>NW_026057579.1:26945936-27169760 GCF_023721935.1 Panthera uncia
TCCTTCCTTCCTTCCTTCCTTCCTTCCTTCCTTCCTTCCTTCCTTCCTTCTTTCCTTCCTGCCTTCCACTTCTAGACAATGAAGAATGCCAAGGTGATGTATGAAAGCAAAGGTAGGACTTATTAGGGGCAAGTAAAGTTGCAAGCATGGCATCTCTCTTAACAAATAGGTAGATTGAATGGTGTTTCTTTAGATGGTGTTAGTCTTATGTGGAATAGGTCTGGAAGTTTGTGAAAACTTTGACACAAATGTTGAATTTCTATTTTTAGGATTAGTTTAGGTTTGCCAGGTTTCTAAAGAGTCTCACACCTCCATAAGGAACTTTATATTGTTTGTTATCATGGGTCTGGACTCACGTGAATAAAATGGAGTTTTGGACACTGTGTCTAGGGAGAAAAAAGCAAATTAATAGCAAGAAACCTATTATCACAGGAGGCTTGAATATAAGGCAATAGGTCTTGACACCTAACTGTGTCAACTAAAAATCAGCAGGATGTGATGATGTCTTCCTCTACTAAACTTCTAAGTGAACTCAGTTATGCCTTGGTGTCATAGCATTGTTTGTCCAGGGAGATTGGTAGAGCTTCCTGTACTTGTGGATGGTTATATGTTCATATAACTTATTAGTTTTGCAATAATAAAGCATAAAGTTGTCAAGCACTTAAATGTTTTTCCTGCGAGTGGTCACTGGGAAAATAATCAGAAACATTGTAGACTATTCATTAATAATTTATGTGGAAGTTCTTAGTCTTCTGTTTATTACAGATCTCATGTTTTTAAGAACTTTGAGCAGTGCATCTGATTGCTTCAATTCTGTTTCTGCACAAACTTTGGTCAGTTTAGGTTTTCACGATTCATTTTAATATTCTGCTATCCATGGATGTGTGGAATGAAATCATTGGTAAATCTTCGACTTCATGTACTTCCTTTACCCTCTATCTTTAAGTTGCTTACCCCAATAACTTAAAAAAAATTTTAATATTTATTTATTTATTTTTGAGAGACAGAGAGGGTAGGGGAGGGGCAGAGAGAGAGGGATACACAGAATCTGAAGCAGGATCCAGGCTCTGAGCTGTCAGCACAGAGTCTGAGGTGGAGCTTGAACCCACGAAAGGTGAGATCATGACCTGAGCCAAAGCCAGATGCTTAACCCACTGAGCCACCCAGGCTCCCACCCTAATAACTTTTAATAGCAAGTATTCCAACCATGGGACAAAGTCATTAGAAGTGTCTTGCTGATAGTCATTATGTTAGCTCTTTCACATTGTAAAAATATGTGTATAATAACTAAATTCTTTTTATGTGAATATTAAAAAAATGTGAATAAAATCAATCACCTTCAAAGGGAAAGATAAACCAGCCTCTTTGTTTTTAGAACTTTCTTACATTTAAGACTTGAAAAATAGTACAGATTTCATAATACTTTTGAGCAATGCTGGAAAAATTTGGAGCATACTAATCATGCTAAATATTCTTAATAGCCCTTTTTGTTTTTATGTCTGTACCATGAATTACAGGACCAAGATGAGAGAGTAAATTCTTCGGTGTTACTAAATGGTTGAGAAATGTCAAAGGTAATATATATGTAAAAGGCACTCTGAGCACATTAGTTTTAAAAATCAATGCTGTAGGGGCGCCTGGGTGGCTCAGTCGGTTAAGCGTCCGACTTCAGCTCAGGTCATGATCTCACAGTTTGTGAGTTCAAGCCCCACGTCGGGCTCTGTGCTGACAGCTCAGAGCCTGGAGCCTGCTTTGGATTCTGTGTCTCCCTCTCTCTCTGACCCTCCCCTGCTCATGCTCTGTCTCTCTCTGTCTCAAAAATAAATAAAACATTAAAAAAAATAAAAAAAAAATCAATGCTGTAAAGATCATATACATATGCACACACACAAAATTATATATATTATATATAATAGTATTTAGTTTTTCTCTATATATTCTCTACTATATATATGTATATATACACACACACTATATATATACTATACTACATATATAGTGTATACACACACACACACACACACACACACACTATATACATATATATATTCAAAATAGGGACCTGATTTTGAAGGGCAATATCCAAATGACTTGACAAAGTAGAACTGTTAGTTGTTAAAGATAAAATTTCCTGAGAATAGAAAATAGTCGTGGGGCGCCTGGGTGGCTCAGTCGGTTGAGCAACCGACTTCAGCTCAGGTCATGATCTCATGGTTTGTGAGTTCGAGCCCCGCGTTGGGTTCTGTGCTGACAGCTGGGAGCCTGGAGCCTGTTTTGGATTCTGTGTCTCCCTCTTTCTCTTTTCCACCCCCGCTCGTGCTCTGGCTCTCTCTCTCTCTCTCTCTCTGTCTCTCTCTGTCTCTCTCTCTCTCTGTCTCTCAAAAATAAATAAACATTAAAAAAAATTAAAAAATAAAAGAAAATGGTCATTGCTCTAGTTGCACAGTAATTAGAGGACACATTTTCCAGCAACCAAGAAGAAGCAAAGTGTCCTCTGTGAAACTAATGAAACTTAAGCATTGAGATCTCTCAACTTAACCCTGTGTGCAATGTAAAAAGCTTTAAATATTTAAGCTCCTTTAGAACTGAACAGTCCTGATTGTTTTTACAATTGCTCATATCCTCTTGAGCTAACACCAGTGCACAATAAGAGCCTAGTGAATGTTAGCAAAGCTTTGAGAGGTAGGAGAAACACTCTGGTGAAGGTAACAGGTTCTGCCAGCTGGGCAACCTGCACTGAAGGCAAAAGGGAAATTTTGATAACTAATTTGCAATCATTTACTAACTCATAGCCGGAGACCAATTTTATTTTCTCAGAGACAGGTTTTCTTTCTGTATTACACAAAAACTTTAAAATTAACTTTAATATAACTTGAATTATACACATATATACAATACAGCCATATTACATACTATATTTAAATGATATTGTTTGATCTTCAAGACAATTACTTTATCAGCACCTTATAAGAAAACATTTATCATGCGCTGATTTTGCCAACTTAGCTTGAGTGTTATGAACAATGAACATGTTCATACATTGAGAAGAATACACAGGGATTGTATGGTACCTCTTTGTACTCCTCGTTTTTCTCAGGCTCACTTTTTACTTCCTAGTCCTTGTATCTCTTAAATTTATTTCCACTTTTTTTGTTTTTTTTTCTGACATTGATTTTTCTTTTAAATTGTTGAACACAGATACAGATATTATAAGCATGGATTGCAAAATTATTAAAATTAATGAAACAAAACAGCAGATTTAGTGTTGGAAATCTCCATTATTTTACATTACCTTATAACCAATTCCATCAACATGTTTTCAACATGTTTATTTATCTATATGTTGGTAATGTAGCTGTTTTTCTGTCCTAATAAATTTCAGGATTAAGTGCTATTTTTATTTATTATATTTAATATCTATGTATGTCAATTTTAAATACTAGGTATTAGAGGCCTTATAAAAATATATATACGATTACTAAAACGCGTGCCCTGTGCTCACTTTGGCAGCACATATACAAAAATTGTGATGATAGAAGATAAGTAAGGCCCCTGCATGAGCAAATTTGTGAAGTATTCCATGTTTTTTAAAAAATGCATCCCCTAATTTATTAATCTCAAGGTGAAATTAAATTCTCCAAATGGTTAATAATAAATCATTAAAAATATACTTAAGGTAACCAAGGAGAACAATCCTAGGAAATGTATTATTGAAACTATATTCCCCCAAACACACTATACTATGTATCTTTGTTTTAGTAATTTGAATATTATGACACATGTTTCATTTCCAGCTCTTAGTTTTATTGGTACAACTAAGGATATGGTTGAGTGTTAATTTTTGACAAATAGTTGAAGTTTTTGCCTATTAGAGAGATGACTGGTAGATGAGTTCCTATATCTGAAACATATCTCAAATATTATCTAGGGTTCAATCCTCTAATTTCAGAATAAAGAGATTGAAGTTCATATTAATTTATTTAAAGCCAGCATAGAGCAAATTAACTGCAGAGTCAAGATGGGAAAGTGAGATTCTTAGGACATTTGTTCAATGTCATGCTGGGGGGTAAAAACCTGAAAGCCCTCCAAATGGGAGAAATGGGACCTAGCCCATGTGGGTTCAGATCAGGGCTCAGGACTGGGCTCTGAGAACACTGCCCACCCTGCTGGTACCAGACGCTAAAGAGGGAATTTCCAAGCAGACACTCTAAGAAAAAGGGTCCTATAGAAGAGTGGGGCCAACGCAGGTATTCCACTTGCTTGGGTTTAAAGATAATAGTTCCCCATGGCACTTGGAAAGTCACACTCAGCAAACAATTGCACTGTTAATAAAATCTTGAACAAAGTGCAATAGGAGCTCAAAGAAGGGAACAATTTATTTTGTCTGGTAAAGGAGTAGGAAGGCTTTGTGAAAGGTGTGTTGATTTGAGGAGGGTCTTCAGAGATTAGAGGACTTTTTTAGTCTTTTCAATCAGAAAGATCACATGTGTGAAATTCTGTTTATGTGAATAGATTTTGTCTTAGTCGTTTGGATCACTGTAACAATTTACCACAGACTGAGTGGCTTATAACCAAAAAGAAAGTTATTTCTCACAGTTCTAAAGGCTGGGGAGTGCAAGATCAAGCTACCAGTAGATAAGGTATCTGGTGAGGTGGTCCCACTTCTTGGTTCATAGATAGCTGTCTTCTCACTGTTTCCTCACATGACAGAAAGACAAGGGAGCTCTCTGAGGTCTCCTTTATAAGGTAACATACTAATCCCATTCATGTCGGTTCCGCCCTTATGACCTAATGACTTCCTCAACTCCCCATCACCAAATGCCATTCCACTGGGGATTAGGTTGTAACATATACATTTTGGGAGACACAAACATTCAGTCTATAGCGTATTTGTTAGATTTGAGACACAATGAAAGATAAATGTGGCAGGAACGTGCATTGAGTCAGGAATTAGTAAATGAAGACAGAACGGTGAATGATGAATTCAATATGCTGAGTTACATGATTAGGAATGATGGATGATATTGGGCCTCGAGACAGGGGAGTCCATAATGGGAGCCATTGACTAGAATGAGAGGTGCATGAAGGCATATGGTGGGGGTGAGCTTACAGCAGTTAGAGGGTCCAGAACAAGAGGGATCTTGTATCTTATACTAAAGCAACAATTATCAAACTAAATGTATTTAAAGGTCACCTTAAATGTGGAAACAAAGTTTTCATTTTGGTTGAATTAGAAATAGCCAGAGTCAACTTTATTTGACTCTCAGTCCATTGAATTATGTTTTTTTTTTCTTTCCAGAAAAGGAGAGAAAAAATAGTGAGATAATTGACAAAGTAAATAACCAGCACATTTCATAAACTAACAGTGCTCTCTACAGTAAATATGCCTTATGAGTCATGCAATTCTCTCAACATATTTACAAATTTTTGATAATAGCACAAGGCTTGGGGTTAAAGGATTACATACCAGATAAGTAAAAACAGACTTTATATAAATACAATTTGATGTCAAGGGAATCATTTTTTATTTTGACTATCAGTAAAACACGACAGAAAATATCTATAATCTATGATAAACATGCTTGAATTTAATCTCACTCCAAACATTTGACTCAATCAAACTTTCTTTTTGTTTAGATCATTGGGTCTTAAATATTCTGTATCAGATAGCTTTCTCAACAGAAAGTAAAGCAACTTTTAGCACAGTACTGAATTATTATTAGCTCTAAGGATTATTAGCTCTAAGGATTACCAGGTTAATCCAACCCAAGGAGGAGGTTGTGGGAACCTCCAATCTGTAGCCAATTGGTCAGAAGCACAGGTAATAAATAACCTGGTTTTCAGTTGACGTCTGAAGTAGCGGAGGGTAGTCTTATGGGACTGAGCCCTAAACCTGTGGAATCTGATTCTATCTCCAGGTAGATAGTGTCAGGATTGAGTTAAATTGTAGGACACCCAACTGGTGTCCAGAGAATTATTTGTTGTTGGTGTGGGAGAACTCTTCACCACCTGCCACTGCCCCCTAATGGAATTGGTACTAGAACCTAAAAGACTTCCTAATTTGTGAAAGAGAACATTACCAATATAATTTGAAGCTACTTGTGTATCTAATTCCAATCACATCACCTGCTCTTTACCTGAATTACTACTAACCTAATTTTTTAAATCATTTTCATGTTTTTTAAAAAATAATGTATTATGTAACTATCTTTAAGTAATTGTTTAATTTTGTGAGTTTTATAAAAATATTAGTTAACTTTTCATATCACTTCTTTTTATTTTATATGTTGATGCATAAAGCCACAGTTAATTCAATTCATTGCTATAAAATATTTCATGGTATAAATATCGATATTTATATAGTCTTTGGATAGTGAAGCTGAGTTAAATGTTTTGCTATTATATACAATGAAGCTATAAAAATTCTGGTATGTCTCCTAGGGGACATGTAAAGATTTGTCTCTAGGATATTCTTACTTGAATTGTACGTACGCATATTTTCAGCTCTATCATATAATGCCACATTAGTTTCCAAATTAATTTAAATTTCCAATTTATATGCTCTGCTGCAGTGTTCCTATTGCTCTACATCCTTGTCAATGAACTTTACTTTTTACTAAATGGTAGATGTATAATATCTTATTATGTCTCTAATGTATATTTCCTTGATCACTAATGCGGCTACACAAGTTTTTATTATTTATTGACCATTTACATTTCCTCTATATAAAATATAATAATAATAATAATAATAATAATAATATTATTATAGTATTTATTTTAAAAATGCATTTATGATATTAAGCCTTCCTTAATTACATGTGTTGTACATATCTTTTCATATTTTGTGGTTAGTTTTTCACTTTTTATGATGTTTTTGATGAATAGAAATTCTTATTCATTTATATGTTCATTGATTCACTGATTTATTTATACATTCATTCAACAAGCATTTACTGGATATTGGAGTACTTTGGAAGACAAAATAAAACAAGTTGCTCTTGTTGAGTTTCTCCAATAAAGGAAAACAAAAAACAAACAATGCACTAACTAAATTATAGGGTATGTTTGAAGCTAATAAGTATTATAAGAAAAAATAGAGTAAAGAAATTGGAAGTTGGAAAGTATATCAGTAAGCCTCATTTAGAAAATGACTTTTTTTTTTTTTTTTTTTTTTTTTGGGACAGAGAGAGACAGAGCATGAACGGGGGAGGGGCAGAGAGAGAGGGAGACACAGAATCGGGAACAGGCTCCAGGCTCCGAGCCATCAGCCCAGAGCCTGATGCGGGGCTCGAACTCACGGACCGCGAGATCGTGACCTGGCTGAAGTCGGACGCTTAACCGACTGCGCCACCCAGGCGCCCCTAGAAAATGACTTTTAAGCAAAGACTTGAAGAAGGTAGGGCATTAACCTTGAGATAACTGGTGGAATAGTATTTTGGGGGCATTAGTGCAAAGGCTCTTAGTTGTGTTCAAGGAAAAACAAAGAGATCAACATGGCTGGGGCAGAGTAAGTGAGGGAAAGAGGAGTAGAATAGGCTAGAAAGGTAAGAATGTTCAGAATGGGTAAGATCTTTTAGGCCATCATAGAGGCTTCAACTTTTATTTTGATTAATATTGGGCTAATAAATTGCAATGGACAAAGGTTGTTATAACCCTGGCAAGAGATGACAGTGCTTGAATCTGTGGTAGTGATGTGAGTGGTGAGAAAACATTGGATTATGGATTTCTTTTTGTAGAGAATTTATTTAAAAAGAGAATTTGTGGAGCACCTGGGTGGCTCAGTTGGTTAAGCATCTGACCTTGGCTTAGGTCATGATCTCACAGTTTATGGGTTCGAGCCCCGTGTCAGGCTCTTTGCTGACAGCTTGGAGCCTGGAGCCTGCTTTGGATTCTGTCTCCCTCTCTCTCTCTCTCTGCCGCTCCCCACTTGCCCTCTGTCTCTCTCTCTCAAAAATAAATAAACATTAAAAAAATATTTAAAAAAGAATTAAAAGAAGAATTTGCATAAGGAATGAAAGGAGAAAAGTCAAGGGCAATTCCAAATGTGATCCCAAGATTTTCAGCTTGAGCACTTTGAAGGACTGATGCATTAATCTATACAGGAAGGACTGTGGGCAGGACAGATTTTGGGGGAAGATTTAAGAGTTCAATTTGGACATGCTAAGTTTGAGATGTGTATGAGATTTTCATTGGATAGATAGTTTTACATGTGAGTCTGGATTTTGAGAGGGCAATTTGAGCTGGTGATATAAATTTGGAAGTTTTTGGAAAAAAAGTGGTATTTAAAGTTATAAAAGACATGAGACCACTAAAGGAGTGAGTATAAATAGAAAAGAGAAGACCGCAAAAGACTGAGTCCCTGGGCACAAGGTTAAGAGGTCAAGTAGATAAGGGACTTGTGAAAGAGCAACCAGTGAATTAAGAGGAAATTCAATAGAATATAATGAAAGAAATAGCAAATAAAGGAGAGTGATCAACTGTGGCAAATACTGTTGATAGTCCAAAATGAAGGACAAAGATTGACCTTGTGCTTATCAATGTGGAAGTCACTGGTGACTTTGACAAGAACTGTTTCAGTAGAGTGGTGAGATGAAAAGATAGGAAAAGGTGGTCAGAGAAATGCATAACATTGAGATTATGAAGGGGCTGCAATTATTAGTAATAAATTCCAAGGCATGATGATGGGAAAGGAGTGGCTGAGATATCATGAAAGATATGATTCTTCCTTTGCAAAGTTTCTAGTGATTTAACAACTATTGATGATCACTGCATATTTATTATTTCATTAAGTGTTGCAAAATGATGATATATGATGTCTGTTATTCTTTATTTCTTTATTAAATGGAATATTTCTTAAATTTTTTTAATGTTTATTTACTTTTTGAGAGAGAGAGAGACAGAGAACGAGCAGGGGAGGGGCAGAGAGAGAGACAGAGACACAGAATCTGAAGCAGGCTCCGAGCTGTCAGCAGAGAGCCCGATGTGGGGCTCAAACTCACAGATGGCAAGATCGTGACCTGAGCTGAAGTCAGACACTTAACCCATTGAGCCACCCAAGCACCCCTTCATTTATTAAGTGGAATATTTATTTTTTAAAAATATTTTTTAATGTTTATTTATTTTTGAGGAGAGAGAGAGAGAAACAGAAACAGAACATGAGTGGGGGAGGGACAGAGAGATTAGATAGACACAGAATCTGAAGCAGTCTCCAGGCTCTGAGCTGTCAGCATAGAGCCCAATGCGGGGCTCAAACTCATGACTGAGATCATGACCTGAGCTGAAGTCGGATGCTCAACCGATTGAGCCACCCAGGCATCCCAAATGGAATATTTCTTTTAAAAACATATTAACTATTTTGTTATCTTGAAGTACAATTTGCACTTTTGAATAAATACTTGATTCTTTTCTTTTATTTAATGGTTTTCAGTATAATGTATTTGTTCCCTAGAATCCTTCATAGGTGGTTTATGAATTTTTGTTTAAATATTATGAACTGATAGATTTTAACTATTTGATATTTCCATTGCAGCTATTGTTTTTGTGCTCAAATTTCCCGTCTTTGGCCAATATTGGGCCTCCTCCCTTGTTCCCCTAGTCTTTTTGACATGGCTACAGTAGTCTTTGGAAGCTTCATTGCTTTCTGATATGGCAAGGTGTTCTAAGATCAGCCTTTATGGTTTCTTTCTGAGGTCAGGCTCAGTCACTTCTCCAAGTAACCCTTGTTTCTTTCAGTGGGAAATACTAATTACAAACCATAATCTTTTTGCTAATTGTAAACATTTGTTTTATATTCTAAATATCTACATTTAAAAAATGTTTATTCATTTATTTTGAGGAAGACAGAGAGAGTGGGGGAGGGGCAGAGAGAGAAGGAGAGAGAATCCCAAGCAGGCCCTGTGCTGTCAGCACAGAGCCTGCCGTGGTGCTCAATCTCACAACTGTAAGGTCATGACCTGAGCCAAAATCAAGAGCCGATGCTTAACCGACTGAGCCACCCAGGTGCCCCTAAATATCTGCATTTAAAGTCTTTCTGAACTTTCAAAAATGATTACTTTCACACTGATGCTTTGTCTTCTTGTGTGTCTTATAGTTTTTCATTGGTAGCTCATATTTAGAAATTTATTTATGTAACTCTTTTGCTGCTTGGGTTGACTGTTTTTCTCTGAAAGAGATTTGCCTTGGTGATGCTACAGATTTGGGTCCATTATAAGAGTAGTTTGTCTTTATATTTTGTTCTAAGCAAATAGTGTGAATTTAAGCCATCAACTTACATGAAAAACCAGATAATGGTTATGGATACTCAGGGTGAATGATTTTATTTCTTCACAGAATGACAGCTAAGACAAAGAAGTATTTTTGTTATCTATTCCCTTCCCTTCCCTTCCCTTCCCATCCCTTCCCTTCCCATCCCTTCCCTTCCCCTCCCTTCCCCTCCCCTCCCTTCCCCTCTCCTCCCCTCCCTTCCCCTCCCCTCCCCTCCCTTCTTTTCCCTCCCCTTCCTCTTACTCTTCCTCTTCCACTTCACCATTCCCTTCTCTTTCCCCTTTCCCTTCCCCTTTCTCCTTTCCCCTTCTCCTCCCCCTTCCCCTTCCCCCTTTCCTTCCTCTTCCCCTTCTTCTCCCCTTCCCTTTCCTTTCCTTTCCTTTCCTTTCCTTCCATGTCCTTCCTCCCTTCCTTCCTTCCTTCCTTCCTTCCTTCCTTCCTTCCTTCCTTCCTTCTGAGACTTGGGGTTGATTTCATGGTATCTTTGTGATCACATTTCTCACTCTGGTTCACCTTTTTGAATCTATGTTCTCCCTTTCTCCCCCGAGGCTTCATGAGTTTCCTCTAAGTTTGTTAATATGAATCTACTCATTTATCTAGTACTTTTAGAAATTTTTGGTTACTGTTTTCAGGATTTTTCATTCATACTATTGCCAGATACTGAAATTCTTTAGAACTTAAATAGCTTTTTATGCTTTCTCTCTCTCTCTCTCTCTTTCCAGGAGACTCACTCTTTCTGAGTAAGAGGTTAAAGTATAGACTACTGAACTCAGACCCAAGGATTCTGGTTTGCTAGGCCTAGACTAAAGCCAGGAATATACATCTTTTTCCCCTTCAGTAAGAACCTTAAAAGATTCTGATGCAGTTGTTCTGTGAATCATGCTTTGAGAGACACTGTACTAAGAATTTTGTATTTTTTAACATATAGGCAATTAGGAATTAGCAAATGATATCAATCATGGATATAAACCCATTAGTTTTAAGATTACTCTGGTAGTATTATAAAGAGAATGGACTAAAGTGGTAGAAACAGGTGGTTAGAAAACTAGTAAGGGAGTGCTTGAAATAGTTCTAATAAAACATGAGAGAGAGTGTGTGGCCACTGGACATTTCTAAGGTAAAATATAATAATTATATCCAGTAAGGGATACAAGAGAGAAGGAGGAGTCAGTGATGATTCTGAAGTTTACTTCTTTTGTATTTTGAAAGGCATTTGATTTCAGAGAGATGGATTCTGTTCAGGGCTCAACTCTTCTATATTTAGAATTTTATGTTATCTTAGGAAATAGTACTTGAATATGCAATGAAAATCACCTCATGACATTTTCTAAAAGAATATGAAATACACGCACACACATAATAGGGAGGTACTTTTATGCCTATCATGATTGTGTATACTCTAAGCTTGATATTTGGAAGGTAAATGTTATGCAACATCATTATAAATGTTTTCCCTTTTGGCATTTGGGAGAATCACAACAGAATTTTTTTAAGTAGAATTAGAAAAAAGCCTAATTCATAAAACGAAATGTCATAAGGGATCAAAAGCAGCTCTGTGACTATGGTTCATGAGGTAAAATCAGGATGATTTTCTGACAGTTTCCAAAATAGCCTAATAAAAGAGAAATACCATTCCAAATACACTTGAGCAATAGGAGCCAAATATAGGATAGCAGTTGCTACACTTTTTACTCTAAACCTCATTCTGAAGGGTGTTTAAAGCCAATCATATTTACCTAGAACACCATGTGGTCATCTTGTTTTATCATGTGGTCATTTTGTGCTGGTAATCTTATCATTGCATACAACACAATGATATGTTAGGGGTGGTATAAACAAGGTAGTGAGCACATCACACCCATGGTCTTCTTGCTCTGAAAGCACATAGAAGGAATAATTTTGAAAATCTTAATTAGAATCTCTTCTAACACAAACTTGATGAATTTTTCCCCTTTACCTTTTATATCCTGGAATGTTCACTTTCTGTGAAGCTTTCCATAACCATTCTCTATTTCAATAGCTCACAACTCTGAAGGAGAGTTAAGTCCTTTAGGAGGGAGTTTTAAACAACACCATGTTATGTACATGTAACTCTCTATTTGTCATTAGAATTCACATTAAGTGAGGTTCAGAAACTTTAGTGGAGAAGCAGGAAATGTGAATTTTCTAGCCCAGCTTTTAAGGAAAAGATAGATTTTTATTTGCTCAACAAGTTGTATCAAGTTTAAATTTTCAACATAGGTTCTTTTTTGAAAAGCCAGCAATAGATATACTTTTAAAGTTTCCTTAAGTATTTAGCCAGTATATTTATAGATTTTCCACTCTGGGAAAGACTCATAAGTCTTTCTGATATGCGTTTTTTTTTTTTCACTTTATTAACTGAGAAGAACCCTCAAATACTGAAGATCTAATGAGGTTCTTCAACAATGACAATGTCATAAGACTAAGTTGCTGCAAGAAAAGAACCTCACTTGGTAATGATTTTATTTTAATTTTTATTTAAATTCTAGTTAACATATAGTGTAATATTGGTTTCAGGAATAAAATTTAGTGATTCGTCACTTATATATAACACTCAGTGCTCATCAAAAGTGCCCTCTTTAATACCCATAACCCATTTAGCCCATCTTCCCACTCCCCTCCCCTCCAGCAACCCTCAGTTTGTTCTTTGTAGTTAAGAGTCTCTTATTGTTTGCTTCCCTCTCCCCCAATCCCTTCCCCTATGTTCACCTGTCTGCTTTCTTAAATTCCCCATATGAGTGAAGTCATATGGTATTTTTCTATGACTGACTTATTTTGCTTGGCATAATACAGTCTAGCTCCATCCATGTCATTGCAAATGGCAAGATTTTATTCTTTTTGATGACTGAGTAATATTCCACTTATGTGTAATATATACCACATCTCCACATCTTCTTTATCAGTCGATGGAGATTTGGGCTCTCTCCATAGTTTGGTTATTGTTGATAATGCTGCTATAAACATAGGTGCATGCACCCCTTTGAATCTGTATTTTTGTATCCTTTGGGTAAATACCTCGTAGTTCAATTGCTTGGTTGTAGGGTAGTTCCATTTTTAACTTTTTGAGGAAACTCCATACTGTATTTCAGAGTGGCTGTACCAGTTTGCATTCCACCAACAGTGTAAGAAGATTCCCCTTTTTCTGCATCCTTACCAACATCTGTTGTTTCCTGTGTTGTTAATTTTAGCCATTCTGACAGGTGTGAAGTGGTATCTCATTGTGGTTTTGATTTGTATTTCCTTGATGATGAGTGGTGTTGAGCATCTTTTAATGTGTCTGTTAGCCATCTAGGTGTCTTTTTTGGAAAAATATCTATTCATGTCTTCTGCCCATTTCTTAACTGGATTATTTGTTTTTGGGTGTTGAGTTTGACAAGTTCTTTATAGATTTTGGACACTAACCCTTTGCTAGATATGTCATCTGCAAATATCTTCTCCCATTCCATCAGTTGCCTTTTAGTTTTGTTGATTGTTTCCTTTGCTGTGCAGAAACTTCTTATCTTGATGAAGTCCCAGTAGTTCATTTTTGGTTTTGTTTCTCTTGCTTCTGGAGACATGTCTAGTAAAAAGTTGCTCTGGCCAATATCAAAGCGCATTCTGCTCTAGGATTTTGATACTTTCCTGTCTCACATTTATATCTTTTATTCATTTTGAATTAATTTTTTGTACGGTGTAAGAAATTTGTCCAGTTTCATTCTTCTGCATGTCGCTGACCAGTTTTCCCAACAGCATTTGCTGAAAAGATTGTCTTTTTTCCATTGGATATTCTTTCCTGCTTTGTCAAGGATTAGTTGACCACATAGTTGTGGGTCCATTTCTGGATTTTCTATTCTGTTCAAATGATCTATGTGTCTGCTTTTGTGCCAGTACTATACTGTCTTGATGACTACAGCTTTGTAATACAGCTTGAAGTCCAGAATAGTGATGTCTCCAGTTTTGTTTTTCTTTTTCAGGACTGCTTTGGCTATACAGGGTCTTTTGTAGTTCCATACAAATTTTAGGATCATTTGTTCTAGCTCTGTGAGAAATGCTGGTGGTATTTTGATAGGGATTGTTTACTTGGTAATGATTTTATACTGAAGTGATTTATATCAGGGGGAAGTTCACTACTGTGTGGTATTAGGTGGAGCTTTGGAGACAAGTATGGGTGTTACCAGTTGTATGACTTGTAACCTCTTTTTGTCTTAGTTAATTCACCTGTAAAATGGGGAGTAAAATATTTATCTCCTAACGTTCTCTTGAGGATTGAAGGAGATGCTACAGGTAAAACTCTTAGTGCACAGTAGACTTCCAATAAAATATATCCGCTATACATTAAGTACTTTTCACAGTGAAATTGCAAAACTTATCATAAAAAGAATTTATTCTAGTCTCTTTGGGGTAATCCTGTTCAAAGTCAGTGTTGAATAGTTTTTAAAATCAAGATATCATTCCCTTCATTGTTGTTTGCCGTTAATTGCTTTCCTCTGTGGAACCAGTGCTTGTAGAGTCAGTTGCTCCCAAGAGTGTCTCATGGTTGCTGGTTTTCAATAGATGCTTTGAATCATGGAGTCTTAGAGCATTGAGGGATTTGGGGATCACAGTTCAATTTAACTATCTCTTTGTATGTATGTGTGTGCTTTGTCACATGAGAATCCTGAAGCACATATTAAGAAAACAACATAGGCTTTGGAGTCATGCCTGAATTAGATTCCCAGCTCTGTCATTAACTAGCTGTGTATATCTGGGTAAATCACCTTATTTCTCTGAGACTGTTTCTTCATTTGAAAAATTGGTAAATAGTTGTAAAAAATAAATCATATATCATATATTTAAAAACCTAGCAGAGTGTCTGATGCTGTAGAGTTTAATGTTAGTCTAAAAGAACTTACCCAAGATCACAGTGTTAGTAATGTTAGAAGATTTTTGCCATATTACAGATATCCTGATTCCAAGTCTGGCATTGTTTCCATAGCCTTAAAGGGGAGACATTGCAAAGAAGGGGGTTAAGTCTGCAACAAAGGCATGTATAAAGAGTTATCAGGTCACAGAACAGTAAATGCTTGTTTCCAAAATAAATAAATGTAAAAGGCAAACAACAGACAAGGAGAGGCTAGTTTCAATCCACATAACCAAAAACAGGTTAGTATCCCTCAAAGAAAAGTCTCCAATAAACCAATAAGAAAAGGACTTGTTGGGTAAATGGATTGAGACTATGATTAGAATGTATGCAAAGAAGAAGGCTGGTGAAGTAGGATTTTACAATATGGCTTTTTGGGTCAAAAAGTATTACTGAGTTTAGTGAGATAGCTGCTTTTTCTCACTCTATTTGCTAATAGCCCCAAACACCTTTGCTGCCTCATTGCCAGTCAATAGAAAGATCTAATACAGTCCATGGCATTCAGTACCTCCTCAATAAATAAATGAATTTGTTGGATAAATAAATGAATTTCCCCCCAACCTTTACTATTTGGTGCCATTCTAGTGGGAAATCTGCTTTTGGTACATCTCTGTTGCCCAGAGAGAGAGAGAGAGTTCTGCCGCTGCCACCAGTTGAGACAGTTCCCTGCTGATACATTGGTGCTGACTTGTGGAAACCCCACAACTGTTCCTACTCCTTCTGTGCACATTTCTATGCCCCATTCCCCTTTTCCCATGCTTTTTTACAAAATGAAGAGACTAGTACTTCTTCTGTATTATTTTCTGCTTGATTGGGGACAGTGGAGTGGGTAGAATTCCCACAGCAAGATTGCCTGGTTTCCAACGATTATATTGCACCAGTTCTTTCAATGAACATCTATAGTTCTCTTACTCTCCAGCAAGCACATAACCCTCCAGTGTGTTTCCAAAAGAACTGGGCGAGGTAACAGCTGCCATTTTCTGCCTTGTCTCACCTCTTTCTTATGATCTTTATGCATTGTTTATGAGTTGGGTTCACTGTCACACAATCATTCTTTCCTTGTGGTGAATTTTCTCTCAGTGGCTTTATAACCTCTGCAGACTGGCTCTGTTAACACTGATTTCTTAGTCTGTTGGACACATCGTGTACATGTTCATACTTGTCAAGATTTAAGGTTTTTCCCTTGAAGTCACTCATCTCCTATGTAAATGGGAACATAGGTAAAGCTACAGTCTCACTCCATTCACTGAATATTACTGATTCTCAGCCTAGATGTGGTAATAATAACTACTGGCAAAGTTGTGAGGATTAGTGAGATAACATAACACCAGGCAGATGGTAGGTAGGCTTCTCAGTAATGGAAACCATATCATCAGAGATTGTGAGCAGATTTGCTAGAGCTAAATAGAGGACTCGGTGTTAGAAAAAAAAAATAAGATTATGGCAAACTATCAAGGCAAGGACTTAGGCAAAGAGAAAAAAAATACTGGATTACAAAAAAAGAGGGGGATAGTATTGACAAAGCAAAAGTAAAGCTGCTAGAATTTGGTTGTGAGGCCGGTACAGGAGGTCTTAGACAAATTCAATGCTGGTGAGTCTACTAAATACTGGGCTAGGATTCTTTACCATCATGCGCCAGTGATGATCTGTGTCTCCCCAGCCAACCAGGATGTTATCCTCTTTGCCCACTCGATGGTAGGTGAATCCACCCCAGATCCTCATTATACCACTTGTTTTCTTGCACTACCTCTGGTATCACTTTTATTTGTCTAGGATCTCTGAGAAGCAGACTCCAAAACAGGATTAGATATGTAAGTGATTTATTAAGGGAAATATATATGAGGACAAATGGGAAGCTAGAGGAGACTGGGAGAGCCATGAGACCATAAATGTTCTGACTTCTGTAAAGGAAAGAGTGTGGTTTTGGGGGGAAAATCAGACTGTATGCAGTTCAAAAAAAGTTTGAACAGTTGATGCTGACTCCTTGAGCCGGATAGCAAACTCTTCAGAAGAGTCCTATGTCAACAACAATAATAATAATAACAATAACAATAATAATTCCTATATCACCGAGAAATAGACCTATCTGCCTTGGTATCCTGACCACACTTGGCCACGCCTCTGAGCACTTGCAGTGATCGAGTTTTGAGTATGGAAGCTAGGGCTTTTGGTCCATTATGCTCCTCACAGTCAAAGGTCTGAGATGTGCACTTCTGTAGCCATTTATCTTCATTAAATATACATGTTAAAATGTTTTAGAAAAACTACTAAAACAAAAAATGAGGAAGATTTTTTTTAAATAACAACAGAAGGAAATAAACAAAAGAGACAGAAACCCAGGACAAATATAAAGCACAAACTGTGGTACTACAAATATATCCCATATATCAGTATTTTGAAAAAGGACTAATTTCTCCATTTGAAAGGCAGAATTTGTTAGATTAGAAAACAGACATATACATGCTTTTACAAGTGTCACACCTGAAACATAAGGATCTAGAGAAATAGGCAATAAAAAAATAGAAAAGATGTAAAAGACAAAACAAACCAAAAAAATACTGGGTTAGCTATATAAAAACCGGAAGACTTCAAGGAAAAATAAATAAATAATATATATACATATGTGTTACATAAATCTAAACTTATTTGCATACAAGAAGACATATTCAAAATATTTAAAACAAAGCTTGATAGGATTCAAGGGAGAAATTAATCTATCATCATAGAGGGAGGTTATAATATATGGCTCTCAGTTTATGAGTTCAGACTAAAATATGTCAGTAAAGATACACAATATTTAAACATTATACATAATAATCTTGACCTAATGGACATATATGGAATATTATACTTAAAATTTAGATATTTTTTCAAGTCCATGGGCTATTAGGAAAATTGACCACATATTAGACCATGAAGCATGATTCAATAAAATTCAACCAAATCATATCATATTAGAAATAAGTAATCAAAAACATATTAGGAAAAATGCATTCAAAAAAGAAAAACATAGACTTTAACTCATACATTAAAGAAATAAACATTATGAGCTAAGTACTCAACTTCAAAAGTTAGAAAAACAATAAATTCAAAGAAAGTAAAATAAAGGAACTGCTAATGATGAGGTAAAATTAATAGAGATTGAAAATGAAGATAGAGTAGAATCAACAAAGAAAATAGTCATTTTTTGGAAAAAAATAAAATAGATAAACAAACATGACAAGATTGATCAATAAAAAGAGTGAAAGTACAAATAAATATCATTAGGATTAAAAGTGCTCATAAATGTATATGCTGTAGAAATTATGAACCTAATATAAGGATATTTTATTATTTTTAAAATGTTCATTTATTTATTTTGACAGAGAGAGAGAGTGAGCAGGAGAGGGGCAGAGAGAGAGAGGGACAGAGAATTTCAAGCAGGCTCTGCACTGTCAGCGTGGAGCTGGACATGGGGCTTGAAACCACGAACTGTGAAACCATGACCTGACCTGAAATCAAGAGTGACTCAACTAACTGAGCTACCCAGGTGCCCCCATAATCTAAAGATATTATAAAAAAACCTTTATGCCAAGATGTTTAAAGCATAGATGAATTTAAAAAAAAAGAAAGGAAAATTTAACTTACCCTGAAAGAAAGAAAATCTGAATATTATTATAGTGATAGAGAAACATTGGGCCAAAATGGTTATGTCAATGAGTTTTACTACTATTGAAGGTAGAAGTAATTCCAAAACTTCACAAACAATTAAAAAAAATAGGAAACACAAAATAAAACCAAAAAAGGAATAGTTTGAACTCTTTTTATGAAGTGACAAAGATTTGATGATAGGTAAGAAATCAAGAAACAATAAAGACAACTAGTAATACTGTCATCAGAGACACATGTCGGACATAGGTAAGACGAAACAACAAAGTAAGAGGGGATGTATTTTTGTAGTATTTTTTCATTGTTATTAAGGAAAATGTCTTTGCATTTGCTTGTTTTTAAAGTAAATATGTTGCTTACAAAAAATAAAATGTCTCTCAGTGTCTCATTCTATATCCTCCAAAGTGGACTGTCCAAAAAATGCAGTTCTCCATAAGGTTAGAATTTTGCCCTTCAAACATTCAATACAGTCCCAATCAAAATTGCACCAGCATTCTTCTCAAAGCTAGAACAAGCAATCCTAAAATTCATATGGAACCACAAAAGGCCCCGAATAGCCAAAGTAATTTTGAAGAAGAAGACCAAAGCGGGAGGCATCACAATCCCAGACTTTAGCCTCTACTACAAAGCTGTAATCATCAAGACAGCATGGTATTGGCATAAAAACAGACACATAGATCAATGGAATAGAATAGAAACCCAGAACTAGACCCACAAAAGTATGGCCAACTAATCTTTGACAAAGCAAGAAAGAGTATCCAATGGAAAAAAGACCGTCTCTTTAACAAATGGTGCTGGGAGAACTGGACAGCAATATGCAGAAGAATGAAACTGGACCACTTTCTTACACCATTCACAAAAATTAACTCAAAATGGATAAAGGACTTGAATGTGAGACAGGAAACCATCAAAACACTAGAGGAGAAAGCAGGAAAAGACCTCTCTGACCTCAGCCGTAGCAATCTCTTACTCGACACATCCCCAAAAGCAAGGGAATTAAAAGCAAAAATGAACTACTGGGACCTCATGAAGATAAAAAGCTTCTGCACAACAAAGGAAACAATCAACAAAACTAAAAGACAACCAACGGAATAGGAAAAGATATTTGCAAATGACATATCGGACAAAGGGCTAGTATCCAAAATCTATAAAGAGCTCACCAAACTCCACACCTAAAAAATAAATAATCCAGTGAAGAAATGGGCAGAAGACATAAATAGACACTTCTTTAAAGAAGACATCCAAATGGCCAACAGGCACATGAAAAGATGCTCAACGTCGCTCCTCATCAGGGAAATACAAATCAAAACCACACTCAGATATCACCTCACGTCAGTCAGAGTGGCCAAAATGAACAAATCAAGAGACTATAGATGCCGGAGAGGATGTGGAAAAACGGGAACCCTCTTGCACTGTTGGTGGGAATGCAAACTGGTGCAGCCACTCTGGAAAACAGTGTGGAGGTTCCTCAAAAAATGAAAAATAGACCTACCCTATGACCCAGCAGTAGCACTGCTAGGAATTTACCCAGGAGATACAGGAGTACTGATGCATAGGGGCACTTGTACCCCAATGTTTATAGCAGCACTCTCAACAATAGCCAAATTGTGGAAAAAGCCTAAATGTCCATCAACTGATGAATGGATAAAGAAATTGTGGTTTATATACACAATGGAGTACCACGTGGCAATGAGAAAGAACGAAATATGGTCCTTTGTAGCAACATGGATGGAACTGGAGAGTGTGATGCTAAGTGAAATAAGCCATACAGAGAAAGACAGATACCATATGTTTTCACTTTTATGTGGATCCTGAGAAACTTAACAGAAACCCATGGGGGAGGGGAAGGAAAACAAAGAAAAAAAAGAGGTTAGAGTGGGAGAGAGAGCCAAAGCATAAGAGACTCTTAAAAACTGAGAACAAACTGAGGGTTGATGGGGGGTGGGAGGGAGGGGAGGGTAGGTGGTGGGCATTGAAGAGGGCATCTTTTGGGATGAGCACTGGGTGTTGTATGGAAACTAATTTGACAATAAATTTCATATAATAAAAAAAAAAGAATTTTGCCCTTCAAACAACATTCCAAACCATAAGTCTCTTTGTGAATGTCTTTTTTAAAAATTACTATGTGTCCTGTAAGTAAATTAATAAAATAATTTAATATTTATAATAAGTAAGACATTAAATTTGGACCTAATTGCTGTGGTGAAAAAGTAGCCTCACTGTCCTTTATAAGTAATTAGCTTGTTCTAAAGTTTTTCTCCTTCATTTAGATTCTTCTCTTTCAAAGCTCAGTTCATGTCCTATCCCTTCCATGAGTGGTCTCTCCAACTCTTCCAGTTCATGGATCTTGTCTTCCTGAAAATCACTGTTATTTTTATTGTTTCTATCAAAGAGATAAGAATAATAACCTGCAATACAATTTACTGCAGTTAATTCACCAGATGATCAATTTGCTCAGCTTTGCTAGAGTCTTTTCCCCACAGAGTTCCAGTTGGCTGAATATTAATGTTTGATGGGATTCATTACACAATGCAAACTTGGCTCAAAATTCAAGGGTTGGACTTTTCCTTAAATATTCCCCAGTTTCTGTAGGCTTAAACCCTGACTGCATCTCTGCTTTTCAAAGTAAAATGGCATGAAAAACCAGTTTTAGGTGCTTGGCAGTTTTTGATAAATTAGTTATTTAGCAAATTATCTTTGGAAAACTGATGTTTTGGCAAGTTAACCTAGAGCCTCGCCTACCCCCCATTTTTTATGTTCCAGATACAGCACTCATGAGGAAACATAAAGATGAATAAGGGATGGTCTCTGTCTTTTGAGAAAAGACTTTTCAAGTCTGTCTCCCCAGAACTTAGCATAACATATAGTATGTTGTGAATAGGAAATAAATGTTGAATAAATGCATGAATAAATGAGAAACTCAATGTCTGATGGGGGACCCAGGCCATAAATAATTATAATATAGAGTGACACTTCCAATATTAGATGTAAGTTTAAGGCAACTGCTGTTGGTGGAAGCATGGGTAGCAGTAAGAATTAGAGACAAAAGAGAAGATATTTAAACAAGATATTTAAACAAGATTATCTTAGTTCTTATGGACCTTCAGTCCTGACATGGCTAACTTGAATTTTCTGCTCAAATCTCACAGGACTGGTTGAGGTGTCAGGTGGGCTGTGTTCCTTTCTGGAGCTTGGGATACTCCATCAAGCTCATGTGGTTGTTAACAAAATTTATCTCCTTATGGTTGAAAGATCAAGGGTCTGAAAACCTAGGGGCCCTGCCATGTGGCCTCTTCTATGCACATCATAGAAACCTGCTTCTTCAAGACCAACAATAAAGTCTCTTCAGTTCATTCTTGCAAGACAGAGTCATATATATTTCACAATTTAATCATGGGAGTGATGAGTCTCCCACCTTTGTCTCATAACTGAGTCACAGGAATGGCATACAATCTCCTTTGCTAAATGGTATTGGTTAGGATCAGGTCACAAGTCCTGCCTATGCTCAAGGGAAGGGGATTACACAATGGTTTGGGTATCAGGAGACAGAAATCCTTGAGGTCCAACTTCGATGTGTTCACAATGAGAGAGCTAGTTGGTAGGGAGAAACAGAAAATGAAACTGCCATGTTCAAGGGTGGCAGGAATCATGTCTTGAAAATACTTGTATGCCATGTGTGTAATCTAAATAAATAGAATTAAACTCACACCAAGGCTTAAGTTTATGCTTACACCCTTGGGGAAAAAGCTTTCTTAAGAAAATTAACATCATAAACAAGTTTGTACATTGCTGTAAATGTAGAACTATTTGAAAATGTATAACTATTTCCTTTAGAGATAGAAAAAAAGTAATATATTATTTTAACTTTCTGCTCAGGTAGCTTAAATTGGTTAACTTCTAAAGTTTTGTTCAAAAAAAGATGCACAGACTTTGCACAACCTTTCCTGTCTTTGAGTTATACAACATCAATTTATTTGGGAAACCTTTTTCTTGCTGATCTGTTGGGGCATTAGAGAATCATAAAGATCTGACCTGCATGTTGACTTTTTTCTTTCATTTCTCTCTTTAGAAAAAGAGCTGTAGGGCAAGTGTGTATGCCACCCACTCGTTTTGGAGATACTTTTGCTTTGGGCTTCAAACAGTCAGGTTGAAAGAAATTACAGTTATATTGGGCTCCTATGTGTACCATAGAAAAATGCAAGACCAGAATGGGTGTCATTTTTTATAATTTGATGAATCTGTTCTTCCCTGATGAGGGAATGACCCTCCAATGATTAGAATCTAAATCTCCCCCCCCCCAATTTTTAAGTGATGGAAAATGCCATATATATATATGTATATGTATATATATATATATATACATATACATATATATATACATATATATATATATGACATTAGACAAAAGCATAGAAAACAGCTTAATAAATGCTCATATACCAGCCAGCACCCATCTTACATAATTACCAACACTTTGCAAACCTTTTTCATTTATAATTACATCTTTTTTCTTTTTCACAGCCTTAGATTGTGTTAAAGCAAATCTCAGACTAATTGAATTTCATCTCTAATATACTCTAGTATATAATTCCAAAAATAAGTACTCTCTTGTAAAATAGCCACAAGGCCACTAAGAAATGAAAAAATCAGCAGTTATTCTTTTTCATCAAATATCCAATTTCAAAATTTTCTTAATTGTCTCATTTTATTTTGACAATTGGCTTATTTGAATCAGAATCCTAATAAGGTCCACACTTTGTGTTTCATTAATAAACCTCAAGTCTTTTTTAGTCTATAAGTACTTTCTCCCTTCCTTTAAAAAATCTTAAAAATTTTTGTTGTTGTTTTATTGTTATCACAGAAACTGGGTAATTTATACTGTCTGGATTTTGCCAATTGCTTCACTATTGAACTTAATTTACCATGCTTCTCTGTCCCCTTTATTTAGGTGTTGCATTCTGCCAAAGGAAATTATAATTTTGTAGGTCAAAATTGTCAAGTATTGACAGTTTTATATGGTTCAACTTAATAATTAGATTTGGAGATTATGATCAGATTTAGCGTCAAATTTTTGACAAGAATACTTCATAATGGTGAGAATTCATATTTCATTACCTCAGATGGAATTAAGTGTTGAGATTAATCAGTGGGCTCAGGGAGAGCTTGATGAAGCCATTATAAAGTTCAGTTTTTCACCTAAAGGCTTCAGAGCCATTGATGATTATTGCTTTGATCCATTGTTTCATTAGAGGTTGCAAAGTGGAGTATTCTTTATTATTTAACTGTAATTCTTTAAAAGGAGTAGCTTTCCATCGTCAACTATTTGGTTACCCTGAAGTTTCCAGGAAAGTCAAAACAAATGTTTAGTTCTCTCCATGTAGTTAATAATTTTCAGAGGTATGTATTGGTTCATCTAGCATCTTCCAATGGGTGACAAGTGAGCTGTTTTTTAACTTGTAATATTTAGAATTATTAAAAATATATGATGGCTTTAAATTTCATGAAAATGATAGTGGATTTTGATACTCAACTTGTCCTGCATTTAGTTACTTAAGAGTCCCTTCAAGTTGGCTTTTGAAGTTTCTTTTGATAAAACTCTAGCACATTTTGATAAATTTCCTTGATTTTTTAAAATGAAAAATGTTATTTATTGCCCCATATATATAATCAGCAATTTCTTCTAGATACCATAGTTTGCTATGGTGGGAACTGCCATAGACAGAGTTTGGGAAATAAGGGTATCCATTTGACTGGTCATCATTTCTAGATCTCTTTAGTGGAATTTTAAAGAAAGTACATCATAATTTATACTGATATCTTCAACTGAAATTTATTATTATAGGGCCTTTACTTAACTTCTCTGATTCTACATTTGTGACTCTCTTCTCACGTGGCAAAAATTTTACTTCCAATACCACCAACATTATTGCCCACTTATTGTATCCTACATACACAGACAACAGTTCAGAATGACAATACATATATTAACACCAGAAACAGATCAAGATTTCGTTGCAGTTTTTTTTCGCTGTTAAGACTATATCCTTTTATAGAAGAGTCAAGTTATGTATTTTTAAATTACTTGAAATAATTATCTTTGTGTCACAACTCAGTAAAGTTCATTTGTCTCAGTTTGTTTTTAGCTCTTAAGAATTACTTTTATTTTTAAAATAATTTTGTTTCACAGTTTTGTAAAACATTTACATGATTCTATATGATAGCATAACAGTATTTGAGATAATTTTTGTTCCTTCTTGAGGCTGGTTGCACTCCACTTTGTAGATGTACTATAGTTTATTTAACCTATCTCCTATTGAATGAGCATTTGAGTTGTTTCCATTCTTTTGCTATTAAAAATAATGACATAATAAATATCCTTGTGCATATGGGGGGAGGGGACAATCAGTGTAATTTCATTACAATCCTTGACACGAAACTACTGATTCAAATGGTAAAAACATATGTAATTTTACTAGATATTGCTTAATTCTGTTCTCTCATGGTTGTACCATTTTGCATTCTCATCATCAATGTGTGAGATTATTTCTCCAAATCCTTACCAAGAAGAATATATTGCTAAACTTTTGAATTTTTGACAGTCTGATGGGTGAGAATGGTATCTCTGAAGTTTTAATCTGCAGATTAAGTAACTCTGTTATTAATGATGTTGAGCATATTTTCATGTTAAAAGGTCATTTGTATTTTTCTGTTAAATTTATGTCCATATTTCCTACTCATTTTTTTAATAGGGTTATTGGAGCTTTTCTCCTCCATATTAGATAATTGCCTATTTATTGTCTTCCTAGTTTGGAAATACCAATCTTTGTCATACATGTTGCAAATATTTTTTTATTCATCATTTGTCTTTTTCACTTTGCTTATGGTTTATATTTGCTATGATATTTAAAAATATTTATCAAATGTATTAATCTCTTTCTTTATTGCTTCTTGTTTATCCTCTTCCAGATTATAGAGCATATACCCATGCTTTTCCCCCAATATTTGTGTTTTCAATTTTTACATTTAAATGTTTTGTCCACTGGCAATTTTCCTGGTCTAGTGTGAGAAACAATCCAGTTTAAATCTTTTTTTTTTATCCAGTCACTCCAACATCACTCATTAAGCATTTTTCTTTCATCCACTGATTTGCTGATTAAACCCACTAAATATCTATGTGCCACTTGTCCTATTTCTAGATATTCAATTCTGTTTTATTGATATGTCTGTAGATCCATGTAGCAATATCACATTGTTTTACTCTTAGAGGGTTTATGTTTTACTCTATGGTAGAGCTAGCTTATCTCATCTCATTGCTCTTATTTTTCCAGAAATATTCTAGCTATTATTAAATATTATTATTTTTAATAATACACTTTACAATTAATTTATGTCACTTCAGGAAAATAGTCTTTTTTTTTTTACTAGGATAACAGTGCGTTTATAATTTAACTTAACATTAATTGGAATAATTTTTGCAGTCTTCCTACTCAAGAATATGTCTTTCCAAGTGAACAAGTCTACTTACATGCTCCTCAAGGGTGTTTAATAGTTTCATTGTCTTGTTCAATAGATTTGAACATTTGTTGATATGTGTTTTGCCTAGAGTATTTATTTATATCATAAATGGTAGGTTTTCTCTTTCATTAATTCTTCTCACTGAGTTTTGTTTGCGTATGCACATTAGAGCCTGAATCATCTGACATTCTAGGTCCTCTCTTTCTCTCTTTTCCATTTTATCTATTACACTTCTCTTGCATAAACCATCTTAATATTTAGCAAAATGGTCTACAGCTGCCTCCAGGGAGCCCTATATTTTCTTGATATTTTAGCAGGTCTTTTATTTTTTTTTCCCTGTTTATTTATTTAGTTAGTTTTGAGAGAGAGAGAGAGAGAGGCAGAGAGAGAAAGAGAGAGAATCTCAAGAAGTCTTCACACTGTCAGTACAGAGCCCAATGTGGAGCTCAGACTCACAAACTGTGAGATCATGACCTGAACCAAAATCAAGAGTCAGACGCTTAGCCAGCTGATCCACTCAGACACCCCATTAGCATGTCTTATGTATCCCTCCTACCTACCCTCCCCCCACTTTCCTTCTCTTTTATCTTTAGTGTCATAAACCCTTCTATACTTCCTATGTCCTCTCTTCCATATATATCTTCCATAGTATTTATGTTTCTATTTATTCACATGCTATACAGCATAGGTTTGTTTTCAGTTACTTTTTTAAGGTTTGCATTTCTATTATCTAAGGCAAGCCTATAACATGCAGAATGACAGGAATTGTGTTTTATGCTTTTATTTTCTTGTTAGTACTCAATGCTTTGTATATATTATGTGCCTAATACAATTTATTAGGTAAATTGATCTTCATCAAATATTTTGATGGTTAGTACCACTTTCCTTGGAAGACCTTCATACATTCTTATCCTGGTGATCGAATATGCATAACAGCCCTTAAGAGCTAAAAGAGAACTAACTCTTTCTTTCTTTCTTTCTTTCTTTCTTTCTTTCTTTCTTTCTTTTCTTTACCTGTCTTTCTTTCTGTGTGTAATTTATTTACCAATTTTCAATTTGCCAATTTCATTTTTTTGTATTTAGTATTGATGCTAAACTATTTTTTTAATCAATGCAATATATAGTACCAAAATTATCATATCTAAATACCTATATCTAGATATATCAGTGTATCTATATCTATGTTCAGATATCTTACATTACAGAAATTTTTTTTCTGATTAAATTAACTTGGCTGTAACTTATTTTTTTTAATGTCTTTCTTATTTTTTTTGTAACTGAACTTTCATTCAGCTACCAGAACATAGCCCATTGGAAGATTAGAGAACCTGTTCCACAGAAATCCAGATCTGAGATGGGGATTGAAGTCAGCTCTTGCAAGACTTCAAAACCTTTTCCACTGAACTCTTTGGCCTCCATCAACTGAAAGGGCTATGTCAGAAATAGTACTCAAGAGCCTCTTCTTCATCTTGAAGAACAAGTTGTTGGGATTTGAGAAGGAAGAGTTTGGAGTCATTGTGATTTTGGTAGGCCTATAACACAGGTCTTGAACTTTCTGCTCAATTCAAACACACACAATAAGTGTTTCTCCCTGATTATTGTTGATCTTGAAAGAAGGATGACAAACTGCCTGCTTATAAATAAGCCACAAAACCCAAAAGTAGTAACAGCTCTCCAAGCTGTTTTTAAGATCTTTGATCAATAGCTAGAATAATAGTAGTCCCACCTGACTAATGCATCTATTTCAAAGCCACAAATAGATTTTCAGAGACCTAAGAAAAAAGGAGTACTTGTTGGAGGAGGTCATTAAGAGGACACTGCTGCCATTTGAACCGTGAGCTGGACCCAGGCAATCAGAGGCTTCTTACCCCTTCCCCTGTCTTTGGAACATATGTTCTGCCCACTGCTCCTACATTGGGAGCCATTTTCAAGGACGTATCCTTAAGAGACCAATGTATTGTTGAGACCGTCTGTATGGTATATATGCCTGGACCCCATTAATGCCTCTACACAAACTTTTAAGATTCTGACAGCCGGATGCAGAGATTTCATCTTGTGGTGCCCAAATCAAGCCTGGGATGTAAGTTTCCTTGCTTATTTAACCCACTACCTTACAGTCTGGAGTGGCCTTTGTCTTTGGTCTCTCCCTGCCCTTTGTGTATGGGGCTGGTTTGTGAAGTAACCATACTGCAATTATCCCCCTCTGTGCTATGAGCTTCTACACATGGTGCTTTCATGCCTCTTCCTGTATGGGGAGGCATCCTAGCTTCATGAACAGACTCAATGACTTAAACCCAGATTTCTATTTTCTCCTTTAGTACTTTTTATTGGGCCTGTAACTTCATCTTTCTGTCTTCTTAAATCTTTCCATCCTGCTGGGAAGGACTGTGAGAGAATTTTTACAGAGCATTTTGTAATCCAGAGATGAGATATGCTATGTAAAGCCACTACCAAGTTGTCATTAATCATAACCAGGACTTAAGTCAGCTCTCAGTATTGCAAGGAGGAGCAAGTTTACAGGGTGAAACTACAATCCCTTCATGAGCTCTACAGTGCACAGAACTTGCTGACACGAATACTGCAGCTAGCCAAAGCATGGAAAATCAAAGTAATGACTGCAGGGGATGGAAGGATGTCAGCAGGATGGGTGTCAGAGAAGAAAGTATTTGTTAAGGAAAGAATAATTTGAAAGAATCTGAAAACTGGAGGCCTTGGTGATGGTAGAGCTGCAGAATCCTTCCTGTCTGTATCTGGCTTTATGAGAACCCGGATAACATTCGCATGGGTGGACAGGTGACGGTCACTGCAGAGTCTCCTGGAAAGCTCCCTGTATCTTGACTGCTCACTCAGATACAAATTCTGCCCTGTTTCTTCAAAGAGTTTTGTGCCTGGAGCATCATAAATGCTCAGTAAATGCTAGTGTTTTATTCTGAAGCAGCAAAATGCTGTTCATATTGGTCAGCACAGGCGTAAGGATGAAGCGCATAGCATTGCTTCCAAAAATAGGGGCTAAATGCAAAACAGTGTCCATATCTGTGTCCACCTGAGCTGATGAAAAATACCTTGGCTTTATGTTTCCCCCCAGAAAAATACTTGGAGGCTTTTGGAGCTCATCCAGTTCTATCCCTGGAAGTAGACTTGGTTCTAGTCTAGACTTTGGTTTTTGACCATGGCTTCCAAGGAAAAAGTCATAACACAGCTATGGTAGAAAGTTTATTCCCTGGACCTTTTAATAGAATTCCCTGGGGCAAAAGTTTTCTCATCAAAACAGATGATTAGAATGAACACAGAAGAGGCTGGAAACTCTTCTCCAGACTGTGGCTGCACACGCACATCAGATTTTCACAGTATGTATTCTTCTTTGACTTACCCGACTTCTTCCTCTGGCACCAGCTGGCTTGCTTGTTATTTAGGCAGCTGAGCTTCAGCAGCTCAGATTTCCTCCTTCTGCTTAGAAGGCTTGAAGCCTCCTCAGCATAGCTCCATCTTTTTATTACGTGGGATTGACTACCAGTTACAAAAGAACTCTCTAGATCTCCCTAGGGAAATAAGGAGGGGTGAGTGCATGCTAAGCACTGTTATGATGTCTTAGTTCTTCCCATTATGCTGAGCCTTTTCCTTATTCCCAGTTTAAGCTGAACTATTTTAGGACACCTCTGGGGACTGTTTTGCCATCAGAATGACCACAGAGGACACTAACAACAGGTGCTGTTTGTTGAAAGTTTAGCTAGTATCTAGTGCTTTGGCAAGCATTTGACATACATTATCTCATTTAAAACATAAGCAGAGAGATTAAGAAACTTTCTCAGGGTCACACAGCCAGGATGTTACCAGGATTCATGGCCAGGCTTGTACATCCTGTATTTTTTTTTTTAATTGTGCTATATACTATTAGTAAAATCAATAGTATCATCATCTAGGAATCCTCAGGCTATGAATCTGGTCAAATTTTTCCCTTTGTTTTAGTCAGTGGGTATAATAAAAGCATCCCAAGATTTTTTTAAAAAGTGAATAAATGGTTAAGATACTAGAGTATTAAGATGCCAATGGATTCTGCTTTTGCCATTTAACTATTTTATTCTTACTTTATTATTTAGCTACAAATGGTAGCAGGTTCAAGTATTTCTCCTTGCCCAGGATGTAATTTCTGGAGGGTGTTCTTTGCAAGGGAACTGAACTCAATGCCATTAAATAGCAATTACCATTAGCTCCTGCTTCTGCAGCATCATATTTAATAGGGCTTCACAGGAGTTGTCATAATGATGTGAAATAAGGTTTCGGTTTTTGTTTAATTCCAAAAGAATGTATGTGGATTTTAAAAATCCACCAAAGAGTGTTTAATAACAATGTTCTCATCTCCAGTGAGCAGATGATACTGATTTTAGAGAAAATGCACTTGCAAAGAAAACACAATTGAAGGACAGGAAGCTCAGGTTGGAGAGAAGGAGAGCTGTAGCATTATGTAGTTGGGGTACCCCATAGCTTCCCAGAAGGCTGAACAGTACATTTCTTGCTTTCTTATGTAAGCAACAAATTGGCATCAAATATGAAACACAAGCCTAGAAAATGAAATAAATCTAGTGAACAAATCATTTAATAGATGTCTTTCTTTTCAGTTGTGAACAAGGGTGGTCCCTCTGATCTTGTGTTGATTTCATGCCTTGTGATGATCCAATGTCCTGTTGCAATGTTCGCAAATTTATGGGTGAGGAAGGGTCATGTTCTCATGGTTGTGAGTTCAGTATTCTTCCAAGCTTAATAGCAAGTTGGGAACTATTTGTCAAAAGAAGATTGCTTACTTATATTAAGGTATATTGTTATTCTCCAAAATTTAAAGGGACTTCTGCTCTGATACATGTTATAAGATGCTGAGTTATAAGGGCATATATCAGAGCCATTTTCGCTGAAGTCAGGATTAGCTTGAGTATCTTCTGTTGCTCTGGGCTCTGTCTAGAGTCATCAACTTTTCAAATTACTTGGTAAAATGATCCAAGTACAATATCCATATGTGGCTATCTGGTCTCTTTATCTAATGGCATTTATCAAACACTACACTCTTTTCTTAAGCAACTTGCTGCTTATAATGTCTTTGATGGAATGAATCGGCATGATATCCAACAGGGTTGTGAGAGGTTGGGGAGTTGGCATAGAACTGGGTAGTTGACAACCTGGAATTGTCATTCCTAGGGCACTAAAGCTATATTTTTGTCTCCACCAAGTGAAAGTAGACTACATTTAGTGTTCTTTGTTTATGGGAATGGACAAAAATGCATTTGTTCTACCTATTATGGCAAACTAGGTAGTGATAACTCCACTAAGGAAACAACCTGGCAAGAAACTGCAGTAGGCATTATCACCAATTTCCTAATTCCATCAATGTTTTGCTCTTGCCAAACTAGAGTTGAATGGGGGTTCTGTTTGAAATCATCACATGTGCATCTTCTAAATATTTTATGGTGGTATCCCTATGGTTGCCCCAGGGATAAAATGTTTCTTTGGGTTATATTTTAGTAGGTATGTGGATAATGTCAATGACTTCATTTGGTTTTTAAAATCATAGTAGTTCTTTCTCTATAGGTAAATATCCAAATAAGGATTCTGCAAGCTGGAATCAGTATTGGAATTCTGCACCTTGTTGAGAATATTTATTCCAAATATAAACTTATGACCTGAAGTATTAACCATGAGATAAGGTGGACATCAGTAAAACTCTATTATAATAAAGGATCAAGGGAAAATAATCTATAGTTGTCACCATTTTATTGCATAGCTATTTACTATATCATCTTATTGGATCATTGTGATGACTAAATATAATGGATGAGAAAGAGATTTTTAAATATCAGTTTCCTCTCCCACCACAATGTTATAATTCTCTTGAGGGCAGGAATTAGACTTTATCTATCCCTATGATGCCAAATGTGTCTGGCATATAGCTTGGCTCATAGACTTAGAAATCAGTTAATGTATGTTGAGTTGAATTGAGTAAACTTTACATTGCATATCCAGAGTACTCTTAGCATTAGAGAGTGGTGAACATGACATGAATGTTGTATTGGAATAAAGGAAACTAAATAATCTTGAGAAATATTTCTGTCAAAACTTGACGTGTTCTCTAATACATGGAAAAAGGACCTACTTAATGAGAGAGTTTAAATCCAATCTTTGCAAGCTCATAGTGGTAAGAAAAGGCTGGAATTACTAACTCTGTGACTCTGACACATCAATTAATCCACCCAAATATTAGTTACTTCATTTGCTGGGTTGTTGTAAGAAGATGAACATAAAGTACTCAGTGTCTAACAAAGTCCCTGGCACAGTAGATGACAGATTATAGATGATGTTATTATTGATAAACTGCTGCAGGAGAGATCTCCTTTACATTCCCCACGATTATCATGATTTGAGATTTTGCTGTTGCTTTTAAATATTTGGCTAAATACTCACATATTGCTCTCTGGCGCTATCTCCATGCATATCTCCTTTCTCTGTTTTCCTTTCTTTTCTTGATGTTCTTTATTCCACTGAACGATTATAACTGTCTTTTTTTATTCAGTGTTCTCTAACAGCATGCTTGGCCTTCACTAGACGGGGAGTTCTGGGGAATCAAAATCCCAAGAGTGACTCTGGCCAATGAAGATCGGGAGCCAGTATATTAATATGCTGGCTTCCTTGCCTGTCAGTGAGACAATTCTGAGATATGTTTTACATTCTTATAGAAGGTCCCCAGTGGTTTTGTGCCTTGTGCTATTCATTAGTGCACATTTATTGGCCTTTCTCCCATTTATAAGTCACTTATCTATCCCTGACATCCCTTATTAGGACCACTTCTCAAATACACTTCTTGAATCCAAATTCCTGCCTCAAAATCTGCTCTTAAGAGAACCCAACCAAAATATCAAGCCTGCCTGATTATCCTACCCGATCTCATTCCTTAAAATCTAGTGGAAATGATCAGTCTAATTTGTAATAAAAACATTTCTCCTGTTGTGCTTTAGAAGATCATTTTATCTCTAAGCTCAAAAGGTACTTCGCCATCACGTTATACTGACACTACAATGTTTTAGAACAGGCATTGATGTGATGAAATTACTTCTTAGTAAGATCACCTGGAGGCAAGGTGAAGGTTTTGCTTAAAGAGACTTGCAGAAAAGAGATGTTATGAGTCTTCTACATTCTTGGCAGAATCCCCATGAAAGATGAGGAGGACCTGAATCAGGGCTGTTGCTGTGGACATGTGGATTAGGGGCAACAGATATGATAGAAATCTAAGAAGTTGAATCCATAGGATTTGGTAACAATGCCCTGCCTTTTCTTTATTCTGTGTTCCAGAGTTATTAGGGTTTTACCCTACAGAACCAAGCCTCTGGCTTAGGAGGTGGAGGATGCTCCAAATTGTAGACCTATTGAGTATTTGCAATGACATTGAGCCCTAGCACTCGGCAAGGCAGTGTGATGCAGAAGAAAGAGCTGTGGCTGGTAAAGCTTTTATACGAGGAAGCAGAAAACAGCAGAGAAAGTGGTGTACTTAAAGTCATGCATCTTGGGGTGGCTATGGGGACCTGAGGTGAGGCCTCTGTCATTGGCTCCTGGTACTTTGTTCTGTCCAGGGTTGTGTCAATGGATGATCATGACAGTGTTGATCTTTTGGGAGAACTTAGATCTTCAGCCTTGATTTTTCTTCTATTTGGATTGTGTTTACTAGAATGTTAGTGGTCATGATGTGTTATTTCATTTTGACCTATTATTATCATTAATTTAAAATGATTTTTACTTAACAATTCTTTTTTTCCCCCAGGATAGTAGGTGTCAGGTTTAATAAGCAAGGGAACTTACATGGAAGGCTTGTCTTAAGCAGCAAGTTAATATCCACACCCGCCTGCCACATCTTAAAAGTTTACATGGGAGGCTTTACTGGGGTTCAGTCATGTACACCATGCAGGTGTTCTCATCACCACATCACTGTCTCAAGGCAATGTACCTGGGGCAGACTCTGGAAGTAGGTAAGGCAAGCGAGGTATATATTCTAAGGACAGGGTTCGAGGTGAGAAGCCTCCAACTGCTGGGTCTAGCTCACGGGTCAATCTGCAGTCACATCCTCTAGATGACTTCCTCCAACAACATCTTACAAAGAATTAATAGTGTAGAAATACAATGGAATTAAATGAGAATCAATAACAAAAAAGGTAATGACAACCTCCGGCGAACATTAAAAAAATTTTTAAATACCAATTTAAAGAACTCAGGAATGGCAGAAGAAATAAAAAGCAAACTTTGAAAATACTTAGAACTCAATGATACTGAAAATACTACTGCTCACAACTTGCGGAGTTCAGCCATTCTTTGCTCGTGTGTATGTTTCCCTCAGGGAAGCTGTGGGGTGGGGCTTCGACTGCACACTAGGCATTTTACTTAGGCCATATCATTTTTATTTTCTACCTCATTCATGTTCATTCATGAGTTCATTTATTAAGTTCTATTTAGAACTTAGTACCTATTACTTTGTCAAATTAAAAATGAATTTTTAAGGGCCAATTATTCATGTTAGATTCTGGTTTCAGTTAGAAGTTGTATGACAATATATGACTGCTGTAGTTTTCCACTGGTTGTCGGGGTAGGGTACTTAACAGTTCTTGAAGGTGTTATACTCCATACTGAATTATTGATGATAACATATAAACCTGTTTTTGTCTTTTGTGATTTTATTTTTCCCAAGAGAAATACATTATGTTATTTGAATCTTACAACTACCTAGAAATGAAAGTGGAATAGTTATTTTCCCTATTTTATAGACATGAAGACTGAGTAACAGAGCGGACATTTTGTTTGGAAAACATCTGGAGTTAGACTGCCTGACTGGAATTTGGATTCTGCCATTTGTCCCCGGACAATTTCTTAGCCTCCTTGTGAATCAGTTCTCTTATTTGAGGATTAGATGAGAATTAAATATATTAATGTAATTCAATGCACTCAGAAGAGTGTCAGGCATTATTATCATTCCACCTACAGTTATTGAGGAAGCAGTAACTAACAAGGTCAAAATCTTACAAGCAAATGCAAATGCAGGAGATTTTAAATAGAACACTTTAAAAATGTACTTCCTACAGCCTTGGCCCACCTTTACTCTCTTCAGTGAGTGGATCAAGTGAGAGACTACTTCTTATTGGTTTCAAGTTGGGGTGGTTTGTGTGTGTAGCTTCTCTGTAGGCATGTGTAGGATTCTTTGCAGTATAAGCATTGGCCTGATGAATTGCTGTATTCTTCTGAAGTGATTCAGCCAACTCACTCCCCCAAATGTTGACAAAGCATAAATTCCCAGTCATTTCCTAACAACACTGTCATTACCTACCATTTCAGGAAGACCAAGAGCTCAGAGGGCCCAATGTACAATTATTTTCAGGAATCAGATGGCCGTATTTGAATCTGAAAGCCCAAATTCATGGATAAGCTCTCTCTCTCTCTCTCTCTCTCTTTCTGTCTCTTTTTTTGCATAGAGAGCAAAGAGTTACAGATGTGAATTGAAACATTACCTATCAATGTGAAATTTATGGAGAGAATTTTAATAAATACGCGTGTGTTTCAAATGTCACTTATTTATGAAAACACACAGATGAATTGGTTGAAACTAATGTGCACAGTTTGTGGTTTGATGTGAGAAATTACCAGCAAAAATATGGGGTCTTCTTAGTGTAAATGTGTTTGTGTAAGGGTATTTTTTGGTTTACATCATTTTGGTAAATATGTAAGTTTTCTCATTTGTCATCACAAAATATAGACTATGTCTAGAAAGTTGCATTTGGAGGATGATAGTTTTCTTTGAATCAATGCAAATGATTTTATTATGTTAGAGACAGGATTTGTCTTATTTTTATGAACATTTTACATTTTATTTTAGTTCATGGATTTGGATTTTTTTTCTGAGTCATACCTTTTATTAAACTGACTTGATGTTATTTTGTGGAGTATTTCTCCCTTTAATATTATGGTGAAATCTTTTTTGCTTTAAGCTCTGCAACTGCTATTTATATTCTTAATGGGATATTAGACCTTAGGGGCTTTTAGAGTTTCTCTTACCATAATTGTCTACTATTAAAGGACTGAATTGTTGGTCTTGTAGTATAGAAGAACTTTCAGCCTTGTTGTGTGTTACAGTTTAATATCCATCTCATAAAAACTGCTAAAAATCAATCTTCAATTTGCAAATACCTTGGAATTGAGGCACTGGTTTGTGAGAAATCTGTATCATTTTTGGCAGTTCTCTTTTATACAACAGTAGCAAATAAGTATCAGTTGTTATATTATTTTTCTATTTCTTGAAAAACATTAAGTATCAAATTGGTTGTCAGGAGCCTTGAGATTTAGTCTTAAATTTGCCTTTAGTTCACTTTGGTGACTTACTTAACCTGGGTGTGTCGTGGTGTCTTTATCTATAAAATGAAGAGGGGAATGGGGTTGGGTCAGACTAGAAGATCTCAAAGGTTTCTTTTCTTTTTTGTGCTCTGATCTTACCAATGGTATATTTTGGACTACATTTGGCAAACTCAGTTGTTATGAAGATAATGGGTTTGTTGAGGATAGAAAAAAAGACGAATTGGAGGAAATGCCTGGGGTCATATGGGAGCTGGAGAATTAAACTCTCTATACAGCAAAATCTGAGCAGAGACTACTTGGAGCTGCTACACATGGGCCGAAATGGCTTGGCAAAATTAGGTAATGTATAGTAATATGTCACTAACAGGATCGTGGTGGGGAGTTAAGTGGGGGCAAATTCTAAGAAGGAGCAATGCAGAGAAAAATCCTAGTCTGCAGGTCATACTCAGGGCCAGGTGATATAGAAGTATGGCTTTGGATGGGTAGGCACAGAAAGAGCAATAGCAAAAGGGTATAGTCACAGGGGGATGACTCGGAGGAGCATGAGATAAAAGATAGCAAATGCTGCTACCCAGAATCTATAGGGTTACCTGAAGCTCATCCCTGTCATACAGACATTGGGTGTGCTGGCGAAAAAAAAAAAAAAAAAAAAAAAAAAAATATATATATATATATATATATATATATATATATATATAAGTTTAAGCTCTACCAACTTTAGGTGTCATTGTGTCTAAAAGCAAACATGTCTTCTTAGTGGATTGTGAATGAAAAGAGAGGGGAAGAGTGATCAGAACCACCATGTCTTAGGTACAGCATCTCCTTCTGCAAGACCTTAGTGTTTTTGCCCCTTTGTTTCTACCAGCCAGAGAGAATCAGAGAAATGATGGAGGAGGAGAAGTACTTAGGGAAGGAGATTTTAGAAACTGAAAGGATCTGTTTTAACTAGGATGGGAAAGATGTTTCCTTGGTTACAGATCTTTATATGTGGTAGAATTATGGTGAAAACACTTTAAGGAAAATTACTTGATTGCTGGAAGGTATCAGAGTTTTTCAACAAATATTTCATTGAATAGAAATGGATTGAGCACCTGCTATGTGCAAAGCTTTGAACTGAGTGCTCTGGGGGATATGAAAAATTATACTCCATTGTTCCTGCCCCTGAGGAGTTCATACTAGAAATGGAGAGACAAAGCACACCAAGCAATAATTAGGGGATGAAGTAAGATTTAAATATTTGTGTAGAATGCTGTGGTATCCAGAAGGATTCCTTCTCCTTGCCTCTGACTTTGGGTCAAGTGAGAAATATGCCAAATATATATGCATATTAGGGCAATAGATTAGCTTTATTTCTAGTAGATAAAGGTTGGACTGAAGTACACATGGTTTAGTGTAGATCCCAGTGGGCAGCCTGACACTAAGGTTCAGAATTAGATTTACACTCTTAGCTATGCAGTACCTCTCTCCCTATGGAACAGAGAAGAGCCATTCTTTGTGGGAGAGCTTTGTTCCAAGAAGAAAAGAGAGGAGCTGAGTCTATAATTACGACTTTGTTCTTCACTACTTTGCCCTGAGTTGAAGTGAATAAGGGGTAGAGAGATGTCAATAATTAAACTCTTTTTTCTTGGAAAAAATTTCCCCGAGGGGGGGAAAAAAAAAAAAACACCTCCCTTAACAAAGGATAACAGTATAAGAAACAAAGAAAAGTTATGCAAAATGTTGAAGAATGGTCCATGCTTTAGGTGCTAGAGACAGAAAGGATTCTTGGGCTAGAGTGTATTGGGAGAGCTTTGTGGAAGGGAAAGGATTTGAGTTGGCTTTGCAGTGATGATAACTTTTATTTAGCATGGAGAGGATCCTGCTGATGGCAGTGGTGGGAATGACGTGGGCAAAGTGTTGAGAACACAAGAAAGGATGTGAACACCAGAGTAGGATTATGGCAGTGGAAACTGGAAGAAATGGTAGAGAGAAATAAGGAGATGCTATTGAAGGGAGAAAATGAGCTTCAGGGCAGAGATCTCATTCTCTCATTCTCCTTTGGTGACCTTAATTGTGTCAATTAACCTCTCTAGGTCTTTCTCAATTTCCTCAGCTGCAAAATGGGAGAGTTTGGATAGCTAGGCTTCTCTGGGTTTTGGTTAATTAGCATGGCCCACATTGCTGGGAGGGACTACTAAGATTTTCAGGTAGAACCAGAGATGTAAAGACCTCAACAGGTATGTGACATTATTCCTTGATATCCCCGAGATAAATAGAGCCAGAGAAGGCTTTCAGTCATCAGTGGAGTTCTCTGAGAATAAAGCTGTGCTGTTTCACTGGGAACTGGTGATATCTAGGATGGGAAACTGCCGCCATAGCACATTATATAAACTGAATGCGGTTGTTAGGAAGCTCGGTTCAAACCTTTTTGGCTTTCAAGGCCCACATCCAGGTAAGGAGCACTCGGTGTAGAGCCTGGGCCATATCTGAAATGGCAGAGGGCCAGGAGGGAGACCAGCGGAAGTTTAAGTTCCTCACCTCTCCCCATGCCAGCCCACTGAAAAACAGATTTGTCTTGGGTTAAGGAGAGAATTTTCTCTTGCACTCTTAAGTTATGCACTGAGAACATTCTTTGGATTGCTTGCTCTTTCCAAATTCATAAACTTACTAAAATTTTGCATATTTAAGTTAGGGACTGAGCTTCAATATCCTTCCTGTATTCTCCTAAATCATCAGTCCCCTTAATTTTAGTGCACATTGCTGAGATTTTATTACACATTTTAAAGACGTTGTCTTATATGTAAGGTTAAAAAATGCACCTATATTCTAAATGGGTCTCATTTAAAAGAAGGGACAAAAGGGGCTAGGTCGGGGAAAAACAATCCACAAAACAGTTATTTTCAAACATTACTTAATACTGTGTGCATAGTCCATGGTACTTTTAATATGAATTGATGCCTAATTTAGCTCAATTGCAAACAAATAACAATGCCATATTGATGTGCAGCACTGAGTGCTCTGATAAAGCTGGTCTCACTGTGTTTATAGTTCATTCATTCATTTGTTCATTGTCAAATAATTAACGAGCCCCATTAAACACTAAAGCCTGTGTTGAGGCTTTAAAGCCTAAATCCTCACTAAAGCTGAGGATACAGTGGTGGGCAAAACAGTTGAAATTTCTGCCTTTCTGGAGTAGTTTTAGCATGGAGTAGATATGGGGGGGGGGGAACTGTGTGAACAAATATTATAAATGCATAATTGCAAACCATGAGACTTTCTATAAAGGAAAAGTACAGATGTCTCAGTAATTTCTGACAAGCCAGCAATGGATTTCCAAGGCCTGAGAATGCAGACATTGCTCACTCTGTGTTCCAACCTCACTATGTCAGGGCAGAGCTCATTCCTTGATCCCTCTTCTAGAACATTCTGCCTTACCTTTCTCTCTTCTGTCAGTGAACTCCTATCATCCCTGCAGGTCCAGCTCAAATGTCAGTGTCTTGTTAGATAGTGTGACGTAGTTACTTTGTGAAGATTACCATGCCCAGTTTATTTCCAACTGTTCCTGCAGTAATTGTGTGACCTTAATATAGGCAGTGACCCAGCTCTGTGCTGACCTTTTACTCTGCTCCCCTTCATGCAGGCATCTTTGTAGGCCATATTCAGTTAATCTAAAAGCTATATCAGGTTAAGTACAAATTAAAAGTGAAGGATGCGATTTCCTTAGGCCACTTATGGCTGGAATTAAATGTCTCAGAGTTCTGCTCCTTGGCACTCAGGTTTTACAGTGGAATTTCAACAAGAGCTGGGAGTGCAAGGAGTGGCCTCTCAGGCTTATGAGCTTTGGCATATCCCAAATTGTTATTTTAGTTCTGGTTTATGATGAGTTCTTATTCTCACATCCCTGTACTGGCTTTGTGTATGTGCCCAATATATATCTGCAGAACTAGAAGAAAAAAAGAAAGAAAAAAAAAGAAAAATTAAGTGACCAAGAAATGACTACAGGGGGAAAAATCACATTTTACAAAAAGCTGGTAACTAGCCAAGAGTTATGTTGTCCTAAGGCAAGGGCTTTCAGTACCCCATTACGGGAAGATGGGGCCACAATCCTGGTACACAAAAGGTTAGGAGGGAGTAGTGAAGCATGGACAGATGCTAGCTAACCAATTCAGGCCTGGAGGGTCTTTCCCATGGGCTTGAGACCTCTGTCTTGTGCTAAGGGATCAGGCTTGACATAATAATCCTTCTCAGGAGAGAGAGTGGGAGTAGAAATTATGGGTCACTCAGGACCTTACTTGACAAATATGGATACTTTTCTGTGAAAACAAATTTTATTCTGAGGGAGGAGAAGGCACTAGGGTATCCTGAAGCCAGGACTGAGTTAGGAAATGGAATGGGAAAAGGTGAGGGATGGGTTGTTAGTAGTTTATAAACTGGCTTCTTGCAGCTAAGCTTCAGCTTTGTCTCCCTGGGGTTTATTTTTCTTGGGTGTCAGAAAAAAGCTCAGCTTTTTTTTTTTTCCTGACACATCATGGGATGTGTGGTTTCAGTTCTACCTGTAAGGGAGTGACCAAATGAACAAAGTTCCATCAAAGAACAGCTATTGTAGAAGGCTTCTCATCAAGCCTTACCCTTTTGTCTTTTGCTAAGCCTGTCTCTTTACCTCTTCTCTCTCCTTCCCTGCTTCCATGTCTCTCCATGCCCCTTTGTTTCTCTCTCTCTCCCTTGTCTCTTCACCCTTTTTTTCTCTTTTCTCTCCTATCTTTCTGTCTCTCTCTCTCCCTCTGATTACCTTTGTCAGTGCTGCCTGATTAAGAGCCCAGTCAGTGAGCATAACGACTCTGCCTCTGCCGCTCCTTCCACACCACTGAGTGCAGAGCTATCAATTCCTAGAGAGCAAACAGGCTGAGCGCTCCATTGCAGTAAAACCATTCAGAGAAACTGAGAGTACTGTGAGTGCATGTCATTCCCTTAGCCTCATGTGGGGGTGCCGTGCAGGAGCTAGTTGGATTTCGGAGACCTCTGTGAACTGATGCAGTAGAACTGAGGACTCACCCTATGCTGGTTGCAGAACCCAAGTGTATGTAGTGGCCTGTGGTTTGGAGACTGCACAGGGTGGCAGAAGACAGGATCGTGTATTGTTCCTAGTTCATGAATAGAAGGGAGCCGCAGCTCAGAGGTGAAGCTTTGGCCCTTTGTGTTTGGTTGTGTCATTAGTCTCCTTGAGGGCACACCCTGGATTGTTTGAGTAGGTGTGAGTGGTGGGGCAAGACTAGTAGAATCACCAGAGCATCTTGTTATCAGTCAGTGTTGATTGGGAGCCTACTATGGATGAGATGCTCCTCTGGACAATGCTGGGTAGAGACAAAGCAATCACAGTTGGTCCCTGTGACTTTCCATTAGAGGAGAAAGGGAGAGTAAAGTTGTGAGTGTTCAGTACCCAGTATGAGGTGCATGAAACAGGAAACCTAGAGAAGAAGGAAGCTTCTTCCTTGAGCAGGCTGGCCCTGCAGGAAAAGCTTTAATCCTCAGCCCCAGTAATTGAAGAACCTTGTGGAAATGAGGTAGTTTTAGTTCAAAGGATGGCTGTAGGGATTTAGGTATGCAGGGGAGGAAAATTTCTGCATTCTGCCCTTCTAAGTCCTTTGGCTTGTCTAATAATTAAGTTGACATGAGATAGCTTAACAGGAGAAAGTTTAACTGCATACATATGGAGCCCCACAAAGATGTAAGGAGCTCCCAAGTAGTCAGGCAATGGAGGTTACATACCATCTTGAGCCAAGGAGAAGGGGTTGGGTTCTGGGACTTCAATGGGAAGGAAGATAATCCGCAGAAAGATGGGAAGAGCAAATGTTTGGTAAACGAATATTTGCTGTGCCATGGGGAGAAGCTTTCTGATGTAAAACAAACAAACAAACAAACAAACAAACAAAAAACAAGTTGTGTTTGGTGATAGCTCTCTTCCAGATACAGACCTCCTATCTAAATTGTTTTATTTTAGGCAGTTAAAGGGGAAGTAAAAAGCTCTTGTTGACTCTGTTGGGCCTTGATTGTCTTCAGCTCAAAATAATCTATATGCCAAAGTGACACATTCTGAGGTGACCTGCCCTGAACCCCATGAGTCCCCTCCTCTGAAACTTCTCTGGAAGTTTCACATATTAAAAGCTGTGCTGGTGGATTGCTCTGTTATTTCATTGAATTAATCTCTTAGTCTTAAAAATAAGTCAGTTTAGTTTAACAATTATGTTTCATTTTAAGTGGTGGTGATACAGCTGGACTCTCAAAGTTAGGTCCATATTGCTCAAGACATCAGGTATTTAATGAGACATTTCTATGGAAACAAAAGAGAAACATGGCTAATGATTGGAACAAATAATAAACCAGTTTCTGAGTTCTGAGGGTAGCCAGTCCAGAAGATTTCTGGATGTCAACCTCAAAGCATCTTCAGATAGAATAAGGGCAGGCAGTGGTACTCTGAACAGATTTTCCTGGTTTGCATTTTAAATGTCTCTGGTGATCTTTCTGAGTGGCCCACATAGCAATAGGCACATAGATTATCTATACATAAACTGTTGTGGTGACTTCTCAGAAGTTGATATCAATCATCCAAGGATAGTTTGTATGGCTTTGAGAAAAGGGCAGTTTTAGTTCTTAATGCTTCTAAGTTAGAAAGTTAGAAGAAAAATTGGAAACATTAGTTTGGAGAGTTGTAGTCAGATATTGAAGGAAGCTATTTTAGTTTACTGGTAGGAAACAAAACCTCAAAGACAATAGGCAGAACTAGAATCTATTATCTACAAGTGTGTATTATAGTTTCTACTGAAGCGTAATTTTTCTCTTTATGATCACCACCATTTCTATCAAAGATGACCATAGTAGGACTAATTTGTTTGCAAAATAAGTTATTTCAATAAACTTGACCTTATTATTTATATAAGTGCAACAAGAATAGGAATTAACCATATAGAATTTTAAAATGTGCTTTGTTGGAACTTTTTATAAGGAATCTGAGATTGGACTTTTAAAAGCCTCTCTAGGTTAAGAAGCCAATCCAATGACTTGCTATTAGATTTTACCTGCAATACCTATAGAGTTAATTCCTCTCTTCTTGAGGGCACCCAAATGGTAAGGCTGCTGGGAACTCTATAAGCAAGAAAACAGGCTGATTTTTCCAAGGAGCTTTATTGGCTCCATAAGGTCAATATTAGTTCCTTAAAGCTGTCTGGTCATGTCTGAGTCTATGTATGTCTCTCTTAAACATGACATTCCAGGCAAAGCCTTGGTAAGATAGCCAATGTTTCCAATTGTGTTCTATTACAAGGAGAACAGATTCTTCCTGAACTCATATAAATAACTATATTGCCATGAAAATACAAGAATACTCACTGAGATTTTCTGAATTCTGGAGGGCTCAGGTAGGGAGAAAAATATAAATGTTTCATTTTTGCTCTAAATCATGGTGGATTAAGAGAAAAGGGAAAACATTTCTTTAGATAAATCTGGAAAAACAAAACTTTAAAGAATCAGCAATATTTCAAAAAAGTAGTCATAAAAATTATAATCATCCTCCTTAGTTCATCCAGTCCCATGTAATTAATTATGGTTGATCTTGATTTTTAAAAACTTTTATGAAGTCATCAATTTCTCCACTAGGGTTCTGTAATTCATACCTTGTTCAGTGGTATGATCTGAAAGTTATCACAGACCTGTATTTTAATTTTTTTTTAACGTTTATTTATTTTTGAGACAGAGAGAGACAGAGCATGGACAGGGGAGGGTCAGAGAGAGAGGGAGACACAGAATCCGAAACAGGCTCCAGGCTCTGGGCTGTCAGCACAGACAGATCTCATGGACCGTGAGATCACGACCTGAGCCGAAGTCAGCGCTTAACCGACTGAGCCACCCAGGTGCCCCAGACCTGTATTTTAGAGTACAGGTCTTTCCTTTCCATAAATCTCCTCGAAGATGAAGTACTTTTTGCAAAGACATCAGAGTAAAACAATAATAGTGACAAAAGACTTTAAAAAGGCCACAATTAAAAATCTGATGAGAGTTTATTACAATGGAATCAACAAGGAGAGCTATTTATTTCTGACACATAACAATTTAAGATAACTGGAATTAAGACTATACCATTACACAGGTACAATTTAATGCAACTATGCAATGCAATTACATTTAGTTCAAGGAACATTTATTGAGCAATATCTCTGTGCAGACTTGTGGATGATACAGGGGTAAATACCCTGCAACCCCTGTGTACAAGAGCAGAGAAACTATGCCCAGTGCACTGTGAGAAGGACTGGAACTGACGTATAGGGCTGTTGAAAATATGAGGGTGTGGAGGCAGCAGATCTCTGCTTCTCCCTTCTTGGTTGTCTGGTCTTTAGTAAATCATCTAACCTTAGTGAGTTAAGGTTTCTAAAGAGTTTCTTTATATGTAAAATGGAATTAAGGGTGCCTTTTCCTCTCTTGATATGGGAGTTTGAGAATCAAAGGGGATAATAGGTCTAAAAGCGTTTAGTCAAGTATAAACTGATGCACAGATACACATCATCACTGTGCATGTGAGTGGTGATATTATTATCAATGAAGACCAAGCATTTTAGCTTTACCCATGGTTTATGATCAAAATGTGGTCACCTCTAGTAACAACTTCAAAACAGGTATCTCTTAGGGAGCATTTTAATAGCCTACTTTGAATTACCTGTAAGGTCTGAGCAGAACAAAACTGAATTTCTTTGAAGAGATCCTATTATATCTTTTTAGTAATTTAAAATGGCCTTTTCACATAATTTAGTGTAAATTTATGTTGTGTTATATATTGTTGATGCAAGATAAAAGAAATACATTTGTGTATGAAACAGTTCAACAGGTACTAGAGAGGTGAGGGAAGGAGGAAAAGAAGGGGATGGTTAAAAGAAGACAAAAAGAAAGAACACTGGTACATGAAGCAAAGCATAAGAAATAGCAGAGAGGTCCCAGACAGGGTCAAGAGACTAGGGTTCCGGTCCTACTCTGCTTTAAGCACTTGTTACTTGGCCATGTATCTTAACTCTTCTGAATATTTTTTTTTTGGAGGGGGGCACTAAGGTAACAAATGGTAGGGATTACAATTTTTGCCACCTCAAAAACTCATGATTTTATGCAGAAGAATGAACCTGGACCAGTTTCTTATACCATACACAAAAATAAGTTCAAAATGGATGAAAGACCTAAACGTAAGATAGGAAGCCATCAAAATCCTAGAGGAGATATCAGGCAAAAACCTCTTGGACCTCGGCCACAGCAGCGTCTTACTTGACATGTCTCCTGAGGCAAGGGCAACAAAAGCAAAAATCAACTACTGGGACTTCCTCAAGATAAGAAGCTTCTGCACAGGCAAGGAAACAATCAGCAAAACTAAAAGGCAGCTGATGGAATGGGAGAAGATATTTGCAAATGATATATCAGATAAAGGGTTGGTATCCAAAATCTATAAAGAATGTATCAAACTCAACACCTAAAAAACAAATAATCCAGTGAAGAAATGGGTGGAATAGATGAATAGACACTTTTCCAAAGAGGACATCTGATGGCTAATAGACATATGAAAAGATGCTCAACATCACTCATCATCAGGGAAATACAAATAGAAACCACAATGAAATACCACCTCACACCTGTCAGAATGGCTAAAATAAACAACTTAAGCAACAACAAATGTTGGCAAGGATGCAGAAAAAGAGGAACCCTTTTGCACTGTTGGTGGGAATGCAAACTGGTGCAGCCACTCTGGAAAGCAGTATGGAGGTTCCTCAAAAAATTAAAAATAGAACTACCCTATGACCCAGAAATTGCACTACTAGGCATTTATCCAAGGGATACAGGTGTGCTGTTTCAAAGGGACACATGCATCCCAATGTTTATACCAGCACTATCGACAATAGCTAAAGTATGGAAAGAGCCCAAATGTCCATTGACTGATGAATGGATAAAGAAGATGTGGTATATATATACAATGGAATGCTACTGGGCAATGAAAAGGAATGAAATCTTGCCATTTGCAACAACATGGATGGAACTAGAGTGTATTATGTTAAATGAAATAAATCAGTCAAAGAAAGACAAATATCATACTATTTCACTCATATGTGGAACTTAAGAAACAAAACAGATGAACATAGGGTAAGGGAAGCAAAAATAAGATAAAAACAGAGAGGGAGATAAACCCTAAGCAAAACGCAAGGAACAAACTGAGGGTTGCTGGCTGGATGTTGGGTGGGGGTGGGCCAAATGGGCAACAGGCAATAGGAGGGCACTTGTTGAGATGAGCACTGGGTTTTATATGTAAGTGATGAATCACTAAATTCTATTCCTGAAGTCATTATTACACTATATGTTAACTAACTTGGATTTAAATTTAAAAAAAAACTCATGATTTTAAACTTAAAGGGAAAGATAACTTCAAGCCATAAAAAATGAACATTTTAATGTCTAATGTGGAGAGCTTAGGCTGTGAATAAGAGACTCTGAATTTCAGTCCAAGTTCATCTAGATTCTTGGGTGAGTTTCCTTTAGTCATCGGCATTCTGAACAGTCCTCTTTTCAGAGTGGATATAATTATGACTTACTGAGTGTGTCCCAGAAGAGCCATGAGTTAATGTCTTTGAGACAGCCTGAGCTGCTCGGATGAAAGGTGGCTTGCATAAATACATGGTTAGATGAGCCTGGTGGAAACTGCTGGGTTTGGAGAAATGCTGCTTCAGGAATGTTATTTGAAAAATAGTGGACAGGGTCCCAGCACCAAATAATATATGAAAGAGACAAAGTAAATCTACAGGAAAAGGGAGAGGAAGGGTAAGGAAGCAACAATACTGAAAACAAAACAAAACAGAAAAACAAGAAATAAAAAAAAAACCAACACATGAGTTATCTTGGTGTTTCACAAATAAAAGAATGTGAATACATTGCAGTCAAATCAGCAGGTGATATTGTTGGCATTCTTTCTTAAGGATGTTTAAAATTTTAAATGATAGATATTTATACAGTATCCAGCATTTTCACTGCTGAATACATTTTGCTGCCAGATATCTCTTTTGTATGATCTGGTCATTTTATTCTGTAGAAACTATGCCCTTACTTTAACAAATCCACAGTCTACAAACCAAAGCAAAATGGCTCAAGTACAGTTAGGTTGGATGAAGAGATGTTTGTGGTGTTTTCCTATCTGTTGTGGTGGGTTATGAGCATGGTTTTTTACCCACTAATTGAAAGATTCCAAATATCCAGAAGAGAGAATATGGATTCCCCTGCCCTATAACATTGTATATGGAACAATGATAACAATCAAAAGCTCATAAGTGGTAAAGTACGTAAGTTATTTAAGTCCAACCCCCTGACCATGAAATAAAACCAGAAATAACTACAAAAATTTAACAAAAAAATTTCAGTTCCTAAGAATGACAAACTATACCAAAACAAAACCAACTTTCTCAGCACTAGGCCAGAGAACAAATCAAAACTGAAATTATATACTTCTCATAAATTAATAAGGAGGCTGCAACATATGAAAACAGAATAAGACTAGGGTTATGCACAGAGAAAATGAATTGTATTTATTACATTTATTAGTAAAGGAAAAAAAAAACACAGTTAGAAAGCACTCATCAACTTTCTACTCACCCAAGATTGCAAAAGACTCATTAACAAGAAAATTACAAATGATAAACACTTGGATGCCAAAATTGAGGCTGTTAAGTGGTAAAGCCAAATCATAGGTCCTTGTCCCCAGACACCATGTTCCTGCCAATACATCCTCTGTATCTCTTTAGGAATGGCTGGACATTCATCTCAACACTTTGATCCAACTGAACTAAGTATAGAGAAATAGTTCTTTCTATCTTTATGAGAGGGACAATATCTAGGCTAACTCTCTGATGGTATTGAGAAGAGGCACACATGGAAGGCTAGAAGCTGTGATTGTCATAGTGTTGGAATGATCATTTATTATCATGCCTACCTTATAAATACTTCTAGAACTCTTGAGAGAGAGTGGCCACATTGGTCTCAAATCAGAGGAGTATTTTCTCCTCTATTAATTTTTTTTTCATGAATGTTGTTCCTCCAGGAAATGGATTATCAGAATATTGCTCCTGGCTAGGATGGTGTGTCCCTGTTGGGGAGAGAGTGAGTCCTCACTCTTAGCCAGGCCTTATTCTTTAGGGAGCAGCAGTGTAAAGAGATGAAATGGAAATATTCTCTGTTGTCAGAAAACTCACAGTCCAGAAGAGGGGGAGATATAAACAGAAGACTGTACTGCAGGGCAGAATGACACAAGCAGTAAATAGATGTCCATTAGGGGTTTGAGAGGTGAAAACAATCAAGATTGACTGGAGAATAAAGAAAGACCCAGGGAGTTGGCATCTAAATTGGTCTTCACAGATGAGAAAAATTGGGTAAGGCAGATAAGTGAGGTAAGTCAAGAGCTCATGCAAAGAATCTGGGAATGAATATAGATACCGTGATACAAAAAAGGCAAGCACATTTGAGTTTGTCTGTTAAGTTCAGTGTCCAGAATTGGGATGGGTACAGGTTCAGCTTTGGCTTTTAGACTCTCATGAGTGAGGCCCCTGGGAAATACATCCTTTGCTTGCTATAGTCAGCCTATACATATGTGTCAATAGCACCCTGGCTGGTTATTTGGGAAGGTTTAAGTCATATTGCTGAAAAATCACATCAGTTCCTAATCTCCATGTGTAACTGTTCCCTGGGACCAGGCAGGTGAACTTTCTGTAAGTTACCCAAAAAAATATAATCTCCTAGTATGAGCATAGAACCATATGTTACAAGATAACACAATGATAAAATATATGTGGAGAGGGCTGGGGTTGGGTCTAGGAAAGAAGGTTCTTTTGCCATCAGACATTCTTCTGCAGAAACTCACACATGGACACTTAGACAACTTGAATTGTATGGATGCCTGCTAGGCTTTGCATAAGCCAACAGATACTGACAGAATGACTCAGCTGGCAAACAGATGCTGTGAAATGAGCATTATGATTTCCTAAAGTATTATGGACTTGTCTCATCAATGGGTTTGAAGGCCACACCTTGTGTGTTGGCCAGCTTATCGTGGGCTTTTTTGGTAGGCAATCAGTACATCATTGTGGCTCATCTATGGTGGAAATGCCTTCAGGGGGTTCCCCATTGGTTGGGCTTAATATTCAGACAATTTATGTGAAGTATAGGATTTTACTTATAATGGAAACACATGTTTATCCAGGTTACTTGATTCAGGAAAGTCAGACTGGACTCCTATTGTGGATAATCTTGAATAGGCAAAGGAATTTGGACATTTATTATATTTATAGGCCCTGAAAAAACTGCAAATAGTTAAGTTACATAATCAGGCCTAACATTTAGGAATATTCTTTCATTCAAGAAACATTTAGTGAGACCCTATTATGTGCTATGCCCTGTGGTAAGTGTGGGAGATACTGAGGAAAAAAAAAAGAGTTCCTGCCCTCGAGTTGTTCTCAATCTACTTGGGAAGACAAGCAAGTGAATCACGGTTTGTTGTTGCTGTGTTGGGTATGGTTGTAGATATAAGTAAACCTATGCCCTGTTTGAACACAGAGGAGGGACTTCTAAAACAGATTAGGGGGCCAAAAAAACCTTCCTGGATGAGATGGCATCCAGGTCTTTGAAAAATAAGTAGGAGTTAGGTGAATTCAAGAGTTGGGGGGGGCAATGAATAAGTCACAGCAGCACTCAGGGCTTGAGTGCCCTCTGGCATCAGTGTTAGCTTAACACAGATGTTGTGGAGGCAAGGGTACTGCTTGAGAAGCAGCAATTGAATTGGTTCAGGTGGGGAGGGTCAGCACTAGGGCAGATCTAGTGGAGTGGCCAGGAAAGGTCAGAAGAGTCCAGGAGAGGCAGTCAGCAACTTTCTCTCAACCAAAGATATTGTTGTCTCTGATCTTGAATTTTCTTTCTTCTCTCTCTCTCTCTCTCTCTCTCTCTCTCTCTCTCTCTCTGTGCTATTGTTCTACCTCTGACTTTAGGCTGACAGATAGATATTGTTCACTGAAATTGCCACATAGGCTCCTGTTCTAGAACTTTCCTTAACTACCCAATTTGTAAAATTTTATGAACTCATATCATTTCTGAAAACAATTTCTCCCCCTCAACCTCTTGCAGGGCTCTTTGGCTGCTTCTCTAGCTGAGATCTACACATACATACATAGTTGCCTTCTTCATCCTTAATTTTGGAGTAGGTGAAGCCCATTTTCAGTGTTTGCCAACTTTTTTCCCCAAGCTTCTTATGTTTTTGATGGTATTCATTCTAGGCTCCTTAGTCTCAAGGGTCTTCATGCTCCATTTTCTGCTTGTTTTCAAAGTTTAATCTCAAGAATCTAAAATGTATGCACTTATACACATATAGGGCACCATTTTTCTGTGAATTTTGAAAGGGGCTTTTAGGGATCAGTTTGTGGATGGGGGATGAATAGGCCCTAATTTATGCTGGTCTGCCTATGGATTTCTTGATCAGGTCAATGCTTCTGGGGAGAACATGGGTTTCTGAGGTCCTGGGATCAACTCTACTTCTAACTCATGGTGTCACCTGATAATGGTGCCCTCCTCCTTCTGGAACCTGATTTTCTTATCTCTAAAATGAGAGGGTTGTGCTGGATCTGGCTCACACCTTTGTGATATCCTGTAATTTACGATGATTACTTTGTAGCCTATCTAGTATCTAGAATAGCAAGTCCTGGCAAGTAACTTTTATCATGTACCAGATATAATTTGATAAGTGATATACATATGTAAACAGAGATACAGGTATAAAAAAGGTGTTATCAGTCACATCAGATTTATTCTCACCTTGTGCATCAGTGAAGTAAGCATAGGACAGGTACGGCTTCCCCAAAACCTACTTGTCTATTAATGAATGAAATTGTTTTAATAAGAAACAAAATTTTCACTTTATAGAGAGATTGGAAATTAGCTAAGGAGAGGAGAGAGGCTTCAAAGCCTGCTGCACACAATGTAACTCACACCTGCTTAGGAGCCCCAATAATAGGGCAGGCCAGCTAGCCAGTTTTCTGGAGCTCTAGTGCATAAGAGATCAGGACGCTAAACATCACCAGAATAAAATGGATAAATGTATTTCCACTCCCACTGCCACTGAAAATACTATCCAGTGGAAATTTGCATCACTCGACTAGGAGAAGAAGTAATAACTCAACTGATTATTCTGCAACATGGCACATGCATTCATCCTTGACATACAGAGTCAGCTGAAATTTTGAAGCTAAATAATGCAAACCATGATTCTATCTATTGGGAATGAATGATTTATTATGCTATCTAAATTCCATATTTTTAATATGCTTCTTAGAATGTGTCCAATTTGGAAAATTATAAGAACATAACTACAGACAAGTGAGGAACTATTTTAGTCATTCTTTTTTTCAGAAGTTGACTCTTCTGGCATTTGAGGTAGATTAGTAATTAAATCTGTTTATGTGTATAGTTTTTATTAGTAGAAAATTCCTTCTTGCCTTTCTCCCACTAGAACAACAGTGAACAAATATTTAAGGAATATTGGTTTGAAGGTGTCCCAAGATTCCCACATTTCTGTTTGTTTCTGACTTCTTGTGCCTGACAAGATGTGGTTGACAATAACAGCACCTATCTTGACCTAGAGTTCTCAGCAGCAGAACTGGCAAGGCCCAGAGTCCTTAGTCTCCATGTTTCCCAATCAGCATCCTGCACTTCACTACTGCCTGTCAGCTCAACATTTCACTTGACTGGACTCTGATTTTTAGAGCATTCCAAGAGTTAGGGATAATTCTTACCTGCCAATCTAATTTATCTTTAAAGACTTGCTATTAGTCTGTGTACTTTCCCTAAGCAGGTGGTTTCCACAGCCAACTTGGCATAAGGCACTGTGAGGAAGAACGGTAACACCAAGTCCCGTACTCCTAGGGATACTTACATTTCTTCTCTAAAACAATAATGCGAACGGTTTATGTTAGTTTTGCGTGTTTTTATCTGGCCACGAGGGTGTGTTTCTGGGTTCATATCCATTTCAGATATTGAATGGAAAACTCTTAAGGCCAGTCCCTGTGCCAGGTAATTCAGGGATCCTTAGGGGAGAAATGATGTGCTGCTTTGTTCTCAGGTAAGAATTCTGTTCTTTGTTAAATCAATTCCTGGCATCATATTCAGGTAGGGATAGGGAAGGGTATATTTTGTAGGATGTGAGAGGCCTTATCTAGTTCTAGGAGTTTCATTCAAAGGGGCAGTGAAAGCACCACAGAATTCAAAGAATGATGCTGTAGACATTCGGGGTGGGAGAGATCATGTTGCTTTGTGGGAAAAATAGGCAACAGGAGGCTTTATCAAGCAAATGACACTGGAGCCATTTGAGCCATTTCTATAAGTTAGGCAGGGTTTTAACTGGTGGAGAAAGGCAGGGAAGCCATAGCATATAGAGGAAAAGAAATGAAGTATGAAGGAGAAAGATAGGAGGGAATGATGTTGGGGGAATGATGTGGAATGGCCTTTTGGCAAAAACATGGGGTCAAAGTAGGGATATGGTTGTAAATAAAGCTAAAATTGTTGGTTTGGACTACGTTGTACTGTGCCTTGGATCTGAGGAACTGGAAATTAATTTGGTATTTAATGTGAGTCATTAAAGGCTTTTGTGCAGAGAAGTGATAGAATTAGAATTTCACATTGAGATTAATCCTGAAAGAGTGTACAAGATGTATTGATGGAGTAAAGAAAGAAGAACGATATTAGCTAAAAGGTTATTATGGTTTCTCATTTCATGTCAGAAGTAATGGATGAGGCAGTGGGAGTGCAATAGCAAAGGAGACGATGGATTTAGGGGCCGTAATCAAAAATGGAGTGTTTGCGAGTTTTCAATAGACTGAGATGAGGTGGGTAATAAAAAATAATTCTAAGCAATTCAAATCTAGATAATTGGGAGTTGAAGGTTGGAGTGTCATTTATGGAGCCTCACATTCTGCCTGGCGACTTCCTTCCCCATCCACTTCTGTTCATTAATTGAAAAGATTTTTCTCTTCTGAATTCTCATGTATTTTATTTTTCTATTTCAGCATGTGTTACACTTTTTATCCCTTACATTGTATTTTATTGAATGTCAGTTTTGACTGTAAGTCTCCATAAGGGCCTTCTCGTAGATTTCTAACAAAGTCCCTTGTATCTATAAGTCTCTTATTAGCTTTTACTTTTGTCAGTAGATTATTTTAAGATGGTGGAAAAGTTGAGGACAGAATTCAGTTTCAATAGTATGTTTACTGAGTATCAATTACTGTATTAGGTGTAGATTCAGAGATGAATATAACATGGACCCTCCCTCAAGGAACAGCAGGAGCCACAGACACATATGTAAATAATGGCAATATGTTGAGAAAGGATTGTAAAAGAGACTAGTATGAGGTGCTGTGAAGACACAGATAGGGAGACATAATTCTGCCTGCGGAGAAGGGAGACAAGTCAGGGGAGGCTTCTTGGGAAAGTGAGTACCATTGGATGTAGACTAGTGTAAGAGAAGCTTTATGGTAGAGAATGATAAAAATTATAGGTAATATTTTTGTTGTTCTTGGAGAGAAGGATTCAGAGCAAAGGAAGAAACTGAAAATGGGAGGTGAGGGGAGTATCATGAGTATCATGATATTCCGGAATTGACTGCCAAGAATGTTATTTTCCTGAATACATTTCTATGTGCCTTTCTACATTCAATCAGATGTATGAATGACCATCATTCTTCATCTTCTACCCTAAATAAGGGACTTAATAGTGGGTTTGTGGGAACTCACTTTTGGATAGAAAATGTATCAGTCCCTGAATTTTGGGAGACAAATAGCTTCCTGGTCAAACTATGATTTTTCTTGAGTTTGGAGAGATTGCAGACTAGAGAAGAGTAGGAGAATTATATGGTTCATTCTTTCAGTTTTTAGAATAATGAGGTAATTATTAACTTTGGAAATAGTCAAGGCATCATTTTAAAGATACACAAGTCCAAAGGAAAGGTAATCTGTAGGATGATTCTCCTACAAAACAAATAGGAATGATTCAGCAAACTGAGAAATGTAACAGATGTGCTTTGATCACCTAAAAACTTTGGCTAAAGAGGCAGATATTTTGGAAAACCATTTATCTCTTATGGATTAAAGTGAGGATTCTGTGTTGAGAAGGAAAATAATTTTTGTCTAATTTCCGGGGAAGAAGAGAGGAAGATGTGCTGGGTCACAAAATGTTGGGTGATGGGTAACTATTTACTTGAAAAAACTCAGCCCCAGAAATGATTTTTCCATTTGCAATTTGGTACCTAGAGCCTATCCAACACAGAAAATAGCCTGATCTGGATTTAAAACATATTTAATAATAATCAATTAAATTTTTGTTTATTCCCAAAGCAGTTAATAAAATAGATCATTTTACAAATCTGTTTTTATTGAATTGACAAGGAGATGAAGTTATTAATTTAGAGAATATTTTATTGAATGTTATAAAATTGGTAATTTTAAAATTTGCCTTGCCCACAGAATAATGTATTTTTAAAATTCTTTAACAAATCTATTTTCAAAAGTTCAAATCTAGTAGTTCCTTTTATTTCAACAGTTTAAACTTCCTTTCCTGGATCTTATGTCTCAGCATCTCTAGGAAACTTTTCCTGCCTCACCCATTTTTATTTTATTGTATTTTTTTATTTTTTAATTGTTTATTGTTGAGAGAGAAAGATGGAGTGTGAGCGGGGAGGGGCAGAGAGAGAGGGAGACACAGAATCCAAAGCAGTCTCCAGGCTCTGAGCTGTCAGCACGGAGCCCCTGCTGGGCTTGAACTCACAAGCTGTGAGATCATGACCTGAGCCCAAGTTGGACGTCCAACCAACTGAGCCACCCAGGTGCCCCTTGCCTCACCCATTTTTTAAATGATCTCTTCCCTTCGAATACATTTTCCCCTTCTTTTATTGCTAATTATAACATTCATAGAGAAAGGTGCATTAAACACATGTGTACAATTTAACAATAATTATAGAGCCAATACTGGGATAATTAACCAGCCAAGTCAAGAAATAGTGCATTGCTAGTATCCCAGAAACCCTCCCTGTGGTGACCTTCTCCAATCACAACCCCACTTTCCACCCTTGAGGTAGCAAGTATTCTGCTTTATGTGATAACCATTTACTAGCTTTGCATTGTAATTACCGTCCATGTTTGCATCTGTAAATGACATGGTTTCACTCTTCCTATTTTGGGACTTTATACTCTTGAAATCATACTGAATATGATGTTTGTGTTGCATCTTTTCGCTCCATATACTGTTTTTGAGAGTCATACGTATTACTGCAGTAGTTTATTTTTCATTGCCGTATGGTAATCCATTGTATGATTTCACCACAATTTAAATATTCTTCTATTGATAGCGATTTGGGTTGGCTCCAGTTTGGTGTATTATGAAAAGTGCTACTGTAGACACCCTTGTTCACATGTCCTGGTGCACATGTACATGCTTTTCTTTAAAACAATTGTTCTCAAAGTGTGGCCTTTGCATCCACAGCTCAGGATCCTTGGGAATTCATTAGAAATGCAAATTCTCAGGTCACTTGCCAGACCTACTTAATCAGAAATTTTGGAGGTGGGGCTTGGCAGACTGGAATTTAACAAGGCTTCCAGATGATTCTGACACACATTAAAAATGGAGAGCCATCTGGAGTGTCTAGTTAGTAGCTATGCTTATCATCAACTTTACTAGATAAAGTTATACTGTTCTATCAAGTAGTTAGAGCAAAGTGGTTTACACTTTGACCAGCATCATATTTTGTTAAGGCCATGATTTGATTGCATAAAAACCTGGAACTTGGTTAAAAAATGCAAGTTTTTGAATTTCAAACAGGCTTATAAAAATTCAGATGCATTATTATTTATTCATGGGTACTAATGCAGTCTTATTTTTCTTGACTATGAATAAGCAAATATTAAACAGTTACTATTTTCTATACTGGACAAGGATTAATTTCTTTAATTACTTTTAGTCATCATTTTATTTTTAATTAATATGTGAAAAGGTGATTCATGCAAAGGGTGCCATTTCAAAGGTTGAAAAATGTATATACACAATGAAAGTGAGTCTCTCTCCAGTTCTGTTTTAGACACATATTTTCCTGCCTAAGCCAACCACTGTGATCAGTTTCCCAGTAAGGATTTAAAAATAATTTCTCTGTGCACTTCTTCTATGTGCCATTTGGGATCAGCGGGTCCCTCCTCTGTGTTCCCATAGTTCCGTAGCTTATTTTCATCACGGCATTTATAACATTGAATGATTAATTGTTTACATCTCTGTCCCCCACCCTAACCTGGGATTTCTTTGGGCGTGGAGATTGGGTTTTATTATACCAGATTTTTAGTGCAGGTAGTGCTTGGTAGAGCAAAGGCAATTAATAACAAATGTGACACCTAAATGAATTAAACCAGTATTTTTTTTCCTTTTAACTATGTTGCTTTTTTAAGTTTGAATGTCTGGCTTTCTTGGCTCATTTTTCTTTCCTAGCATGTCTCTCTTTGGTTGAGGTTTGTAGAATGGCATCTCATGATGAATGTGGCTCTGCACAGGTAGATAAATAGCTAATGAGCTTTGTTGGCCTTTCCTGCCAGAGGCAGGAAGATGGGCATCTTTCCATTTTTGCCCTCCTCTGAGAGGCTGCAAAGGACAGTTCTGCTTTCTTACTTTGCAAAGGTTTATAAATACTCTAATTTACAGAGTCCACCCATTATCATTGATTACAGGGCAATAGGACACCTAGGGGAAATGCTTTGATTAGGGGAAATGATTACTTAGGATTTTGTACTCCAAGAAAAACCAATGTTTGCTGAATAGGAGTTTTAATCTTTTTACCTAAATGAGGTTTATTTTCTAGAAAACCTACTGAGTTGTATGTTTCTGAGATTTCTGGAATTTTGTCTGTCTTTGTTAGTCTCATTGTAACTGGAACTCCACTCTCTGAATTGAACAAGACAGCATTTTAAGGTCCTCATCGAGTTTAGAGAAAAAGACATTAGTTCTGTTATCTCTGGCTACACTTGAATGTTGAAAAATTGTCTTTTAAAGTCTGTGTTTGTCAAAACAACAGTTCAGAATTATAACTAGCAGATTGTTTGAACTTTCATCTCCGGTGTGAAGATACCTTGACTTTTTTTTTTTCTTGTTCTTTTTATTTTTATTACTGTGAACTTGAGGTTCTTGAGATGCAAGGTCTGAAGAAAAGTTACTTGAAGCTTGTGTTGCATTGATACAACCAGTAACCAGGTTGGGTTTTTTGATTCATGCTTTGTATTTGTAAGAAATAAGATGCCTGTAATTATCCTATGTTTTGTGTGTTGCATTATAAACAACGTGAATGAAAGCCTTTCCTTTGAAAAGGAGTGGTCCATGGCATGGTGGATACTGATAAAATACTGTTCTTAAATTTAAATCTTATTAATGTTGATAATATGACCTTATTTAACTTCAGTTTTTGAATCATTAAGGAAGAGAGTTACTTGGAATTATACAAAGGACAATGGTTACCAAGAGTCAGGAAAAATGAGTCCCATTTTTGACTTTTATGGAAATGAGAGCTGTCATTCAGCAGAATGATATGGAGCTTCTTGTGCTGTTCTTGAAAGTTCTCCAAAGAATATTGTTACTGATACAAACAGAATATAAAATATTACTTACAAGATAATCCTATTTATATTTATATTTATATTTATATTTATATTTATATTTATATTTATATTTATATTTAAATATATTATATGTATATATGGGCTTCACATCCAGCACAGAGCCCAACCTGGGGCTTGAACCCACAAGCTGAGATCAAGAGTTGGATGCTTAACTGACCGAGTCACCCAGCTCCCCCCATTTATATATTTTTAAAAAGGTATATATATATAAATTAATATTAGGTGGCTAACTGTCCACAGGGACCAGGCAAGGGTGCTCACCTCTGGGTAGTAGGAGTGGGACTTGGGGCAAAGTTGGGGAAAGAAGAAGACTTACTTTTATCATTTTATGTTGTTTTTTCCCCTAGTGTTTAAATGTTTTTCTGTGAGTTAGAGTCACTTTCATGAAAAATAAAAGGAACATTAAATAAATGTACAAAACTCCAGCGGTGTGACACCAGCACTTGATGGTTTGAACTTCAGTTTCTTTCTCTGAAACAATCAGTGATAATTACTTGAGTAATTATGGCCTGGAATTTTCCTATTTCTTGCATATTGCATCATAAACAACACAAATAGAAATCTTCTTTTGAAAAAGACTGGCCTGTGGCATGGTTGGATACTTATGAAATACTACTTTTCAAGTTAAATCCTATTAAGATTGATGCCATGACCTTTTCTCACTTCAGTTTTGTGAGGATACTAAGGAAGAGAGTTACTTCTTGCTCATGAAGGTGTTGTAAGGATCAAATGGAGACATTATTTTAGTAAAAGCTTTAGAAAAGATACTTGGTTTTAATTTTGTGAAGAGTGTATAGAGGCCTTCTCCCTTAAGGAATACAGTCAGAAAGCAAACACATTTAGACACATGGACTTCTTCATTTCATCTCTTTCTCTAGTGCTAAGCATATACAAATATTATTTCTTGTCCTTAAATTCTAAGCACTTATTTTCTTCATGTATTCAGTGGACGTAATAATGGCTACCTCCTTACATGTACTGTTTTTTCAAGAAGAAAATGGCCAAAGAAATATGAAAGCTCTTAATATTAAGACTGCCATAGAGGGAGGGATAGTGGTTTTTAAGGAAGAAACAAAACATTATCTGTAGGTAGATAGATTGTGAACCCCCTGAAAGCTGGAAATGTGTCCTATTAATTAATCTTTATAACCTTTATAATCCCAGTACTTAGTATGATATCTGGAAAATAGTGGATAGTTATTATAAGTACCCTCTATTTAATAACATTCTCTGAATGTTTTGGTGAATGTTATTATCTATCTAAAGTGTTAAGGAAACGGTAAAAATCATAGCTAAGCAGCATAGTAATTAGCATTTCTTGTCCTGCAAGTATTTGGAGAAAAGGGGGGATGCAAGTGTTACAGATGTAATATTTGTGTCCCTGCCCCTACTACCACCAAATCCACACGTTTAGGTCCTGATACCCAATGTGATGGTATTTGGACATAAGGTCTTTGGAAGTAAGAAGAATTAGATGAAGTCATGTGGATAGGGTCCTCATGATGGGGTTAGTGTCTATATAAGAAGACATACCAGAAAGCTTGTTCTCTCTCCTCACCAAATGAAGGCAAGAAAGTAGCTGACTGCAAATCAGGACGACAACCTTCACCAGGAACCAAATGGGCCAGCATCTTTATCTTGGACTTTCCAGCTTCCAGAACTGAGAAGTGCATTTTTGTTGTTTAAGTCACCCAATCGATGGTATTTTGTTATGGTAGCACAAGTTGACTAATACATGGATAAGGAGAACATTAACTTAATACCTAAGTGGCCAGCCAAGTGTTTTGCGTGGGTTATTTCACTTAATTCTCATATCTAATGTGGTATATATTGCAGCTCACCCTGAACAACACAAGTTAAAACTGAGCGAGTTTGCCTATTTTTATTTTATTTTGATTTTTTAATGTTTATTTATTTATTTTGAGACAGAGAGAGGGAGGGGCAGAGCAACAGGAAGAGAGAGAATCCCAAACAGGTTCCATGCTGTCAGTGCAGAGCCCAACACAGGGCTCGATTTCATGAACCATGAGATCACAACCTGAGCTGAAATCAAGAGTTGGATGCTTAACTGATTGAGCCACCCGGGTGCCCCATGTGGGTCCACTTATACACAGATTTTTTTTCAATAAATGCAGTACAATACTTTCAATAAATACAGTATAATACTGTAAATGTATTTTCTCTTATGATTTCGTTAATATTTTCTTTCTCCAGATTACTTTATTGTAAGAATACTGTGTATAATACATATAACCACAAAATATATGTCAATTGACTGTTTATGTTGTTGGTAAGGCTTGTGGTCAACATTAGGCTACTAGTAGTTAAGTTTTTAGAAAGTCAAAAGTTACATATGGATTTTCTACTTCTTGGGGAGGTCAGTACCCTTCACCCCTGTGTTGTTTAAGTGTCAACTATATGCATTCTTATTATTTTACTTTACATAAAAAGGAAACTGAGGCAAGGAGAGACATTGAGCAATTGGCTAGTAAAGTGGTGGAACTAGGATTTCAATAAAAATCTGTCTGATTTAAAAATACAGTTAATGCTAATACTCCACTTTGTTGCAGACAGTTGGAATTATTGTTTCCCTCTGAGATCTGGATGCTTCTACTTTTATTGTCTTTTTGATCTTCATATCCAGGTTAGATCTCCATAATATTAGAAAACAGTGTTCACAGTACTGTTGCCAGTAGATTTGCATTTTTTTTAAAAACCAAAGTCCTTGTCTTTAGAATCTTGGACTATAGTTTTAAATCCACATCATATTTGTTTTGGAGTATATAAACTGAGACGAAGCGATCTAACTTAAGTTTTTTAACTGGTTAGCTGGGTACCACAGTGCTAACTGAATAGTTCTTCCTTTTCCTTCTAATTTGAAATAACATCTTTTTCATAGGATTTATTATTCTATATATTTGAGGGATGATGCTTTTCTACTCTGATCTGTCAAATATATTTGAATGTCAATGCCTCTATATTGATGGCTTTATCGTGAATTTTAATACTTAATACATAATTATCCCCTAATTGTTATGATTTTAGAAAAGACTTTTATTCTTATGCAGTTACTGTTTACATTGTTTTTAAATGTACAAAAATAAACACATATATTTTAATGAAATTACATTACATTTATAGATTCATTTGGGTATAATTGACCTCTTTAATAAACTGTCATTGGGGCGCCTGGCTCGCCCAGTTGGTTAAGTGTCCCACTCTTGATTTTGTCTCAGGTCATGATCTCATGGTTCGTGGGTTTGAGCCCCATGTTGCGCTCCCTGCTGACAGTGCGGAGCCTGCTTGGTATTCCCCCCCGCCCCTCTCATTCTCCTTGCCCCTTCCCCCCTCAAAGTAAATAAATAAACTTAAACAAATTAAAAAATTAAAAAAAATAAAAACTGCAATCATGTTTAGAAAAATAGCATTTATTCTGTATTTGTTTTATTACCCTGCAGGAAGTCTAGGGTTTCCTTTACATAGATTGTATACTTTTCTTTCTTCTGTAGTTTCTGTTTTTGTTATATTTTCTCTTTGATTATTGTAAATAGATAGGAAAATACTAATTTCTGAACATTTATTTCATACCTATCCATATTACTAACATCATTAAAATTTTATAAACTTTTAGTTGATCCTCTTTGGTTTTTCAGATAATCAAATCATCACCAATAATAGTAGCTATATCTTTTATTTTTTAATACTTGTGCCTCATTCATTGGAAAATAGTGATATTAATAGTCATCTTTATCTTGTTATTGGGAAAGTGGATTTTTGTAATTATGTATGATATTGTTTGTTGATTGAAGGTAGATATTGTTTAAGAACTTTTTCTGGTTACAAAACTAGTTCATAATTATGACATTCTACAATATGTAAATAATACAGAATGTTTATTGTGAAAGTCCCTTGTAATCTTCACCCCAGAGAGAACGTCTGTTGATAGTTACTATCTAATTTTACAGATTATGTGTACAGTTCAGTGAGTTTTTGGTACATTTTTCTAATTGCACATCCATCACTACAATTCAGTTGTAGGACATTTCCATCACCGTTTACACTTCCCTTACACCTGTTTACTGTCAGTGCCCACTCCCACCCCACATTCAGGCAACACCAGTCAGCTTTCTGTTCCTGCAGTTTTGCCTTTTTATTGCCTTTTTAAATGATTGCATAGTATTCCATTATGTAGATACACCAAAATTTATTTAGTCAATCTTCCACTGTAAATAATGCTATCATAGACATCATGGCACAAATGACTTGCACAGTTTTGTATTTTGTAAGTTAGATATGCACATTTTAATGCATTTTAATGCACATGGAGAGTTGCCTTACAAAAACCATGCTATTTGTATTCACACTATCAGTTCTTGAGAGTTTTCTCGTACCCTCAACACCACTGAGAATACTTGTTTTGATGTTTGTCATTCTAGTAGGGGAAATGTGATAAAGTTACACTTTAGTGCACAGTCTCAGGAGGGGGGATGACCCTACACTTGAGTCTTTTTCTACTACTTTCAAGCTGTGTGACTTGAGCAAATAAACATTTTATAGTTTTATTGTATAAAAATATAACACATTGTTACTATTTTTCAGAGATATTTTGTACTACCTGTTGAGATTTTATTTTATTTTTTAAAGTTTATTTATTTATTTTGAGAGAGGGAGAAAGTGACAGTACGATGGGGAGGGGGCAGAGAGAGGGAGAGAGAGAATCTCAAGCAGGCTCCATGCTGTCAGTGCAGAGCCGACATAGGTCTTGATCCCACAAACCATGAAATCATGACCTGAGCAGAAATCAAGAGTCGACGCTTAACTGACTGAGTCACCCAGGTGCCCCTCTGTTGAGATTTTAAATTAGAACTTCCATAACCTTTTCCTGTGGTTGTTCGGAATATAGATATAGATGTAGATGTACAAATATATTTAGCTATACAGATGTAGACATAATACTGTGCATTATTGTATCCTAATTTCATGTTACCTTGCTAAACTCTGAATTAGGTGGTAAAGCTCTAACATTTTCTTTTGCTCATTTGAGTTTGTATCACCCCGTTTATGTGATTCATCTTCCAAGGGTAGAGATATTCTTTCCTTATCTATAAATGTACAGGGCTCACTACTTCCCTGAATACAGCAAGCACTTAATAGATGCTTGATGACTTATTGGTTTAATGAATGAATAAATGAATACACAAATGTAATATTTGTGGACATAAAAGTCTTTTGCTTCCTTTCAGAGGAGACAGTGCAGACAACTGTTAATTCAGCTCCACATTCACAGCAAAAGTTCATAGACATATAAACAAGCGGCTTCTCAGGAATTCTTTGTGCCGCCTTATTATTGAAGGAAGAATTTTTTTAATATCTTCAACTTCATTTTGCCAGCATTTGAAAGGCCATTTCTATTTATTTTCAGGAAGAGTGGAATATTGGCAGTAGTGTGCAATTTCCTTCCTTGCCGTGTGTGACAAATACCTTAACTTCCTTGGTATAATCTGGTTTGAAAGTTGAGGATACTGCTGTTGCTAGAGAACTGTCTTTGCTGATGTCTAGTCAATACTTTTAACCAAGACTTAGATGAAGTTGTGTGAAAGAGACAGGAGCTCATCAGCTTTGCAGATGACACAAACTTTTCAAATTGGAATCAAAGAGGAACACAAGAGGCCAGAACACTGGGTTGAAACCAACAAGTTTGACCTTTAAAAAGTATGATATAAAGTACTAGTTTTAGGTTATTTTATTTTGTTTTTTGTTTTAAGATGTTTATTTATTTATGTTGAGAAAGAGAGTGGGGGGCAGAGGGAGAGAGAGAGAGAAAGAGAATCCCAAGCAGGTTCCACACTGTCAATGCAGAGCCTGACACAGGGTTCAGTCTAAAGAAACATGAGATCACAACCTGAAGTGAAATCAAGAGCTGGATGCTTAACTGATTGAGCAACCCAGGAGCTCCATGCGGGTCCATTTATGCACAGATTTTTTTTCAATAAATATAGTATAATACTTTCAATAAATACAGTATAGTACTCTAAATGTATTTTCTCTTATGATCTTATTAGTATTTTCTTTTCTCTGGAGTCTTAAATGTTTATTTATTTATTTTCAGAGAGAGAGAGAGAGAGAGAGCACAAGCAAGAGAGGGGCAGAGAGCGAGGGAAAGAGAGAGAATCTGACAGCACAGAGCCTGCTGTGGGGCTCAATCTCATAATTGTGAGATCGTGACTTGAGCCGAAATCAAGAGTTGGACACTTAACTGACTGAGCCATTCAGGCACTCCTTCTTTAGGTTTAAATATTCAACTACACAAATTAGAGAGACACAGCTTGGTAACACTTCTAGCAAAAAGATCTTGCTTTTAATGAAACAGAAAATCAATTGAGACTTAAGTAGCCCATAGCTGTAAATATAAGAACCCAAACTTAGCTAGACTAACTGCTACAAAGTGGGAATACTTTTCTGCTGGGGTGAGATCATGCCTGAAATATTAGGTTCAGTGTTTGATAAAAATATTAGGAATATCCTTTTACATAACATTAACCACAATTAGCAATTGTGTCTATAGAGAAAAAAAATGCCATGATTTTGCAAAAAGTCAATATCATGTTTTCTCATAGCTGTAGTTAAAGAGGTGAGCATATCTCAGAAAAGGGAATTTTCAGAAGTTCAGTGTAACTATGATCTAACTGAGAGAATGTATGTGAAAGTGGGACAATTTTCATGCAATTCTGTTTGTCTCCAGAAGACAAAGTAACAGAAATAAAGAGATAGGAAGCAACTCTTGGCTCAGGGGAATATCAATAAAGACAATGAGCTATAAAACTTTATGAGGTTACTGTCATGATGGCCATTTTATACAGAAGGACTCAGTACTTACTCTAAGACTCAGAGGAGAAAAACTTGTGGCCAGTAGGATTTCAGAGCCCATCTGTTCTAACTCCAATTTCCATTCACCTGTTACTAGTTAATCTCCAGACATAAAACTGGATGTCTTTCTAGTTATGGGACATGGTTTAAGCAGAGTCCCAACTGAATATCCTTTTGTCAGGGATGTTATAGAAGCTGTTTTTTTTTTTTAATTGGGTGGCTTATAGGACCAGATACTTTGGTAATGACACACTTGAAGGCAGTGTTTCCTAAACTAATGTTATGGGGATACTGTTCTGCAGTACCTAAAGATGTACTCCATGAAAACAGGACACTTTCATCAAGTAAGCTTGGGGAATGCTGAGTTAAGCCAAGCTTCATTGTTGTGTGTGTGTGTGTGTGTGTGTGTGTGTGTGTGTTACCATAGGACTTCTAAAGCCTTTAATATCTTTATGTACATTGTGATATTCTAAACTTATTTGACAGAAATAATCCTTTTTTCTTTAGAGTATGAATTGATATTTCTTGGAACCACTCTGTTGTGGAAGATAGTTTTTAAAGTACTGCTCTAATGTCTCTCATTTCTAAGACATAAGGACAACAGAGAAAACATTCAATTCAGTTAATAGTAGCCACTTTTCTTAAAGATTGCTAAAAGTGTGAAACCAAACCAATTGTGCAAAAACAGACTATATTAAGTCATGAACAACTTATAGCTCTTGCTTGCTCTAGTGGTAAAGGCTCTGGATGGGTAGCATATTTTGATGCACTTTATAAAGGGCCTGGCATTGGCTCTCCATTTTTTTTATCTGAGTGATCAAAAAACAGTCTTAACAGGGTTCAGACAGGTGAGCTTACAGAAACAACTTGCCCTAAGTATCAAAGAGTCAACAGATTTAATAAATAATCAAGTCTATTAATGTTTACTATTTATGTTTATACAAACATTAAAACTTTTTGGGGCAATCGGGTGGCTGAGTCAGTTGAGCATCTGACTCTTGATTTTGGCTCAGGTCATGATCCCAGGATCGTGAGATCAAGGCCCCCATTGGGCTCTGTGCTGAGTGTGGAGCCTGCTTAATATTCTCTCTCTCTCTCCCTTGCTGATGTTCTCTCTTGCTAAAATAAAAAAATAAATTAAAAAAATGTTTTAATGTTGACTTCTCTCCTTTGATTCTGCTCATCCAAGCCTCAGCTTCTGTTCTTCATCCCTTGGCAAATATTCCCAATCCATTAGCGCCTTATCCTCTGAGCTCCAACAGTATCTCCAGACTACAGCAGAAGCCCTCAGTGAGAAGACACCATAGACTCCTCTGCTCCGTGTCTTAGTTTACTCAGACAGCCACCTCATCCACACTCACAGTAGGCTTCAGCTGGGAAGGCTGGGGGCCATTGTTAGAACTTGGGGGATTGACTCTTAGGTTCCACCTAAGAGTCCTCCTTTTCCTTGCATAACAGCCTCAGAGCAGGAGGCCAGGTTTTCATGACACTCTTTCTCTAGTACCTCCTTCCAAATTTGTTAGTGTTCTGTAGCTCAGCCTGCTGGGAGTCTGCTGAAATGGATATTTTTATTTCAATTATATTTGACTTAAGTTGTTTCATATCAGTAACATCCTTCTAGGGAAAAGGAGTGGTAGTGGCACAGTGGGAATTCTCTGTGAGTGAATAAGACTGTACAGGCTGGCCTCTGTCCCAGGAGGGGCCTTCTCGCCATGTCTGCCCACAGAACACTGGGCTATGGGTTTCTCAGCAAGCCTTCTCCCTTGTTTCCACTTAGTAAGGAGAAAACGTGGGTAACAGATCTCTGCTAATGATAGAGATGTTGCTTTAGAGCCTATCTTCTACTTGTAGAGACTGTTCTGATAGTTACTATTTATTAGGGTTATTGTGTGCCTGAAACCGTTCCTTAATTATCTTTTTCATTGACTGTTTATGTATTTTTGAGACAGAGCATGAGTGGGGGAGGGGCAGAGAGAGAGGGGGACAGAGGATCTGAAGTGGAGTTCCGGGTTGACAGCAGCGAGCCTCATGTGGGATTCAAACTCATAAACCATGAGATCATGGCCTGAGCTGAAGTCTGACACTCAACTGACTGAGCCACCCAAGTGCCCCTATTCCTTAATTATCTTATTTAATCATCATAATAAAAACAATATCCAACATTTATTGACAACCCATGTACAAGACATTGTTCTAAGTTTTATACAAATTTTTTTTCACATGAAATTTTTAACATTGGGACCAAGTACCTGGTATGCTTTCTCTTTAACAGATTAGGGAATCAAATTCAAGAAAGTTAAACAAGTTTACTGAGGACAGTTACCTAGTATGTGGCAGAAGTAGAATTTGAATTGAGTTCAATGTACACCATTCATTCCATTGTATGAGACCTCTAATTGCAAGGCATGGAGATTTTCTTGTGATTCTCTGGCTTCTGGGATTGGGAAGCTATTCAGGGTCCAGGGCAACCTTGGGGCCCACATGATATCTTTTTTTTGTTTATTTCATGTTTATTTATTTTTGAGAGAGAGAAAGAGCATGAGTGGGGGAGGCGCAGAGACAGACAGACAGACAGACAGACAGACAGAATCTGAAACAGGCTCCAGGCTCTGATCTTCAGCACAAAGCCTGACACAGAGCTTAAACTCAAGGACCGTGAGATCATGACCTGAACTGAAGTTGGACAACTAACTGACTGAGCCACCCAGGTGCCCCACATGATGTCTTTTTTAAGGAGTATTCGCTTTGCATGGGATTGCAGCACTCTCATCTTGGTCCCATCCAACCAATCTTCTCTGGAGTTGCTAGTCCAAAGGCAGTAGGTTGCTACTCTGCTTGGTCAATATCTATCACCTCTACTGGGCGGTGTCTTTAATGACAGGTCCTTTCATGATTTGCTGGCCAGCCATGGGAATCCAGCTTCTGGTTAAGGAGCCAGTGATGCTTCAGTGTCACCAGCTCTGCACAAGATCTGGGCTAGCTCTACTTCTCTGAGCCAAGGGCTGTGGGCTGGGAAGTTCTAACTAGATGGGACATTGGCCATAATAGACCCTGGTCTGGTCAGGACAGCTTCTATGTCTTCTATGAGTCACCAAGGAGAAAGGGTATCCATATAGTTTGTCATGCTCAAAACAAAAGAATCTTCACTGTTACAGTGGATACATTGCTACCCCAATTGAAAATATGTTTTCGTCAAGTATCAGATAGAAGCATAAGTGATGTAGTCCTCAGATCAATCTGGATTTATAACCTTTATATCTGGGCTAAATTCCCATGAAGTATGCTGTGAATCATAGAAGAACCTTTCTTTAGCAACTCTGTCTAGCATCATTAGTTCTAAGACTAAGACCCAAATTAGTCATTTGTTAAAGTCAAACAAATCTGAATCAGATTTTGTGTAAACAGCAGGTAAACCAATGCAGAAGACTAAGTGGTCAAATTGAAACACAGATTGCAGTTGGTCCCACATACACCTCCTGGACAGATGGCAGAGCTCCCTGCTGTAGAGCCTGCTTGGAGGCCAGTAGGTGGAGGTTTTCAGGTGGCAGCAGCAGCTGCCCAGGTCAGAAGCTTGAGAGGGAGCCTGAGACTGAGGGCCTGAGTTCTAGGCCACTTTGAATCATGGGTTTCCTTGGTCTCTTTTCACTCAGGTTCCTAAAGTTTCCAGGGAGTAGCATTGTGGTAGCAAAACTGTAAACTTTTACCAGGGCACTTAATGGATTTTCAGTTGATCTAGGAGAAAGATACAATTTCTGAAACCTGTGCTAAGGGGCACAGAACACACTTTTCAACTAGATACCAAGCCTCTTTCCTCTTTGATTCAGTAAAAGAAAAAAAATGAATTCTTAATGTTGCTTCCTCCCCAACCCTCACCATTCTGCAAGCTTCTCAGGTACCCAGCCATGCTTTTTCCAACAAAACAAAATATTCTCTTGAAATTATAGAATGAACTCCTTATTAATTTCAAATGATTATAATATGAAAGAAATACACAAATCAGAGAAAGGGTAAAGAATTAAAATAACCTAGGTAAAGCTTAGTGTTTTTTATTTGTTTTGCTTTGAGTTTTACTAAATCACAACTGTTCATTCTTTCAAGCGCACACATACCTTTGTTACTTTGGTTGTGTTACTTTGGCCCTGAGAGCAACTTTCTCATCAACAGCTCCCAACTCATAGATACAGGTTTTAAATTGCCTTCTCTGCTCTTCTAAATAACATTCAAGTGGTCTTTTTTTTTTTTTCTTTTTAAATGTCCAGTCTTCCTTCCTTTCTAAAATACGAAGTTCACATTCAACTCAGAGAGGGAGAGATTTCAGATGCCCACATAGGCCCTCTGCATCCCCTATTATGGTCTTCTTCACCTGAATGAGCTGAATTCCCCCTGATTCCTGTCTTGCCTCATTTGTGGAGAGGCAAGTGGTTCTTAACCCTGGCTGCACATTAGAATCTCCAGGGGGCGCTTAAAGAATACCGATCTGTAGTTCTCTCCTAAAAGGTTTGGATTTAATTGCCTGGGGTGGGGTTTAGGGCTCAATATTCTTAAAATGCATCCCAGGAAGTTTTAGTGTGGGCTCAATGGACTTTCGGGTCTCTTTTAGCTGTGTGAATCTGCAGGTCTACAAGACGTTCATAGTCCATCCATGGTAGTTGGAAGATGTAGCAACTATTTTTTTTTATGGGGATAAACCCTTTTTCATTAGAACCTTATAGGTACATTTAAATGTGGAGATGCAGAATGGTTTCTGAAAAGTGCCATAACTCCAAAGAAATAGAAAATGTTTTTCTAGATATCTGTCATATTACCAGGGGATTTCCATTCTGAGGCTTGTTCATTTATAACCTATTTTACCAAGTGGACAACTTGTACAAAGGACGTGAGATAGATTTATCTGAGTTAAAGAAACAACAATGTGATTAATCATGGTGTTCCTTGCTGCCAACTTTCTCCCCCAACAACACAGTGATAGATCTGCTGGAGGGGATAACAGAAGTCTGACTGGCCCCAAATATTCCTCTGCTCAAAGAGAGACTTTATGCATCTGATAGGGAATTAAGTTCATGGGAAGAGGGACATGGACATGTATTTGGGGCTTAGTGAAATATTAGATAATGCTTTTCTCCTATACACTTAAAACTTTACTTATCAGAGAATACCAAATAGCAACTTAACTTTGATTTTTCTGTTTTATTAAAACAGTGACAATTAAAGAGAGAACATTACCCTAATTAAGTAATTGAATAAAATGGAGAACAGATGCACTCTGGGTGCTGTGGACAGCCATCCTCATTTACAATGGTGAGCACAGCAAAGCCATCTGGACCTTTTTTGTATTCTTTCATCCAAATTGGTTTTTGTTTTTGAGATGTCATTCCAAGAATTTCCATACCATTAAGGCTACTGTTCCAATAGGACAAGGATAGAATAGAGAATAGTGTTCACAGTATGACTGATGAAATCTTAGATTAGATTTCTTAGAAATCTCCTACCTGCCCGGAGGGACCAAAAGGCCTTGCTTTGCCCTTTTCTCTATTAATGGGTCATTACCTGATTAAACGCTGGCTTGATATTAGTGTATCTTTTATATGTATCATCCAACAAGATTCACTGTAAAAAATCTAAATTTCCCATATGCCTGATTGCCCAAAAGCAGAAATGGGACAGATTAGTGAGCTAGCCAGCATGAATTCTCTCACTTTGAGGCCTACTCTGATGTTGAGAATGGTACCATCTGCTACAATACCAGGATCAACGTCCTTCTTTTGAAAGGAGATGTGTGGTATCTAATTATTTGGCGTTAAACTCTTATTACTGGTCCGATGGGATATGGCTTTTTTTTTCTGAGTATGGAGTAAATCAGAAAGAATTTTTCAGTCTTCTTCCCCAAGGCACACCATGGCCATCAGATGCTTTTTTTTTCTTGGATTAGTTTTTTTTTTCTTTCCTTAAGAAAACATATTTCTCCTTACCCTTGAATTTCTTTTGCACAGGCGCCTATGTTGAGCAAGTGAGAAACCATTTAAGTACTCTACTTACTCAAAGAAGAGCCTCAGCCTGTTCTAATTCTGTAGTGTGTCAGGAAATCTGACACCAAGAACAGAACGTCTCATACTAGACCAACCAGAGCTACACTAAATTGTGTTAGACCTCAGAATTTGGACTCAAGGCTGTGCACATCAATATTTACTCCAGATCTGTATCTGAGTGCTGGAATTTGCTGGAACCCAAGTGGACTGTGTGCATATGTGTGTGTGTGTATGGGGGAGTGGTGGTGGCCGGACAGATATTCCACATCTTGTTCCTCCACACTTCCAAGAAAGTAGAATTATCTAAAATACTCAGAAGAAGAGATACCTTAGAAAACAATTTTTAATCCAGAAACTGGAAGGATATTTTACAAACTCCCTGCTACATGCATTGAATGAAATATAAGATGACCCATTCTTATTTTAAGGAATAAGCAGCTACAAAGTGAAAGCAAATTGAAATGAAGGTAGAGATAAAAAAAAAAGGGAATTGGCTTACATAAAAAATTTAAGGAAATCAAAATGCAATATTGGAATAAATATCTACAATGGAAGGAAAAAAAAGAAGTGAAATGTTAAAAAAAATCAAAGTTGAACTTGAAATAATTTCTTCAAATTCAGAGGAAAGGACAAAATAAAAACATGAATAAAAAGATAATAGATATGCAGGTGAGAAAGTGGATGTTCAACCCTAGAAAAAGAGTGACTCCAAAAGAGTCATTCCAGAATAGTAGAGACAATAATAAAAGTGTATTAGGCATATCAATTTATGGAGCTGAAAAGAATACCTGTTTGTAAATTGAAAAGGCTGGCCATGTTCTAGGTAAAATTTTAAATAATGATTAATTTTTAACTCTGTGACCTTGGGCACATTTCTTAATTTCTCTGTGCCTCAGCTGCCTGATTAATAAAATAGAGGCAATGCTAGTATTTGCCTTGAAGGGTTGTTGCAGGTTTTAAATAAATGTCTGTGACTATCTTGAATGGTGACTAAAGCACAGAAAGCAGTATGGATGTTTTAAATAAACAACAAGGCACACGTGTATATTTATAGACACACTTTTTTGAACCAGTAGCTCAACATCAAGTGGTTCTCCATGCCTGGGTTGTTCTAACTTGCACCTTTGCACTCGTAACCAGGTTTCTACTCCTTTCCAGGTCCATCTTGCCTCATTCCCTTTGCTCTTGCTCTCTGCTTGGTACTTCTGTTCTTCTGGTCTTCTTTAGCTTGTTGCCCACCCATAATTCCTTCCATGTCATGCAGAAATGGATCTCGGGAAAGCATTATTGGGATGCAGCCATCTGCTGCCAGTCCTTCTTAAAGTTATCCCTTGATTAGACTCTTCATAGCACTTTTGTAAGTCTCCATTACATTTGAGAGTAGCCACTTCTGCTTGTGTCCTGTCATACTGCCCAGGTCACTCCTGCCCAAGTCTAGATCCTGGTTTGATCCCACCTTCCTGTGAGAGCCCAGCTTATACCGTTGAGACTTCTGCAGATAACTTCTTAGACCGATTATCCATGAGAAGGGTATTAGGACCAAATAGGAAGGCTCTTACATAGCCTTGCTGAAGGGAATGGTCACATAATAAGCTTTCCCTGGGATGACCTCACTTTTGTGTAACGCCAGAACCCAAGTACTAGTTGGGAAATGCTTCACATCTCTTGGAACACTCTGGATTGAAGGCACAACTTCAGAGAAATATCTGCATGTTTTCATACATTTGTTTAAACCAAACTGGTTTCTTTATGTGTAAGGGATAAATAGAAGTTAAAAACCAAAACCAAAGATTGAATGTTATACAAAACAAATTGACTTATGCAGGGTTGCATGGCTTTCAGCTTTTTAATTAGCTGGCTATACAATCTGAGAATCATTAGCAGCATGGGGATTGTAAGACATACTATTTATGCTTAACATTTAATTATGCGTAACCTTAAAGCAGGTGATTCTGCTGCTTCCCCCACCCGCCAGGAGTTCAAGGATAGCTTTGGGTAGACAAAAGTTTAGAGGAATTATGAGATATACTATCAGATAAATTATGGCTTGCCTTTGGCACAGTTCAGCAATGATGTAACTGTGGAAAGCTTTAGCCCAGAGTAAGTTGATGGAAATGTATTTTAGACTTACAGAGTTTGGGGTATTGTGGGTCTTCAATATATATTTTAGATAGTAGTCATGATTAATCATGAGCTCAATGACATTTGAACCTTAATAAAATAAAGCACAGAATAATGCTACATCAATGTATTTCCTGATGTTGAAGGAATATGTGCTTTGAAATCAGAAGATCTGGGCGTAAAGTTCAGGTTTGTTACCTACCTGTTGTATAACTTCAGGCAGGTTGCTTAACTGCTTTGTCAGGGGTTCTTCAATTATAAAATTGAAGCATATCTCTCAATTGGGAGAATTCACTGTAAACATGTACCTATATGCCACATGTATGCACAGACTTGGTAGATACTCAAGAAATGCCTGCCTTTTCTCTGGGGAGTTAGAGCACAGAAAGTATAGGCTAAGATTGTGGCTCCTCATGAAAATCCCATCTCCCGAGGCCAGCAGTACTAAAGGACCACCCATTGCCAGCCCCGGCATTTAAATGAGAAGTTAATGGAAACCAAGTCATGTGTTCTTAAACGTCAGAATGTACAAGTTCCCCAAGTTGCCTTGAAAAATTCTGAGACCAGCTTCCATCTCAGAAGGATTCTGTCTCTCCCCAGGAAGGTTTCCCAAACCACCTCAGTATGAGGGAATCGTTTCTTCCCTCAGGAGTTGTTCTAGTGGGCACTTTATGGAGCCCCTGGAAGGCTCTTACACTGCTTTTAGTGTATGTGTGGAAGACTCAGCCATTTAAGTTGCTTGAAAGCTCCTACGTGTCTGGGACCACAGGCTATATTTTCTCTGTATAGCACCTAGTGGGAGAAGAGCTGAGGGGGAAGGGAGGGGGCAAGAGGCAGTTTCCGGACAGGTTGAGACACTCTAGAGACAGTCTGCTCTCCTTGGGGATATTTCCCAGGACTAGTACCGTTTGTTTTAGTTTGCATGATGCATCTTAGACGAATGGCCACACACTAACCTCTGCATCAACCTCTCCCGGTGAAGTTTTTTTAAAACATCAAATGACTTTTCCATTTTGTTGGTAAGGTTCCCATTCTATGAAAAGCTGAATTTTTTTTGCACATATTTTTGCACACCAACCATTCTAATAAAACCTACAAGTGATTACTACTACAGTGAATTAGCTCTGAGCTCCACTAGCTCCTTATTGGTGGAGCTTTAACAGTTCTTTTTCTTTTTAGCTACTGAGTAAAATAGTGTAACAGGCATTGCATGAGAAGGTGTAAAGGCACTTAGAATAGAATGTTGCTTGGCACACAGTAAGCACAAAATACCTTCCTGGAGAAAGGGTTACGTTCCAGGTAGCTCAGGATTGAGAGGTATGTATGGAGGGTTGCACGGGAGGACATTCAGGGAGAGGACATGATGAGGTGTGAATGCCAGGGTACATGTACAACCTTGCATGCAGTTCCTTATTGGCTGGAACAGAGTGTGCATGAAGACAGAGAGGCAGCGTGAAAGATGATACTGGAGACGTGGATAGTGGCCAAGTCACAGATGGTACTGCATGCCATGCTAGGGGGTTTGGCCCGTGTCATGAAAATGCCAGAGAACCACAGAACAATATTGTTTAGGGCACTGATGTAGCCATTCATGGCCCCCCAAAGGTCATCACGACATGGACTTTGTCTCCTCACTTGCTCTCCTGCCCATCTCTCACTTTCTCTCCTGCCCTTCTGTGAAAGGATTAGGCTTTTGATTTAATTATCTTGACTATACCTACCTTATCATATCTTGTGCCTTTGAGTTTATCTCTACAAATTCATGCAAAGCTTAATATAAGTTATACAATGTGCTTATTTTTTTTTAAAGCAAAACCATGAGGCACTAAAGAAATTTATGAGAGAAGGCAGTTGGGCTATCCCTCCAAATCATGAAGAGCATGCATTCATTCTACTTTGCTGCTGGGTGCTTCACTGGGAGTTAGAGAAGAACTGCTATAGGCCACAGGGAGCCACTCAAGGTTCTTGAGCAGGGGGAGTGGCATAATCTGCAATACAGGAAATGGTTTAGCACCAGAGAAGCATACATCTTCTCCAGAATAAAAGTATTATGGGAGAACAATTCTAGATGATAGTTAATGTCATAACAAGATACGTGGTATAGAAATAAATGCTATCAGAGCTCTAAAGATAGAGAAGTGTCTGTGGTCTGGAGGACTGGAGGGCTTGCTCGCAGGAGTCAGGTCATTTGTTGGACTAGAAAAGACAGAAGGAAGGGCACCTGGGTAGCTCAGTTGGTTAAGCGTCTGACTCTTGATTTTGGGCTCAGGTCATGATCTCATGGAGTTTGAGCCCTGCATCAGACTGTGTGCTGACCGCACGGAGCATGTTTGGGATTCATTCTCTCTCTCTCTCTCTCTCTCTCTCTCTCTCTCTCTCTCTCTCTCCCCTTCCCTGCTCATGCTTTCTCTCTCTCTTAAACGTTAAAAAAAGAAGATAAAAGAAAGGAAAAGAGAAGAAAAGAAAAGAAAAGAAAAGAAAAGAAAAGACAAGACAAGACAAGACAGAAGGATTTGGGATGGCAAAGAGAAAAAATGGAGCATATGCAAGGAACATAGTGCCCTGTGAGTGATTGAGTGAGTGAGTGTGTGTGTGTGTGTGTGTGTGTGTGTGTGTGTTTTGAATGAAGTTCAATAAGAAGACAGGAATCTACCAAGGGGTGCCTGGGTGGCTCAGTTGGTTAAGCATACAACTTCAGCTCAGGTTATGATCTCACGGTCTGCGAGTTCGAGCCCCATGTCGGGCGCTGTGCTGACAGCTCGGAGCCTGGATCCTGCTTCGGATTCTGTGTCTCCCTCTCTCTCTGCCCCTCCGCCACTCACGTTCTGTCTCTATCAAAAAATGAATAAACGTTAAAAAAAATTTAAGAAGACAGGAATCTACTTGACTTCAGAAGTTGACTCAGAAAGAACATTCTTTCTGTTTACATTTAAATGTGTTTAAGGGGTAGATCAAGAGAAGAAAGGGGGTTTGGAGATATTAAGTCTCAGGGAGGAGAGAAAGAAGGAAAGGAACACAGAGACAGAGAGAGCCAGAAACAGAGAGAAACACAGATAGGAAATGAGGAGAAAGAAGAGTAGGGGCAAACCAAAATTATAGGAAATAGCATTTTTCATTTCTAATTCTTTTGTGTGGGTTTAGACAGCTTGGAATCAGCAGTAATGAGAGCTTTTCTCTAAAAGGGGATGAGGAATGAAGTTTCACAATGAGAGGTAGGAGCATTTGGGATAAACAAGAATATCCAGCAAAGCGACAGGAAATGGAGGTTTTTCAGCCAGACCTATGAACTAGTTCAGTGGAGTATGAAGTGTGCTTTAAGGGAAAGATAAAAATGAAGTGTTAAACTTCCCATCAAGGTTTGAGGTATTTTCATTTGGGCTTTATTTTCAAAGCGCACAGAGAATTCAGCTCTCTCAATTTATCACCCTACTCAGGCTTCTCATGTGTGCATCACATTTTGACAAAGTACTAGAAACTCCAGTGACAGGTTTAATGGAAAGAAAGGGGCAGTTATACCATCCTGTGGGTTTAGCACAGGGCTATAGAAATGGTATTCGGGGAGGCCAAAGGTGGAATGTCTCCCCCTGCCCCCCTGGAGGACAGTATCAGTCCTTCATGAAGGCTGGCTGACTTCTGCTAGTCCGGCAAATCTGAGCACCGTCAGCATCTATTCTAGAATGAATTTCCAGACACTCCTCCCTCCCCGCCACAGGTGGGCAAAGGGCAGCCCTTCCTGTGACATTCTGCACAGCCCTCGCAACACCAATGAAGTTCTCTGTGTGAATGTTTTCTTCACTGGATTTCACGTTCTTTCAGTCAGGGGAGTTCTTACTCATCCTTGGAGACCTAGGACGGGGGATACTCAATAAATGTATGTGGAAAGAAATTTGTCAGAGGGAGCTCATGGAGTTCAAACTGAATTATTACAATGGGAGTAGGATTTTATATCCCCTTTTATAACTGGTCCCCTTGAAGTGATCGTATCTCTACTCAAAGACTGTTAGCTCTGTTATAACTTCTGATTTCAGAATCAACCTTGAGAGAAAACTTGAATAATATGTACCTGTTAGCTTGTGAGAGCTGCTACCTAACCCTGTGAGAAGCAGCATACTCATTCCAGCTCTGTGATCTTGGCAGCCCATTCATCTCTCTCTGGTTTAGCTTTATAATTTATTAAGTGAGCAGTATAATGCCATTCTTCTAAAAAGTTATTTTATGGGGATTGCATGCAACCATACCTGGAAATACAAAGTGCTCCATACACATTGTCTTCAATCCTGCTCTTTCAAAGTACTCAGTTGCTGAGAGTGTAACTCTCCTCATTTCCCCTTACTGGAATTGACAGCTTCCCAATCGGGAAAAGTATGAACACCATTGCCCTGGTCAGACTGTTCAACTTTCATGTCAGTTTCTTCTTATGTCAACAATCAAAACTTTTTCTCTGTGTTAATTTCCACCTAAAGTTAACTCCTGAATTAGATGAGAGCAAGAGTTCTCCTTATGTATTGCTGCATAACAAACTACCTGAAACTTAATTACTTTATGCAAACATCTTCTTTGGCTTATGACTCTGGTGTAGAATGCTAGATAGAAATGCTTCTTTTGGAAGTCTCTGATCTACAAGGCATTAGCTGGGATGGCTGGAGCTAGAAGATCTACTTCCAGGATGGCTTCTTCACTCATACTTTTAGCACCGCAGTGTTCCCTGGCATCTCTCTCTCCACCTGGCATCTTTAGGTTGCTTCCAGATGGCTTGAGTTTCTTTCAGCATGGTAGTCTCAGGGCAGCCAAAATACTTATAAGAAGGCTAACTTCATCTAGAATGAGCATTTCAGGAGTGATTGTTCCCAGAGACCAAGGCAGAGGCTTCAAGGCCTTATGTGAACAGGCTTCAAAAGTTACATAGCATCATTCTTGGTACATTCTATTGGTTATACAGGGCTGGATAAAATTCACTGTGAGAAGAAACTACAAAAGGAAGTGAGTACAAGGAGGTGCAATTCACTGGGGGAGTCATTTTGAAGAACAGTTATCACAGCAGTTGATTGAGCATTATGTTCTTTTCCTTTCCTTTCCTGTGATCCCCTCCCCCCCCCCTCCCTTGCCTTTATCTCTCCTCCCCTCCTATCTCTTGACTTACTGAAATTTGCCAGGTTGCGTTCTCAGTGCTCACCGACCCAGGTAAATGCTATGCAAAGAGAGCATATGGAGCTCTCTGGCATGATAGGTATGGAAAAGGTGAATGGCCAACTATCTCCTTTTCCCAATGTATGTTGGAGGTTTCATCTCAGTTTTAAGTGGGGTGAATGTCCATGAGCACACTCCCCATGAGTATGGCTGGCAGTGAGCTCACATGAAAGCAGAAAATCCTCAATGGAAAAGAACAATTAATAGGTGAGGTGCATGGCATTTTCCTTAGACCTCTTAAGACACTAGCAACAAATTGAAATGGTAATTCATTAACATAAATCAAAGAAAAGCAGAGGACAGATAGTAGGATTAACGTACATGATAGGAGGAAGAATTATACATTAAAGAGGTAGTGAGAAATGACCATACATTGCCATTGGCTTGAGGCAGAGAAAAGTAATTCTACATTTTATTGTGGCCCTTCAATTATCCAATATTGGTGCTAAGAAATATTTGCCAGCTCTCAACTTGTAAATGTTCAATTGTGTCAGATTATAATATGGTCTATACTAATTAAATTTGGAATAGACCAGTCTGTATCTAGACTCTCCACAAGTCTTCTGACTACTCCAGCTCTCCCCTATCCACATTCTTACATTGTTTTGACTGCACAGACTGTTACCCCACATAGTTTTATATGATTAACTTTGATTACCTCACTGGATTATGTTTTGAGGCTTCAGATAAGCATTTCTCTTTCACTATATTTTCCCCTACTCCCTACCCTTACTTAACGCGGGAACGCACGTGCACGCGCATGCACAAGCACACACACATACACCCCACACATACACACACATGCACACAAATACATACTGTCTTCTGCCCAGTGCAGGCCCACTCAGTAAACACTGAAGAAAAGAACTAGGTTCCCATATGTTCAAATTTTCACTGCAGAAGCAATCCGTAGCTGTTACTGTTTCATTTATAATGCCTATCTAACTTCAGATGTTATCACCAGGGGTATCTTGCCCTGTTTGCTACGAACTCTGTTGATGGTTGTAGTTTTTCTTAGATTAACATTTCCCAAAGTGATTTCTTCAAAATGTAACTTTGAGATATATACATGCTGTACTGGAAGATCTACAATTCATATTAGCATCTTGCTATGAGAAGACCTACAGAGGAAGCCATTTATTTAACTAAATATTTTCTAAATTATTTCTCAGCATAGAGCACTTTTTAAAGAAAAGATAGCAGCACCTATTTATTTTCCAGAGAAATGGTGTTTTCTGGAATGTATTTTGGTAAACAGTGTCCTATACATCCCAGCTTTTATTCTCTGTCTTCTTTGGTCCTCTGCAGGCCCAAGGCTTAACTTTTTGCTTTTGAGTAGACAGACGCTTTGAGAGCCCAAGGGAAGATGACTCTTTGGGTGAAGTAACTTAGCATTGTTTGGGACTAGAAAGGACCCTGAGAATACCATACCAAATATTTCATTTTAGAATTGAGGAAGTAGATGCAGATGAATAGAAGTCCACTGAACCCATAAATGTCAAAACTGGAACTAACATCCAACTCTCTGAGTTCCAAGGCAAGAATAGTTCTCCCTTCTATTTTTTCCTCCTTTTACATAGAACTTTCCTAGAAAGACAGCATTTGGGCCCTGCTGGTTTCATTGAAAATAAGCAGGCCCCAAAACTGGTACAAAGGATCATGATTTGCACAGAATATAATTAGTGATTTTGAGGATTTCAATGCATGCCCTGGATATGGAGCAGATTAGCAACTGGAGCCCACGCTTTTTGGTAGAGGATGGGTGCTGCCTCTAAAACTCCAAAGAATAGGGGCACCTGGGTGGTTCAGTCAGTTAAGCATCCGGCTTCAGCTCAGGTCATGATCTCATGGCTCGTGGGTTTGAGCCCTGTGTCGCGCTCTGTGCTGACAGCTCAGAGCCTGAAGCCTGCTTCCGATTCTGTGTCTCCTTCTCTCTGCCCCTTCCCCGCTTGTGCCCTGTGTGTGTCTCTCTCAAAAATAAATAAACATTAAATTAAAAAAAAACTCCGAAGAATACAGTGTATTAACTTCTCCACCTCTCACCTTGAAATAAAGGCTTCTGGCTTCCATGGGCTAGGCAAGGCAGGGATGGAACAACTGGATTTTCTTTTCTTTTCTTTTTTTATATGTGTAATTTTTTGTCAAATTGGTTTCCATACAACACCCAGTGCTCATCCCAACAGGTGCCCTCCTCAGTGTCCATCACCCATTTTCTCCTCTTTCCCACCCCCCATCAATCCTCAGTTTGTTCTCAGTATTTAAGAGTCTCTTATGGTTTGCCTCTTTCCCTCTCTGTAACTTTTTTTTTCTCCCATCCCCTCCCCCCTGGTCTTCTGTTAAGTTTCTCAGGATCCACATACGAGTGAAAACACATGATATCTGTCTTTCTCCACCTGACTTATTTCACTCAGCATAACACTCTCTAGTTCCATCCATGTTGCTACAAATGGCCAGATTTCATTCTTTCTCATTGCCAAGTAGTATTCCATTGTATATACAAACCATGTCTTCTTTATCCATTCATCAGTTGATGGACATTTAGGCTCTTTCCATAATTTGGCTATTGTTGAAAGTGCTGCTATAAACATTGGGGTACAAGTGCCCCTATGCATCAGCACTCCTGCATCCCTTGGGCAAATTCCTAGCAGTGCTATTGCTGGCTCATAGGGTAGATCTATTTTTAATTTTTTGAGGAACCTCCACACTGTTTTCCAGAGCGGCTGTACCAGTTTGCATTCCCACCACCAGTGCAAGAGGGTTCCCCTTTCTCCACATCCTCTCTAGTATCTATAGTCTCCCAATTTGTTCATTTTAGCTACTCTGACTGGCATGAGGTGCTATGTCACTGGAAACCCTTCTGGGAGATACGATTTGTGGGAATGCTACCTGGTGGTAAATAATGGTGTGGGGAGTAGTTAAACATGACTACATTTCACCATGGTCCCCAAAGGCCTAGATCAAATTCCCAAGGGATGTGCAAGTCCCAGAGGGATCAGCTGTGCTTGAGAAAACAGCTTTTACCTCACAGGGCCAAGCTGGTTACTTCCTTTGGGGTGGCCCGGTGCAGGTGGGTTTGTGCTAGTAAATTTAATTTGTTTGTTGGATGCTCTGTGGTGAAGATAAGGTTAGAGGAAAGTGAGATGAAGGAAGTAACTAGAGCCACCTGTAAATTATTGGATAAAAGACCTTTCCAACACCCTGAGGTCTGGTCGGAGCATCAAACCCAGGTAGAATTCTATGGAGAAGTTTTCAAGTTGGCAAGAAAGACAGTGGGAAGGGAAGACTCTGGTGTGGTCTCCCAAACTCCTGTTAAATAGTTACCTGCATGAGGCCTTGCGACTCTGAGGTCATTCAGTGACTCCTGAGAGACAGTTCTGTGTGGATTGACTATAAATCACAAATTATTTCAATCCTGAGAAGATGAGGACAATGAGCAAACCGTGCACAAGTTTCCAGTGTCCTACTGTTCAATTTAGTGGGGAGAAGGGGATGGGTCTGAATCTACAAACCTTCCACATCTACACATGTCCCTTAGGCCATAAGAGGCCAGTCACTAAGGAGCTTTAAGAGTTTGAGCACATGGAATTCTCTGGAAGATTATCCTGTGTCTACCATATAGTTTCCCTGACTCTGGGTATGCACAACAATATTAGGGGCTGAATGCTCAGGCCTCTATGCTCCTCTACCTTATCCACCTGCACACACACATGCACACTCATGCATCTTTGTCTGGGCTAGGAAGGAGCAGCCCAGGGTTCCCTTAGCCTTCAATCTCTCCTCTACACCCTCAGAGAGGTGGGTCCAGGACTCAGAGTGAGAGAATCCAATCCCTGTGAAAGAGGCAGAGGTGCTGCAGAACATTAACCAGCCAGACTTTCTCTGTGTGGAAAACAGAACTGAGAGGAGACGGATGGGTCTGTGGTGCTGACCCTTCAGGACACTTCCCTCTCAACTGGGTAAGAGGGGTTGTGGGACCCGGGATACTCTGGCATATCTGCAGATGATGCATAGCATCATCAGGTGCTATGTTGTGTGGACTTGGGGGAATCCATGGAAGCCTGTGCAGTATGAACCTGGACAGATTTTTTTGTAGTGCAAGCACCTAACTTAAACTTCGATTGCTGAGGCATCCATTTCAAAGAGGCATCCACTGGGGCACCTGGGTGGCTCAACTGGTTAAGTGTCTGACTTCGGCTCAGGTCATGATCTTGCAGTTTGTGAGTTTGAGCCCCACATTGGGCTCTGTGCTGACAGCTCAGAGCATGGAGCCTGCTTCGGATTCTGTGTCTCCCTCTTTTTCTGATCCTCTCCCACTCACACTCTGTCTCTCTCTTTCTCTCAAAAATAAATAAACACTAAAAAAATAAAAAAAAATCAAAGAGGCATCCATTTAAAAGACACCTATCTGAAATAAACACACTGACATCTGGGGGACTAGGTGAAGGGCCAGGTCACAGGCCTCCCACCCAGGTTCCTTTGTTTTAGAGATCTTGGTAACTGACCATTTGCCGCCCCTCTCCTGGCCTCTTCCCACACTTTACATTCCCATTCTTATGTTTTAAATTCACCAAGAAAGAATGAGCCTGCAAAACCTTAGGCCTCCACCCTGGACTCAGTAAAAGCAGAGCTCTGGCCTGTATGCACACGCTCTCACTCTCAATGACCTTGTTGTGTGGCCCCAGGTGTACTGTGCTATTTCCAGACCTTGTAAGTAATAAGCCTCTATTTTTCAAAGTTTCCTGATGGTTGCTGCTGAAGGGCATCTTGCAGTAATAATAAGAACCACAGGGATTGGTCCAATTGTAATATTGTCTTGGAAAGGGGAGATGTTTGTGGGAAGCTCAGTGGGGCCAGGTAAGTACCCCAGGCATTTCTAACCAATGGTATTACTACTGACCAGCTGAGAACTGTGTAAAAACAGCCAGAGGTTGGAGAGTGGGTCTCCTGAAGGTGCCAGTTATTGACAGAGCCTTCCCAGGATTGTTCCATGCCAAGGAGCAATGACCGGACCCTGGCGCCTCTCAGCTTGCTCCAAACTGCAGGGATCCTAAAGAAACCAGCAAAAGAATTTTAAATATGTGCTAAAAAGTGTTGCAAATGCCAAGGCAGCCCTAGCAAGTAGAAAGGCAGAGCACAGGCCTGGGGATGGGAAGGAAAACTGCATGCTGGTGAGGCTGAGTGGTGAGAACCCAGCCATTGCTGATATTCAAGTATTGTGGGTTTAACTTCTGGTATAGGCAGAAAGGTTCCTCGTAGCTGAAAATGTGGACTTGCCTTTTCTACTCAGGGATGGGTATCCTGTGCCTCATTTGGTCTCACTCTTCCTCTGCTGTCTTTCCAGGGCTGATGCCCAAACCTAGATTCTTATAGGGCTAGATTGAAGCCACACAGCTGTCCATTGTAAGTCTAGGTCGCATCTTGGATTTTTTTTTCTGTCCATGTGTTCCTCCATTTGTGCACTGAAAGCACAAGGACTCCATACCACACTGTGCAAAGACACAATCTGGACACACCTTCTAAGATGTCACTTCTTCTACCATATGCCCTTGTTATGGTAGGTGCCTTGTCTGGAACCTCAGAGTTGGAAGACACTTCAGAGGTTAGATGGTTTTTCCACCCAATACAGGAAACACATTGAAAGAAGTTTAAAAGAAGGGAGGAGGTTGGAAGAAGGCAAGTAGAATGTGTTGAGATAAGAGCTGCTGTTAGCATCACTATTCTTTTTATTACTATGTGCCCCACATAGGCATCTTGCTTGCCGGATGATAAAAACCTAGAAATTGAGACTACAAGAGATGAAGTAATTTTCCCAAGGCCACAGAGTGAGTAGGTAGGTGACAGAGCTAGGGCTCAAACCAACCTCTCTCTGGCTCTCAAATCTATGTTCTTTTGGCCACGCTATATGATCTCTGAAGGCAATACTGATTTTCCTCTTGGATTTTCTTTTGTTCTATTAAACTAATATCTTGGTGGGAAATGGTTCTCCCCTATTTATTGGACCTTTTGACTTAAGGGAGACTGTGTGCCCTGGAGCCTGGAAATTTCTGTGCCCTTCATGGTGAGCCATAGCAACCCTGAAAATGTCCTCTCGATCACCTACAAGGGATGATCAAGCAGGCTAAAGGAGTGGAAGGCATGAGTAAATATCACTTTTTCCTGTGAACAGAGAAGGAAATATTTACAGTTCTATTCATAAAATATTTACCAGGCTCTTACGTAATTTGTTGATAACAAACAGATTTTAGTTAACTTGGAGGTGATGAGCAATCCTGTTAAACAGATGGGACCAATAACAAAATCCCGATTAGACAAATGTTTTCTGTAGCACAGCTCTGTACCATGTTAGATTTGCCGCTGGAAGAACAATTCCAAATGGAGAAGTGGTCCCAAGGTGAAAATAGCTGTGGATTCTTTAATGTGTTTGTCTGTGTGTTCCCTTCTTTTTTTCTGTAGCAAAATTTCTCTCCCATTCCCAGTCAAGGGGCTGTTTTATAGGACTTGTATTCACTGTAAGCCCCACTGTCCAATTATTACAGCTGATTTTAGGGCTAAGGACTCTGACCTTGTTCCATTTGCTTTTCCCCATACAGTCCAGCCCAAATGCACACAGAATTTCATTATTGAATCCTCTGCAGCAAACTGTTTCCCTTTGCTCCTGGAGCTGGATTGGCTGATTTCCAATTTAGATTTTCTGAAAACTCCATATTGCCTGTTTTTCCCCCTCTGCATTGAGCAGGGTGGCGATTTTTTTTAAATGAAGAAAAGTTTTTTTAAAGGTAATGATTCCTAGGCATCCGCCTGGCAGTCTGTGCCCGCTATGCTCCAGCGCATCTCCCACGAGCCAGGCTTACATAACCTGTGCCAGCAGCATTGCGTTTCTCTCCTTGGGAGAGCCTGTCGGGGTTGCTGTCACTTCCCGCAGAATTTACTTTTTTCAAGGTTCCCCACTTTCTCTTCCACCTCTTTACTTGGAAAGTGCAGGGTTCCCAGCAAAAGTGGACATCGATTTGATTCCAGATTCTGCTTGGTACCAGCTCTGTGGCCCTGAGGACATAACTGACACTTGCTAGTGGCAGCTTCCTTGTCTGTCAAGGCAGGGCTGCTGTGAATGGTCACAGAAGGGTGGGTAAGGTAAGATGTTAGCACACTGTCCACACCTGGTGGATGCTCAACAAATAGAGCCATTATTTTGAAAAGAAAAATTTTTTTAACATTCATTTATTTTTGAGAGACAGAGAGAGACAGAGCATGAGCAGGGGAGGGGGAGAAAGAGAGAGGGAGACTCAGAATTTGAAGCAGCCTCCAGGCTCTGAACTCTTTGTTAGCATAGAGCCTGATGCCGGGCTTGAATTCGCGGGGCTCAAGCTTGTGGGGCTCGAGCTCACGAACTGTGAGACCATGACCTGAGCTGAAGTCAGACTGAGCCACCCAGGCACCCCAGAGCCATTATTTTTCTTATCCAGTACGATGGTCTGCGTAGTGTTAAGACTTTGCTCTAAGTGGTTTTCTTTTAGCTTTGCTGCTTAAGGAAGGCTTTGTCCTTAAGACTTGGCCTCAGGTGGAGAAGGGTGTGGCAGTCAGGCCAAGCAAGACTCAGATTTTCACCTGTTACACGGAAGCATCACATGAAGTGATTCTTGTGGTCCTCTACAGCTCTTATGTTCTTTTTTGAAGATGCTTTTTTAAAAAGCTGCAATATTAATTACAAACTCTGTAGTAATTTTGAGGAGATCCCCTGCCCCTTACCTTTCTTATTCCATTTGGTGCTCCTAAACCCCCTTCAGGACAGAATCCTTCCCTCAGTCACCAGATGAAACCTCTGTCCACCCTCTCCCCCTGAGCTAATTGCAGAGTTGGCATTCAAGTAGGTTGGCTTCAAAGTCCACTCTCTTTCTGCTAGTCCTTACTGCCTTTCTGCCTTTCTGCCTTTCTGGAAGGTCATCTTTGACTTTAATTCATTTGTCAACATTTGGGATCCAAGCTTTTCGAGGATTGGTCAGTAATGTATGAATATTCTAATGATATTTTAAATATACTCTCTGGGGCTACTGGGTGGCTTAGTCACTTAAACTAAGTGGTTAGGCATCAGATTTTGGCTCAGGTCATAATCTCACGGTTTGTGACTTTGAGCTCGCACCAGGCTCTGTGTTGATATCTCAGAGCCTGGAGCCTACTTTGGATTCTGTGTCTCCCTCTGTCTTTGCCCCTCCCCTGCTTACAGTCTATCTCTCTCTCTCTCCCTCTCAAAAAAAGAAAATAAACATTAAAAGAAATATACTCTCTGTCATGACTGTAACAGGAGAAATGTCTGAGAGAAAGCTATCATGGAGAGAGCACATTGCCTCATCGAAGCTACTAGTTTCAAGTGCTTTTGTAGGTGTTACTAGGGATTTCATGGTTCCGATTTCTGGGTAGCAGTTGGTGTTTGAATATAGTGTTGACTCCAGAATTGTCTGGCACGAAAGAGCATAGAAATGTCCTATGCAGGGATGCCATTAATTCAGTACCCATTGATTTGAAATCTGCAGTCATTCTTATTCAATGTGTGGGGAACAGATTTGCTTACCAAATTAATAGCATGTAAAATTGTCAGGGTCTCTTTATCTATTCAAGGAAACTGGCTTTTCAAACTTGGAAATTATTTGTTGTGGTTGTTTTTGAAACAAAGCTCCTAACGAGCTTTATACAATTGTCTTGAGTTCTTTGAAATTTACCATAATTCAGCCTTCCTGTGTTTGGCCTTCTTTTCTCCCTAATTAGCTTATATTATTGAGACTTAGAAATACATTTTAATGTATTTTAAAATCTATAGGAAATCTACAGGACTTCAGGAGATGTTGTCTCATCGCGGCTTCTTATACCTTCTTCAGTCTTTCTAGCTCTCTGCTCCAGTCCCTCCAGGAAGAGATTGATAGCCTGGTTGCTCACTTCCTAAGAAATTGATTGGGACACATTTCCTTCTTGTTACTAGGAAAGATCAATGTGATTAAAAGACCGGAGTTCAAGTAGCACTTTCTCTTCATTCTGTCCTACATGGCAGGGTGGCAAAGTCAAAGGCCCCCTTTTTAGTTCTGCCATCTCTCTTTTTGTAAACACCTCTAAGCACATTGTCATTGTTTTGGCATTGGCCAGAGAATGTAGAGTCCTGAGACATAAATGTATAATTAAGAAATGTGGGAGACCTCATGTAATCTTACAGGCTAAGCTTCATGCCTTGACCTGGCATTTCTAAATTGTTTGGGGCATATTAGATACTGATCTAGGATATATTTCTTCGTAGTTTTGCCACTTATTATATTTATGTGGTTATATTGTATTTTATAGAGAGTAGGGATAATTGCATGGTGGCTTATTACTGGCATATGCTATGAAATGCCCCCACCCTGATTGTTACAATCTATATAGATGTATCTGACATTGTGGGGTTTCTCAAGCTTCGAAAATACAAAACTTCAGAATTGTAAGAGACTTAGGAAAACTCTACTTACCAGTAGAAACAGTCTTCCTGTGGGGTGCCTGGGTAGCTCAGCTGGTTGGGCGTCCAACTTCTGCTCAGGTTATGATCTCACAGTCTGTGAGTTTGAGCCCCACATTGGGCTCTGTGCTGATAGCTCGGAGCCTGCTTTGATTCTGTGTTTCTTTCTTTGTCTGCTCCTCCCCTGCTTGAGCGCGCGCGCTCTCTCTCTCTCAAAAATAAATAAACATTTAAAAAATTTTAAAGAAGAAACAGTCTTCCTGCTGCCTCCTGACAAGTGCCTATTGGGCCTTTGCTTGGACTGTCCCAGTTGTAGGAAAATCATCATTCATAAGGCAACCTGTATACTTCCTGAGTGACTTTGAGAGGTGGAAATCTTCTTTCATATGCTGATATTGTCCTTTCCCTAATTTTCATCCTTAGGCTCTTTATAATAATTGGAAAGAATAGCTTAGGAAATGACAGAAATTGAGGCTGATCCATGGGAAATGACTGAAGGTACATAGTAGTTTCTGCATTTGACTCAACTCTAGGCTCTTCAGATCTGTCACAGAGCTTCCAAATTGCTCCCAGCATACTGATAATGTGACAGAAGTTTTGGAAAGTATACACTGGCACACAGGGGATCTGAACCAGCTTGTCTTTGGTAAGGCATTGCATACTTGCTCCGTGTCAGGCATCTATCAGCTTTCTGGGAGCTGGAGATACAGAAGGGAGTGAGACAGATAAAATCCCTGCCTGCGAGAAGTTTATATCCCAGTAGTAGAGAAGTAGGCAATAAGCACGTATGCTAAGGTGTAAAGGACTAAGGTGATTTTAATTGCTCATAGGTTCTTTGAAGAAAATAAAATAGTTAATGCAATAAGCAGTGGTGGGAGTAAGCTCCAATGATGGTGAGGCCAGGCCTCTGAGGCGGTGACCAAGTGCTCCCATGCACGTGCAAAGCCTCAGAAATGGAAATGAATTCAGCATGTGTGAGGGAGAGAAATCAAGCCAGGGTGCCTCCGGTGCGGTGAAGGAAGAGGAGAGCAGAAGGAGATGAATTGAAGTAGGCTGGGACCAGATCATGGGGCCCCTCTAGGCATGACTGGCTGCATAATTTGTGGGGTCTGGTACAAAATGAAAACACAGGCCCCCTTTATGAAAAACTCTTAAAGATTTCAAGATGATGACAATAAAGAATTTGAGCAAGCATGGTCCCTTCTAATTGTGACTGCATCGGCCACATGTTATGAAGCAGGCCTAGCCTCTAGGCCACAGTGAGGAGGGTGGATTTGTGCTAATTGCTAGTGAAAGCAATTGAAATAGACGCAGGAGGAGGAGGGTCCAGAAATCATGTAACCCCGTTACTTAATTTCAGAGAAAGTCAGGCAATATGGCACAGAGAAGACAGTAAGTAACTAAATATCTTTGGTGTTAGGAGACTTGGATGCTTCCAGCCTCTTGCTTGTCCTATGGTTTTGTTTAAAAAAAATTTTTTTTTAATGTTTATTTATTTTTGAGAGAGACAGAGACAGAATGTGAGTGGGTTAGGGGCAGAGAGAGAGAGAGGGAGACACAGAATCCAAAGCAGGCTCCAGGCTCCGAGCTGTCAGCACAGAGCCCGATGTGGGGCTTGAACTCACAAGCTGTGAGATCATGACCTGAGCCGAAGTCGGACACTCAACTGACTGAGCCACCCAGGTGGGACTAGGGAGTCCTATGGTTTTGAACACAAGAAAGCCTCATATGTTCCCCCATTCCTACTCTCTTCAGCTTTAGTGACTTGAAAAAGCTAGATTCTGGAGCAGGGCCTTGGAATCTGCATTTGTAAAGATCTCTGTGTACTTCTTTTTTTAAGTTTATTTGAGAGAGAAAGAAAAAGTGTGAGTAGAGGAGGGGCAGAGAGAGAGAGAGAGAGAGAGAGAGAGAGAGAGAGAGAAGGAGACACAGAATCCGAAACAGGTTCCAAGCTCTGAGCTGTCAGAACAGAGCCCGACGTGGGGTTGGAACTGGAGAATGATGAGATCATGACCTAGGCTTAAGTCAGACGCTTAACCAACTGAGCCACTCCCGTGCCCCAAGATCTCTGTGTACTTCTAATGTGGGGTCAGATTTAGTGATGATAGCACTGAAGCATCTATGACAATACATATTTGTATGTGTAACATTCTTCTGCTTATCTGTTGACTTAACTCAAGTCTTTGACACATACCCCAGAATTATCAAGGTAATGCTTTGCCAATTCCAAAAAGAGAAGACATTGTTGCTGACGCTGAGTTGGCAGTGTTGGTGTTGGCCTGAGAGTAATGGTGTTCTCTGGGCACATCTGCTGTATAGACAGTGCCAAGAAGAGGCAAGTCAAGGGTGGAATGATCTCAGGACCCTCCTCTGAACACTGTGCTCCTGTATCGTAAAAGGGAGAGTCATTTACTGTGTTAATTAATTTACTCTTTGTACAGTGAACTAATTATCATTTCACTTTGCCAGAATTATTTTTGCTGAATTCAGTCCCTATTTTAAGATTAGGCAAAATGATAACTTCCTTTGCTATCTCTCAGATTGGAATTTGACATCTCCCCTTAGCTATGTCTTACACATGGTTGCTGATGCCGAGGACAAGATAGCAACGCATTCAGCATTTTCTAATCTTCTAGGTTTCAATTTTAGGAAATGCCGACGATCAAAAATTGTAAAATTAGTGAATGTCTGTGCAAAATCTCTAAATAGTTGTAAAATGTTAAAGGACCATTTTCCGATGGTTATATGACCTTTGAAATATTTTATCTCAGTATTTAAAAAGCTTCATACTGCCTGGTTTACCTGAACTAGTGTGTGGGAGGAGGATCAAAGAAAGTCATTTTGTATTTGGAAAAGAAAGAAAAGCGAACTAATTCAACCCTGTGGAAATGGCTCCCTTTGAAAGGTGTCCTTCATTTGCCTTTGTTTGCAGTTAATTATATACTTTTAAAAGTATTTCCCATGGGGATGATTTTTGACTCATGAGTTATTTTTGTATGTACGTGTTATTCCTCTAAATATTTTCCATATTGCTAAGAAAATAGTAGTGAAAGCGACATTTCTTTGCTGGTTTCTGAAGGCCTTTTTGTTTTTTATTCAAAGAACAGTAGAACAATAAGACAGCTTTGCAAAAGAAATAAATAATGCACTCAGTCTTACATAAATTTTCGTCTTGTACCTTCCCTTTTACCTAAGATTGTTTTTACTGACATTCTCACATGATTGGATATGAGATGTAACAGAAAAGGACTGGTCAGAATGTAGAATTAAATCTAATGGCATCATTTTTTTCTTCCCTGTAAGCATGTTTGTCTTCCTTTTCAGAATAGAAGAGTAGGTGATAACAATACTGGCTTTATTCTAGAAGTTGAGGTTGTTTTCTTCTAGAAATTAGATGCTCAGACTGTTACACTTTGCAATATGTCTCCTTCCTTTCTCCATTGTCTCCCTCATCCAAGCTCACTGCCTCTCTTCCTTTCTCTGCCCTGCCATCTCTGGCCTGTGCATGTCTTTCAGGATTCTGGATGGTCAGGTAAAAAAAGAATAGATGCCTCTCAGTGTTTATTGAAATATCACAGTGATTCACTTATTTCTATGAGGACATGGGCCATTATTTTATCTGTGTAGATATGAGTCAACTTTGTTCTACAGAAAAAGTGGCAGGATTTAGCTGCAGCATACATCACAAATTATATTAGTAATGGAATAGCATTGTCTGAGTTAGTATTACCTACTGTAGCAAAATAATTTCCCAAAGACCAGAAAAAAAGGTGTTTGCCACAGCTGCAAAGGCAAGTGTAAATCACACATAAAGAAGCTGCTAAACGGATTAAGAACTTCAACAGTGGTCCACGAGGATCATTTCTGATAATTACTTTCTATGCAGAACCATTAAACCAGTGTGGAGGGAACTATCGTTATTCAGGACCACATTTTCTAATTTCTACTCAAAGTCTCAGTTTTGGTGGTCAAAATGCCTCATGGCTTCATTTTATAATGAATCTTTGACCTTTGCTTTGTTTTCAGATTTAAATTTATATGTCTAGCTATGTCCAAGTTAAAAATGTAATAGCCAAATACTAAATTGAGAAGATATTGAAATTAAAGGATTTAATTCATTTAAACTTGAGATGTTCTGATTACAGAGATCATTTAATATGAAAGTATGTGACTTTCATACATACTTAGATACAGTGGTATCTACCTAGAGATCAGTAAATCACACATTTGGTCCTTGACAGCACTACACTCGGATATTCCATTTTATGTTTATGTTTTCCCCACCTTTTACTTTTTTCCTCATGTAATTACTCCTTCAGGCAGTCCTCAAACATATAGCTAAATATTGTTCTGTATTTATTCATATTTTAATATGCTATCTCTTTGATAGATAATGGGCCCATTTAACAGAGAGGAAGCCTAAGTCACCTTGTCTGTTAATCATTCTGAATCTCAACCTGAGCTGAGATGCTAACTCCCGTATTCTCAATGCTGCTTCTTCAGTTTTCTTTCAGCTTGCGCTATGCTAACCTTTTCCAGTAATTACTGTTTCATAGACCTTAAAGTATAAAGCAGACAAAGAAAAGGCCAAAAGGTGAATTAATTTCAATGAAAATGTATAGAAAACATCATCAAAGGCATTTTTAGTGGCAGAGAGGGTACATATCAGCTAGAATCATAGAGTCTGGCCAAGAAGGAACCCACATGCAGGATGCTTTCCCCAGGTGCCCACCCTCAGAGGTTCACAGTCTCATCTCTACAGAGGCTGTCTGTGGTAGATTGGTTGCTGATGTTGAACCATGTTTGTCTTAATTTAGGGTGCTGTAACAAACTACCACAACCTGGGTGACTTAAACACCATTTAGTTTTCACTGTGGTGGTGACTAGAAAGTCCAAGATTAAGGTGCTGGCCAATCTGGTGGCTGATGAAGACCTGCTTTCTAGTTCACAGATGACTGTCTTCTCACTATATTCTCACTGGGCAGAAGGGCAAGAAGAGCTTTCTGTGGTCTCTTATCAGGGCATTAATCCCATTCATGAGGGCTCCAGCCTCATAACCTAATTAACTCCCCAAACGTCCTACCTGCTAATACCATCACATTGAGGATTAGGTTTCAACATATGAATTTTGGGTATGAATTAAAGAATGCAATCTTTAGGAAGATGGCCTTAATAGAGAAAAAATTCAGACTCCTTGAAACTCTGGTTCACTTAATTGAATGCACGATTATTGAGTACTTATTGTATGCCAACAGCTTTGTTTGGCACTGGGTTACAAAGATGAGTAAGGAAGACACAGTTCATAAAGCACTTAATGTTTAGTGAAAGTGATGGTGAGGATTTTTTTAAAATTTTGTTTATTTATTTAAAAAATTTTTTAAATCTTTATTTTTGAGAGAGAGAGAGACAGAGAGACAGAGCGTGAGAAGGAGAGGAACAGAGAGAGAGGGAGACACAGAACCCGAAGCAGGCTCCAGGCTCTGAGCTGTCAGCACAGAGCCCGACGCGAGGCCTTGAACCCACGAACTGCAAGATCATGACCTGAGCTGAAGTCAGACGCTCAACCGACTGAGCCACCCAGGTGTCCCTTAAATTTTATTTTAGAAGGAAAGAGAGAGAGAAAGAGAGAGAGATCACATGTGGGGGAGAGGGGCAGAAGGAGAGGGTGAGAATCTTAAGCAAGCTCCATGCTCAGCATGGGGCCCCACACAGGGCTTGATCCCACAACCCTGGGAACATGACATGAGCTGAAATCAAGAGTCAGGCTCTTAACTGGCTGAGCCACCCAGGAGCCCCTTAGGGTAAATAATAGAACCTCCTGAAAGTGCTTGAAAAAAAAGATAATTTGTTAAAAAGACCTAGTGATCGGTAACATCAGGTAAGGTGACTATAAGTACTCAAACCATGTCACAGCAATTCATCTCTTTAAATCTGAATTGTTTTTTCTGTTAATTTTCTTCTCTGTTGGGCTCTTTTCAAGTGGTGGGAAAGATGATCCTTGGTAGCTCTTGGCTTAGAAGAGCCTTAAAGTGGCAATCTCAAAGAAATAGAAACACCTTTTGCCTAATATTACTAGCAAAAATCCAATGGAGGCTCTGATCAGGTTTGGGTCTTATGGCACCCCAAAAGGGGAAAGGGGTTGCTTGAAGGGGTGAGAATCTGGCATATCTATCTGGACCATATAGAACAGGTTTGCCAAAAGGAAAGAGGATTCTATAACTAGAAGATATAATGAAAGGAGAGCATGCTTGTAGGAAAAACTGTATCTATCTACAGCAGTCCGCCATAGTGAATAACATGACATGTCTTCAGTGTTTGAAAAAAGCCACTTTGCTCCTTAATGTATTATCATAAATATGCCCATTCATGTGCACACATGCGGGCACACACACATGCACACACCCGCCCTACACATTGTCTCCTTCCTTAGTTTTCTTGTCTCTGATGCAACAAACATGTTTGGTTTTGCTTTTAAGTGTGTTCTTTCTTTGGCAAGAGGTCTAGAGCCTTTCTGGTCATAACCTGTGGCCACTTTTTAGTCTGTCAACATAGATCTCTGTACATTTCACAATTACCCATATATGATCCAACTAGGACAGACTTCTTTGGAACTTTCACTTTTATTTGAATTCTTCTGTGACTTTCACCTATGATGTTGATTAAAGAATTATTTTAGTCATTGAATAAATATTGTTGATTTAGACTAGTAGTTTGTGGAATATATATTTCAATAGGTGTGTTTTATATTTTAAGAAATGACTTTATTTTCAATATTTTAATTTAGATGATTCCAAATGAAAATCTAAATTTCCACGAGCCATTTATTCTATGAAGATAGAGTTCTTATTTGTCAGTCTGTCTTTAGTGCTTGGAACATAGAAGAAACTCAGTAATTCTTTCTTTCTTTCTTTCTTTCTTTCTTTCTTTCTTTCTTTTTTTAAAGTTTATTGATTTATTTTGAGAGAGACAGAGACAGTGTGAATGGAAGGGGACAGAGAGAGAGGGAGAGAGCCAAAACCAAGACTCATTTACTTAACTGACTGAGCCACTCAGGCACCCCAGTAATTATTTCTTAACATGAGTTTTGTGAGATTATTTGGAAGGTGAGGTCTCTATCACATGAGCTGTTCAGCCTAGTGTTGTGTCATTGGAAAATACAATATGGCTTTTATCTTCTTTCATGTCATTTATAAAAATGTTGAGTGGGATAGGATGGTTGGTGGAGCCTTGGAGAAACCTTCAAGATTCATTAGCATAAATTCTATGGTTTGATTATTCAGTCATGTCGTGGAGTCTCCTGTCTGATTTTTATTTCAGCTAATAGCTTTATTGCATCTTTTCTGCAAGCTTATTAGGAAACATTTGGCAAGTATTGTATGGCAATACTATTTAACGCATGTTCTGATAATCAGACTAATAATGACATCATAAAAGAATGATGGTAGTTTAGCAGGAGATATTTTCTTAGTGAGTCCGTTCTGGCTCTTGGTGATCATCTCCTTCATTTCTATATGACTGTAAATGATCAACAACTAATTCTAGAAGTCAGTCAGAGTTAGGATCTCTCTTGTATTTTGACTTTTAGGACCTGAAAGGTCAATTGCAGGGACTGTCTTTGGTCAGCAGAGGGCAGTGTGCAAGAGGAGTGGAGTACAAAGGTGTTCAGGCACTGAGAGCTTTGTCAGCTTCCCACCAAACAGCCATCTCCTGAGTCAGTGTGCTGGCTGAGAGATGCTGTAGCTTCCATGGAAAACATTTCTATATGAATTCCTAGTCAAACAGAGAGGGACTAGACTGGAAAGAAGTTGGTAAAGGGAGTATGCTTGTATCGCAGGCAAAAGGATAATAGTAATAATAATTAATACTATTTATTCAACAGCCATTATTTGCCAGACACTGAACTAAATAGTAAATATATTTTCTCAGTGAATCTTTATGACAAACTCGTGAATGCAGAACTTTTATTCCATTTTTTTTTTTTTTTATAGATGAAGAAACTGACTCTCAGGAAGGTTGAAGAATTTAGCCAAGTTCATACAGATAACAAGTGAAGGATGGGTGTGGAGGCTGGTCTGCCTGCTAAAGCCTGTGTTATTTCCACAGTGTCTTATTGCTTTACAAGGAAGAGTGATTTTTTTTCTAGGAGTCTGCACAAAGGAGGAAGCAGCAGTAGAGAATCAGAAAACAACAAAGATGCAGCCTCTGGCCTTGTTAGCCTGGTAGGCCCTGCCTGCTGGCCAGAGTCTAAAGACAGCATGCTGTGGGTCTTCTGTTGATGAAGCCGATGTATTTGTTTCTTTTTGTGACTGCATTTGTTCATTTCCAGTCTTTGGGCATCTCTCTCATTCCCTTCTGTGCCTCAAGAGATATGAGCAGTGGGTCTGTACCACACTTTAGGGTCTGGGGATTTGACTGGGCCTGACAGTGTCCATGTGCTCTCACATGACTTCATTTTTGTCTGGGGCCCCATCTTCACTTGGCTTTAGTCTCCTTGGACTGTGAGCCTTCTGAAGTGCGCAGGTTGTGTGTTTATTTGAGTATCTAATGTAGTAGTTTATGTTAATGAATGATTAATACATGATTGATGAATGTTTATTGAATGAAGGAATTGAGATCATTCTTCATGGAGAAGAGGAAGCCAGAATGACTATCATGCCTTAATTCTATCCTATCACTACCATTTACACTGAGTGTTGGATCTAGCATCATCTGACCATCTAGCATCTGACCATCATCTCATGGTGAACCCCTTCATTACTCCCTTTGATTGTCTCTAGAAATTTTAGTGGTTTCTGAATTCCGGCCTTCCTGATAAAGACGTAACACACTATATTTGTCCTTAGATGCATTTCCCTTTTGGTACCTTCCATAATATGCTCTTTAAAAATCTGAGATAAAATGAGAGCTCTTTGTTGGCATCTTCTGAGGTACAGGCTGACATTTCAGGAGCTCCTTTCTTTCTTTGATGTAAAACCTAGAAACTCAGCCTGCATTTCTCTCCTTTAATGGCTATCCCTGTCTACTTGATCTCTTTGGGTTCCTCCTCTTCAGACTGACGTGTGGACCATAATTGTCTGCTAATACCTCCTTCCTTCTTTATTGCACCCTTAAGTAAACTGATAGGCTTATGTTATAAGGGCTTTACTGCTGATTTCTGCAGAAAAGAGGCAAAGGAAAGCCAAAATGAGAAGGGAAGATGAAGATGAAGTAGCAAAGTTCTCAATGTCATTGTCCCCTTGGTTTTTAGATCCTCACTCCCTTGATATGACCATAGGAACTTCCGTCTTCTGCTGTCAGCTTTTATTCCTGAAGATAGACCTCACTAGTCTGCTTCCTGGTGCTATTTTAGCAAAGCTAGGATGGCCCCAGAAGGATGAGTGTAATTACAGCCACCTTTTCATCACATGTGGGTATTTTGCATCTCTTCGGCTTCCCAGAATTACTCATATCCAGTTAATTAGGACTTTGACATACTCAGGAATAATCCTCTCTCAACATTTCCTCATAAGATACCTCTCCCTTTTCTTTATTTGTAGGTTATTTTCAAAAACATTCTGAACTTAATTTCTGAGTGGTGTCATTCCCTTCGGTTCTATTTCTGGTAGAGACAGTCAGAATTCTTCTTTCTCTGATTAGCTTACAATTTCTTTTTCTGTGGCCCATGGAACCAACATGGACCTAGATGCTCATGACTTCCCTCTTGGGGAACCTTGAAGCCAAGATAACATGTTTCCATCCCCTCAGGGTTTCTGCCACTCCCACACTTTATTTCACTTTCACTTTTAGGTAAGAATTCAGTCACGAGAAGCGTTTACTCTTGATGCTCACTTGTCTCAACTATCCGCGATGAGCATCTATAGAATATTATGATGATATTTTAGTCTCTAGCCTCAGGTTTTCATTGGATGGACAGGTACACATTTTTAATTGCATCTTTGGTAGATCCACCTAGATAATCTCCAGCTTCAGTTAAGCACGTAACTTAACATATATAAACTTAACTTATGATCTGCACCTGCCACTTGCCTTCCAGACCAGCTCCTTCTCTTGAATCCTGATTTTAACTACAAGTCTCACTATCCAGTCAGCTAACTGCATAAACTAGAAGCCTTAGATTCAGTATTCATTCCTTTCTCCAGAGTTCCCAAACCCACTTAATTGCTCATTTCATTTTTGGTCTCAACTGCCACTACCCAAGTTCAAACTTTTTCATTTTTCACTGGGCTACTAAAAGTATGTCCATACTGGATTATTTGTTGTTGTTTTTTTTCCCCACTTATTTCCCACTGTCCCCAGTTTCCTTTTTTATAAAGAAAATCTAATCCTGACATTTCCCTGCTTAGCAATCATGGATTGGTTTTTCCTATGTGGGGTAATTTCTAAGAACCTACCATCATCAGAACTTTGGCTGATAATAGATATATAGCAAGTCTGTACTATGGCATTAACTCCCTCTCTATCTCATCTGGGGTTATTCACTGCAGCAAACTTCTTGTTTTCATACATACCCTGCCTTCCTTGACCCCCCACCTTTTTTTTAATAACTGTGTAACTTTGTTCAAAGGATTGCCTCTGGAAGCCCTCCCCTAATCTCTAATATGATGAACTCCTTCCATTTAATGTCTACCTCTGTTAAAGCCTTCTGATCCCCTTCCCTAGCTGGGCCATTTTATGATAGAGTAAAATAAACTGGAAAGTACATTTCTTTAAGGCAGAGTTTGCTTTATTGAAATGATGACCTAATAAGCCCCCTTTGGATTGAAACATGCTTACATGACCTTCATGTCAAATTGGAGCATACATTTCCCCAGGAAAGAAAGCTACTGTGCCTAGTCCAGAGAAGAATAAAGGAGCTGAGGGAGACTGGGACTGGGTGAGAAGATATAGTGAAGGATCTTGAATGCCAGGCTGAAAATTTGGATCTTAATTTTAATGAGGAGCCATTAAATGCTTTTAAGCTATGGAGGAACATGACTGGAGTTGTGTTTTTGAAAGACTATTCCATTAGCAGTGGGAGGGATGGTTTGGATGTAGGGGCACAATGACATAGACCAGGCATTAGCAAGCTTTTTATGTAAAGGGTTGGCTAGTAAATATTTTTGCCTCTCTGGGCCATATATAGTCTGTGTTGCAGCTACTCAACTCTGTTATTATAGCTTGGAAGCAGTCCTAGACAATCTGTAAGTGAATGGGTGTAGCTGTCATCCAATAAAACTTTTATTTATAAAAACAGGTTGAGGGCAAGATTTGGTCCAAGGGTTGTGGTTGGACAACACATGATCTAGATAAGCAATGATAGGGGTGCCTGGGGGCCTCAGACAGTTGAGCATCCCACTTCAGTTCAGGTCATGATCTCCCAGCTTTTGAGTTTGGGCCCTGCTTTGGGCTCTGTGCTGACAGCTCAGAGCCTGGAACCTGCTTTGGATTCTGTGTCCCTCTCTCGCTCTGCCCCTCACCCACTCATGCTCTCTCTCTCTCTCTCTCTCTCTCTCTCAAGAATAAATAAAACATTTAAAAATTTTTTTTAAAAAAGTAGGTAAGCAATGATAAAGGCCTAACTTGAACTAGGCTATAGTACTGGAGATAAAAAGAGAGAAAACTGGTAAAACTTGTTAAGCAACTGGACATGGATGGAAAAAAGGGGGAAGGACAAAGAATCAAGGTAAGCTTAAGGCTTGTAACATAGGCTGCTGAAAAGTGCTACCACTAAAGACTGACAATATAGAAGGTATGTTGGGCTCAGTCTTTCACTGGCTGAATTTTAGGTGCTTGAGGGGCATGTAGAGGCAATTTTACAGCACAGGATATGTGGTCTGGTGGGCTTTTGACTGCCATGGGAAATGCTGCTATTACATATCTTAAAAGTCCCCCCATCTTGTATACGTTTGAGTTGAAATATGTTCCTTTTAATCATTTCACCTACAGAATGCACCATTTTGAATACACTTTATGTTTTTCCCTTATCACCAACAGATCCCTTGTAACCAAGTCAACTGTTAATGGATCCCAACTCTAAAGGGTGATTCATATCATGCAACTAGAGAACAGCCTATTCTTCTTTCTGGAAGATTTCAGTCTATCCTTAGGGACTTTAATTTACCTCCATGTTGCAGGTAGGGAACGCTTCTGCTACTTCTGATGATTGTCCGGTCAACCACAAATCTGTGCTTGCTCATAAAGTCACTTTATCTGTCTGTATTTCTTCTCCCAATTTTGAACTTGTTCCCATTGCTCAAGGGAATACTTGACACTAGAAATGGCCTTTTCTCTTTTGACAAGAACTGGTTTTGCATGGCTTCAACTTCCCATCTCTCAGAAGCAATGAAGACTGAAATGCCTAGTGATGTGTCAGAGGGTAGTGACTGTCATCCTTCTAGCAGAGAGGTCTTTTCTGGGTTATTTGCTAGGTATTGATCCTAGCAACTACAGTGTGGCTCTGCCTAAGATCCAAGGTACCCAGACATTTGGAAATGTCATTGGACATTTACCAATCCCATACTGTATCTTTTACTATCATACCCTTTATGTTTCAGTGTAATACATACTGATTTTTCGGTAGTGGCATGGAATCTTGATTTTTACTTTTAATTATTTTCACACTTAGGGTCATTTCAGAGTGAGGAATCAATACATCAAACACTATATTAGTGGTTCTTAATTCTAGATGCACTTTAAAATCACTTTGGGAACTTTTAACAGATACGATGCCCAGACCAATTGCATCCAAATCTCTGGAAGTAGGTATTGGGAATCTGTGTTTTTCCATATCACTCCAGATGATTCTAAAGTGAAACTATGTTGAGAAGCACTGTACTAGAATCAGAATCTAATAGAAACAGATTTTTTTGTTGTTATCTAGAAGATGGCAAGGAAGTTAAGCACTGATAATTAAATATTGCTTTCATCTGCTAGTCTGTGGGGAGTTAATTTTAATCCGGTAGCCACATGTCCTCAAAGTACATGCCCTTAGCATTAGAAGAGCCTTAAAAATGGAATCTACCAGCATTCCCAGGAACCACCACATCCTGTTCACCCTTGTCTGTGCTTATCCCAGCTTCTTTTGGGTCCATTGATATAAATACATTAGAGGACATTTCACCATAAATAGTTCTTCCAAGTAAAACTGGCAGCCTTTTGAAAACCACATTACTGACAATAACTGTAGACCTTCTTCTGCCCTATATTCTAAAAGAAATTGGATATATTTAAACTTTAAGTTCTATATATACATAAGTAAAGCATAATAAACACAATATATGCAATATATGTCAACAATACATACTGACTGACTACATATCATTTGGGCAATGGTTCAGAGAAATAATATCTCTTACTCCGAAGTCTTACACAGTTTGGAGGGAAGATGTGAAGTGTAAATAAACAGCATGATAAAAATGAAGAGCGATGACTAGTGTGCAGACTGATAGACAAGCTAGATGGCAGGAGGTGGGCTCAGGAAGGAAGGGAGATGGAGAGTTGGTCAGAGACGTCTTCATGGAAGAATGAACGGAGCTGAACCTTGAAGGAAGACTAGACTTTGGGCATATGACTGTTAGGGTAAGGGCTTTCCGAATGGATAACAAGTCAAGTGAAAATGGGAAATTAGTACTACTGTTACTATTTTGGTAAAGGTTGAGAAGCAAGAGAAGAATGCTCTGAAAAGTCTCGCTTTCAGTAATGGAAATCATTTATTTTTCATTTTCATCGTTGGCAATTTTAAAATGCATGGTCTATTCTCTTTTCTCTTTAAAGATAACCATCCTACTGAGAGTTAAGCTTTGTTTTTTATAAATAAAACCATCACTCCCTGATGAATCATAACTCAGCACAGTATTAAGTATTCAGGGTTAGGTATAGAAAGCTCAACAGTGTGGAAAATGTAAATACAATTTCCCATCTATTCTTGCTTAATTGCTAGATAACAAGTCTCAGGCATTACTCAGAATCAGAGCGGACGTGGAAAATCCTAAAATAGATTCTTTTTGTCAGATCATAGATCGCAGTGGAAAAGGGCATATCCAGGCAGTCTGGCTGATCACAGGTTTGTCCTGAGTCAAGTCCAGTAACCTCAGGTGAAAATGACACCAAGGCATTCTCTGGTTCTGGTCCTTTCTCTCTCTCAGGAAGCAGAGAAGAGAATCAATTCAAGAAACACTTAAGAATGTCTTAATAAATTGTAGGAAAAAGGCAATCTTACCAATAGCCTAACTTCTAGAAACCCACAGACTCAATTTTCTGGAGCCCTAACATCACACTCCCCTCCATGGTGATGTGGGAAACAAAGTCAAAACAAAAATATAAATAAAATTAAATTTTTTTATAACATGCAGCCCATTGACAAATACTTGACATAGACAGAATAAAACATTCCTCCAGGAACTCCCTACTGTCTTAATGTTAATGCTTTGCTAGAGAAAAAACAACCTGAGCCAGGCAATAGCTGGGCCTCCAGTATCTTACTAGTCCTCTTTAGCATATGAAAGTCCTTTTGGAATCCTCTCTTTTGTCTTTACCTCCCCCAACTCTATAGTATATAATCAGTCACTCTTCACAACCCAAGGGCAGGTCTTTCTGCCCATGGGTCCTGTCCCCATGAATTAGTAAAATCATATTTTTGCACTGAAAAAAAAAAAAAAAAGCACTTACTTTAGATTTGGCTATGCTAATGAGGAGAAACCAACATTTAAGGTACATTCCTCTGTCTCCAGGGGGTTAAGCTGTATGTGAAGTGATGAAGGAATGTTCAAGAGTAATATATGAGCAGTGGTTGTAGGTCAGGTAGGCCTATCTTCATATCTGCATTTCTTGCTAGTTGGAAAACCTAGGAAAAATTACTGACCTTCTCAGCCTCAGCTTCATTTACTCATTTGAAAAATGGAGTTAAAAGAAAGGTTGTTACAAAGATTAAAAAAGATAATCTATGGAAGTTACCTAGCACAGGAGACCTTAAGAATGCTAGTTTTTTTTCCCTTCTGCCTGAGTCTTTTCTCTCTCTCTCTCTCTCTCTTTTTTTCTTTTTTTGCTGTTGTGGTAAAGTACACATGACATAAAATTTGCCATCTTAACCATTTTAAAGTGTAGAGGTTAGTGACATTAAGTACATTCACATGACTGCGCAACTGCCACCGCCATCTAGCCCCGGAACTCCTTTTATTTTGCAAGACTGAAACTCCATCGTGATTGACCAATAACTTACCATTCTCCCCCCCCCCCCCCGTCCCTACCATTCTTTCTGTCTGTATAAATCTGATTACCCTAAGTACTTCATTTAAGTGGAGTCCTACAATATTTATCTTTTTGTCACTAGCTTATTTCATTTACTATAATGTCATCAAGTTTCATCTATATTGTAGCATGTGTCAGAATTTTCTTTCTTTTTAAGGCTAAATAACACTCATTGGACATATATACCACATTTTGCTTATTCATTCATTCCATTGATGGACACTTGGGTTGCTTCCATATTTTAGCTGTTGTGAATAATGTTGCTGTGAACATGGGTGTACAACTATCTCTTTGAGACCTGCTTTCACTCATTTTAGATATATACCCAGAAGTGGAATTACTGGTTCATATGGTGTTTCTATTTTTAATTTTTTGAGGAATAGACATACTGTTTTCCACAGTGGTTGTACTATATTACATTCCCACTGTTTTCCACAGTGGTTGTACTATATTACATTCCCACAAGGGTTCTAATTTCTCCACTTGTTATTATGTTTTTCTGATAGTAGCTATCCTAATGGGTGTGAAATGACTGACTAGCTCTTTGATAGTGAGTGAGATTGATCTTACGTTAGGAGATGCAGGAGTTAAATGAGACAATGATCCAAGAGAATGTGTTAAAGAAGGAGAGATTTGATTTCTAATATACTGATGTAGGCTGTATATGGAACGGGTGGAAGATAAGGGGGAAGTTGGAGAGCTGAATTTATTTTGGAAGTTTTCCTGAGTGAGGAGGGATTGCAGTCAGGCATTCATAACTGGGAAAAATTGGGAAGGGGAAAAATGGGAAACCTTGTATGCAGGATGGTTGGGTCTGGGCCAGACATGTGGATTTAGTTATACTGAAGTTTAGTCGTGTTGAAGAGTGATGAGGTGCTCAGCACAGGCTCAGCCTAAGGGGTGGAAGGGGGAAGTGATGAACAAAGGTCACAAAGCTCATTTGTTGAGCCTTCGTGCCTGGTTAGGGCATTTGCCCTGTAGCCTGCACTGTCTTGGAGAAAAGACCTAAGTGCCTAGGATGGCTCAAGTTTTAGTTAATTATATATATTAACTAAATATACACAGATATGTTTAGTTAGTATATATGACTATTTAACAACTAGTTAATAAATATATTTAGTTAACATATATTGCTAACTAGTTTATATACACATATATATACACACATATATATGTATTTTTTTTTCTTTTAGACAAGTCTGCATTCCATTGGTGACTAAAAATTGTAACAACATGTGCTTTCTAAGGATAAAACTGGAGACATCAAGGCTCTGCTTTCATTTTGTCTTTCCGTAGACTCTTACTCTCCCATCTGTGTTTTCAGCTGTATATTTTGGGATAGGGTCTTATGATTAGATGCTAATTCCATCAAACATGGTCTATATCTAATCAGTCTTCTGTGCAATGGATGCATAAACTATTATAGGAGATTTGTTTAAAATGCTGTATTTTTTTTGTGGTCAGGTGGTCATAATCTCTAAAAATGAAAATGAAAATTTCTAGCCAAAATTTCATTAGGTGTAACTAATTTATGCATAGCGAATGAGATGACGTTACGTTTGACCAGGATGAGGTTTCATTAAGTGGTTGTTAGTCCTTCTGGCCTGTGTGTTGAACAGACAGCTGGAGCGTCGGCAGTAGCTCCTTCGAGGCTGACCATGAAGGAGTTTAGTAATTCTGGCTGTATAGTCGGTGTTTTGCTTCTGTGTGTTAGGCTTCAGAAATTGGCTTATCTGTCTGGAAATCAGACAAGAGCATCAACTTGGAATGATGGCTGGAGATTTAGTGAGAAGTTCCATTGACCAAAAGAATCCCTGCTGGGCTTAACCACCCCCCTCCCCATAAGCTCTTTCCTTTGGGGTTATAGCTAAAGTGGATCTGATATATTTAGCAGGGTTTTTAAAACCTTGATGCAGTGCATAGGATGTATACTGGTGCTTGCTCAGTTCAAACTGTGCAGGTCTCTGGGCAGATCAGCTAACACTGTGGGATGAGCAAACATACACCTATTAAGAGAAGTCATACCTGGAACAATGCCAAAAAGCAAATCTGGGTTTCATTCTGAGGCATGACTAGTATGGGACAGATTATGGATTGTGGAAGTCAGGGAGGTGAATAGTAGTTCCAGAGGTGAGAGAGAAGGAGAAAAGTGAAGGGCAACTTCAGAGACACTTGCCACCAATGGTGCTGGGATGTCCAGGTTCATTTTTATTGGCTACTGTGGAGGAGTCCATGGGATTTGGGGGATAGTTGGCCTGGTTTAAAAATGGAGTTAAGTAGATACTCTTATACAGAAGAGAAGGAACTCTTTTCCCTCCAAGGCAATGTTCAGCAGCAGGTGCTTGATGGAAGAATTGGGAGTATCTAATCCAGGAACTCCTAGTAAAGCCAGTAGTTGAAAATGCTCTTAGCACTCACTAAGTGTTCTTTGAATCTGAAGGAATATTGTTAGGAGAGGTGATGGATAGGACAAGATACTGTTTCCCTGTGGAAAGTAGAAATGTAGGCATGTAAAGGACTATGTTTAAGATTTCTAATATAGATAGCACTGAAAAAAAGGAGGGACAAGGAAGCCTGAAAACATAAGTCAGTACTTGAGGCCAGTGGAAAGAGTGTCAGTGAGGATATCTGTAACCAAACCTCAGGAGGAATGGAGCACAAAGTTCTAGTGTTGTTTTATGAATGTTGTGTGGCCATTCCCTTCAAGTAGCCAAAGTCATAGTGAAGAAATAGAGCACTGTCCATACGCTGACAGGAATGGTGTATGGTCATGTGGAAAATGGCCAGAGGGGAGGACCTGATGCAGGGAGATTGAGAGTGGCCTGTACCCCCTCTAAGGAGCTTCTTGGGACAGGGAGGGGGTCCAGCTCTGTGCAGCCTGGAAGGCAGGTCCAACACCAATGAAGAGATACTCTTGATAGAGCAATGCAGTGGTGGTTGACAGGGAGCACCCTGAGCATGTGGTTTTCCAGCAAGAGCTTACTGTCCACCTAATGAGATGTAGAGGGGGAGGACATCATCAGGCTGAGAACTGAAACTGTGACTATTAAGGTCCTATCTAGGAGTTGAGTCTAGCCCATGGCGGTAGGCATCTGGCTACTGGGAAAACGGTAAGGGTTACCTGGAAGGCTAGACCACAGGAGATAAGTTTCTGAGAGTTGGAATGAAAGCAGAGGCTGGGAGAACACTGTTATCTTGAAAGGCTGGCTTGCAGAATACCAGGGTGAGGGAAGACAGAGACATCCACAAGTGGAACAGATGTTGCAGGTCAGAGCAGAAAGGGAACTGGAACATAAATGGGCATTGGAGTGAGAAGCCAACAACAAAGAACATCAGGAATGGAATAAGGTCTAAGGTGGGCTGAGAGAGGTAGTTCAGGGTCTGTGTCTGAAGGCCCTGCTTATCCCCCAAAGTGCCCTTTGTGTGCTGGTTCTGGTGCCTATTGCTAATATTGGAGAAGAATTCTAAAAGAACCAGACTGGGCTGGGACCCATGGTCCTTAGCAAACTGAAAAGCAGTAGAAATGTTGATATCCCAGCATTAATGCAGCAAGAGTAGTTGGGATATAGAGATGTACTTTGGGAAATTCAAGTGGGAGAGGTGTATAGTGATGTCCTTATGTGCTTCATATAGACAGTTTCTCTGTAAAGACACCAATTCCTAGCATCTCTGAGTCATGTCCCTCCAAGAAGCTTCCCTGTGAGTGAGAAGTTATTGTTTCCTTGGCAACCGTGGAGCCTCAGAAATTTAGCAGTATACTTTTGTGTTGTCTTCATAAACACCATGGTTATATCTAGTTTCTAAGTATGTGTGAGCAGTAGGAAGGGGATAGGTAGTAAAGTTATTTGAATTGAATGGGATTCTCTTCTTACCTTATGCCCAACCCCCACAATAATGCTTCTTTTTCTTACTAGATGCTAATTCTTCTTTATTTTTAATGTTTATTTATTTTTAAAGAGAGAGAGAGAGCACAAGCAAGGGAGAGGGAGAGAGAGAATCCTAAGCAGACTCCATGCTGACAGTGAAGAGCTCCATGTGGGGCTCAAACTCATGAACTGTGAGATCATGACCTGAGCTGAAATCAAGAGTCAGATGCTTAACTGACTGAGCCACCCAGGCACCCCTAATGCTTGTACTTCCGAGCCATAGAGCTACTGAGTCATGAAGCTATAGATGCTGAAAAAAACAAGCTTTGTTTGATAATTAGGGTGACATTTCTGTGCCAGACTGCTGGAGTACAATGATCACAGCTTTAGAGTTAGATAGACAAGGTCTCAATTCTGGCTCTTCCATAGACTAACCATGGGACTTTGGGTAAGTCACTTAACCTTCCAGAGTTTCTCCTTTCCCATCTGAAATTGGAGATGCCGTACCCATCTCACAGGCTGTTGTGAGTAAGCTGGCCTATTGTCATCAAGGCCCTCAAGAGTCAAGGAGAATTGCCCCTTGGACTCAGACCAAGATGAATTTTTTCTCTTGGTACCCATCAGGGGCTAGCCATGCTAAACCCTGAAGTAAAACCATATCCACCATCAAGGGAGTATCTCATGCTAGTAGACTTCTAGAAAAAGTAGTCTAAAATCCATGGATTTTAGGTGCAAAACTGAGGTCCAGAGGAGGAGAGACCCAGTGAGAAATCTTAGCTCCAATATCTATTAGATGTGTGTCTTTAGGCAAGTCACTTGTTTTCTTTGTTCCTCAATTTCCTCATCTGTACAATGGTACTTTTTTATGGAATTAAAAAAATTGTTTATATATATATATATATATATACACACACATATATATAATGTTATATATATCTATATGAATAGCGAATACTTATAATCTCAGAATACTAGTTGTCACATTGTAAGCACTATGTATAATCATATGCAGCTGTTACTGCCATTGGTAGATAGTGATAAATAATTAGGTGATAATACTTACTGTTTTCCGTCTATTGTCCCAGAATCAATTTAATACTGTTCTCTTTGGCTTTTAAAAACATCCTGGTCTTGGGGTGCCTGGGTGGCTCAGTTGGTTGAGCGACCGACTTTGGCTCAGGTCATGATCTCATGGTCCATGAGTTCAAGCCCCGTGTCAGGCTCGGCTGACAGCTCAGAGCCTGGAGGCTCCTTCTGATTCTGTGTCTCCCTCTCTCTCTGCCCCTCCCCCACTCATGATGTCTCTGTCTCAGAAATGAATACAATAAACATTAAAAAAATTTTTTTAAAAAAATAAAAAATATCCTGGTCTGGGCAATAAATTAAATGGTCACTTTAGGTATAATGGAAAAATCAAGTTAGTGAATCAAGAGACCTAACTGTCAGAAAATTTATGTAAGGATTTGGGCTCTTAACCTCTTTGCATCCTAGTTTCTTTCATCCTTCAAATGGACAATTAGTCTGCATCCAATTTAAATTCACGCCAACATCCAGTTGTCTACTATGTACATGGCACTGCTGAAGACATCTAAAGTATGCAAAAATAAAATAGGATGTTCGTCTTCACCAAAAATTTTCATTTTGATGCGATAAAAAACAGTGGGTAATGGGTAAGATGTACTAGAAATAACAAGAGGATGTCCTGTCCTCAATAATTTCATGGTTTAGTAGAAGAGACCATTAAAGACCAAGATTCACCACCAGAAAAATGTGCTGAATAGCCAATGTGTAGGGAAGAAGGAAGTGTGAGGTTCTTCAGAGTTGTATACTCAAAGAAGATTTTCTGGAGGAGGTGGACTTTGAGCTGGTCTTGAGAGAAGAAGCACAGTGGGAAGAGCATGGGTTTGAGTTAAATAAACAGACCAGAGTTTAAATCCTAGTTCTATCACTAGTTGTATATTTTGAATACAATGCTTAACTTTGTTGAGCCTCCGTTTCTTCATCTGTAAAATGGAGACAAAAATCTTTCAGGGACTTAAATGTGGGGTCGATGTACCTTGTTGGATAATAATAGATGGCAGCCGTTATTTTTATGGTCAGAGAGGAGCTGGAAAGATATTCTAGGTGTATGGTCTGAGTGAGCATAATCACAGCCACAGGAAAGTGGGAAGGTGCTGAAAGTCAGCGGGCAGTGCTGTTGGCTGGAGTTGAGAATTAATTAATTAATTAATTTATTTATTTATTAACGTTTATGTATTTTTGAGACAGAGAGAGAGACAGAGCATGAATGGGGGAGGGTCAGAGAGAGGGAGACACAGAATCTGAAACAGGCTCCAGGCTCTGAGCTGTCAGCACAGAGCCCGGCACAGGGCTCGAACTCACGGACCGCGAAATCATGACCTGAGCCGAAGTCTGCCGCCCAACGACTGAGCCACCCAGGCGCCCCTGGAGTTGAGAATTTATGTTGGAGATAGTGGGAAATTCAAGTGGACTCAGACTCATCCCTTGATCCATGGGCATTTGTCCTCAGCAAGGTATTTCTGACATTTTCACAGGCCTGTTGACTTCATGTGTTCTTGCAAATTAGATTTGAGCACCCTGAAAACCCTAAGAGGTTAATAAAATTTTGTCTAGAACTAGACTTGAGCTAGAAAAACTATCTGACACTTGTCTATAATATCCTAAAGCAGTATATTGTTAATCCAGACGTCATGCTGGTGACGAGCGTATAAATGTGACTTTTGTCTGGTAGTTCGAAATCTCACTGATGAACTGTCCAAAACAGCTCCCCCTTTTGAATTAATGAGGTAGTTTACATAAATCTACACAATTGCCAAAGGCATTCTTAATGTGTTAGTGAAGAGGTAGATTAGAGCAGCAGCAATGCAGCTCAAATCCTAGACTGCAGGGCAGAAAGAGTTGGCCAGGCCTGATGCTGGAGGCTCCCTAAATTATTGATAAGGGCTGCTTTGGGATCGCAGATGGCTTGACCTCATTGAACTCCCAGGCTCAGGAAGTTGACAAGGAGCAGAATTCAGGAAAGACATCACTTGTGAAACCTCTCTGCTTCTTTCTGGGAAGATTTCTTTATTTCTTCCTGATACTTATATCCAGAATTTTAGTACTTTCACACCGTATTCACTTATTATTTTATATTCTTTTTAATAAAAATAAAAAAATGATTCTTTTAATAATATTTATATTATTCTATATTATAATTTAGTTATAGTATCAAATTAATATATTCAACTATATTTTTATACATTAATATTAATAATGAACATTTTAATAAATAGGACTCATGTTAGGGGAGGCAGGTGAAGAAAAACTATTCCAATTTTACAAATGAGGATACTGAAGTTCAAAAATTTAAGACCCGACTGCCAGCTCACAGCTATAAATGGTTGGATTCCAAAATCAATGTTCGGTTATTCACGTTGGTGAAAGGTGATCCAGTGGGAAGAACTCTACATAGGAAGATAGGAAATCTGAGTATTATATCCAGTGTCACCATTTTCTAGTCCTGTATCATTAGGCAAGACAGCATCTCATCTATAAAATGCTGATAATATTTGCTTTGTGTACCTCACAGGAATATTGTGAAGTTCATGTTAGAAAATGGATGTGGAAGCATTTCATAAGCTAAGAAGTATTATGCAAATGAATGCAAATGTAGGCAATGTTAATTACTAAATTATTCACAGAATCTTATTTCATTAATACCCTTACTGCTGTCTATAGCTGTTTTGGGAATTCCACAGCCAGTTATGTGAAGGCCAAGGCAATTGGGTGAACTTAAATCTGTCATTTATTCTACTATGAAATATTTACTGTGTCCCAGCCATCACAGTAGACACAGAGGATACAAAGGTGCGTAAAATGTGACCCCTTCCTTCCTGGATCTGACAGCCTGGTTAAGGGAGATAATACTTACACTAAGATATGTATGATGATATAATTTCTAATCCAAATTTTAAATGCCATTTTGTGGATAATGATTAAGAGCTAAGCACTATGCTATTTCCTAGAGATATAAAAATTATTAAGGCATAGTCTTTGAACTGAATCTCACAGTCTAATGGGAGACACAGATAAGTAAGCAAACAGGGATAATAGCTAGCAAGCAAAGGCAAAGTGGAGGTGACCCAGGCAAAAACTTCAAATTCAGATAGAACATAGATCCCAGATTCTATGAATCAGTTTTCCTATATGAAAAAATGGGACTAAAAATACCTTCTTAGCATGGTTGGGAATCTGCAACTTTGGAATTTGAAAGGAAAAGAAAAAGGTTTCTGTAAAGAATTAAATAAGGTATATACCAAGGTTTTCATCACAGAGTAAGTGCTGAACAACAGTGATGCATTCAAACAATGATACATCTGAAGGTAGCAGTGTGTCTGAGGTACTAACTACACCACGTAGCATTTCTGGGCTGCTTGGTGGCTGACCGTTATTTCCTGACACGTCTCACACAATGCTGACTTGAGTCAGCTCTGGGCAGTGTTAATGTTCCCAGTAGACTGAACTCCTAGGAATTGAATTTAGATCAGAGAATAGAAATCCTTTTATTAAAGGGCATAGATTTTTTTATATAGTCTTTCTGTAGTGTAGAGAAAACTCTAGAGCCTCCTTTCATCTCCTTGGAACGAAGAAAGATTGAAAATCTCTCCGTAAGTAAAATGTGAGAATCTTTGGAGAATCTTTCCTTGGGCAGGGAAATGGGGATAGACTATTGTTCTAGAAGCTGACTTCAGAAAGAACAATCTGTTAGTTGCAAAAGTCTCCCACAGACTGGTTCACCTATTGGGAACATGACAAAGAGAGGCTGCATTTTTTAGCACTTGCTGGCTGCCTACAGACAGGAAACTGCAACATGTCCGTGCTTCTTCAATGTCTCAGCAATACTCAGGAGATTTCATTAAGTTTATTCCAAGTAATATAGTTTGATTTGTTTTTGCTATTATAGATAGTTTTATTTTAGTTGTCAATTGCTGGGTTACAAACTACCTCAAAATTTAGTGGCTTAAAACAACACTTTTGTTTGATTTCTCTTGCATTTCTATGGATAGACTTGGCTCAGTTGGGTGATTCTTCCTTGGAGTTGACCATGAGGTTGCTACCAAATGGTGACTGGGACTGGAGACACCTAAAGGTTTAAGGGGCACCTGGGTAGCTCAGTTGGTTGAGCATCCGTCTTCGTTTCAGGTCATGATCTTGTGTTTGGTGGGTTCGAACCCCACATCAGGGGCTGTGTTGACAGCTCAGAGCCTGGAGCCTGCTTTGGATTCTGTGTCTACTCTCTCTGCCTCTCTCTCTCTCTCTCTGTCTGTCTGTCTGTCTTTCTGTCTCTCTCTGTCTCCCTTTCTCTCTCTCTCTCAAAAATAAAAAAATAAACATTAAAAATATAAAGGTTTAATTGGGTTAGACATGCAAGTTGAGTCAGTCACATGGATGGCAGTTGATACTGGCAAATAGCTCAGGTAGGATTATGTACTAATGTGTCTACATGTGGCTTCTTCATCCTCCAATACAATCTGGAATAAATGTGATAAGAACAGACACACATGCCTCCTTCTTGATCTTAGGAGGAAAACCATTCACTATTTTGCAATTAGTAATGATTATAGGTTTAGGTTCTGGGTAAATGTCTTTCATCAGATTGAGGAAGTTTCCATCTATTCTTTGTTTCCTGAAAGCTTTTCTTATGAATGAATGTTGAATTTTGACAAGCTTTTTACTTGCAATCATTGTAATTGCCATATGTTTTTTTCTCCCTTAGTGTACTAATTGAAAATTACATTGATTTTTGAATACTAAATGAGCATTGTATTCCTGGGGCAGGGAGGGGGGGACATTTGGTCATCATGTATACCTTTTTTATATACTGAATTCAATTTGCTTACATTTTGTTAAAGATTTTTGTGTCTATGTTCATGAGGAATATTGAGATGGGATTTTCTGTTTTTTTTTTTTTTCTATTGTTTTTGTTTTTCGTTTTTTTTCTCTCCTTCAATCAGGGTAATACTCATAGAGTACGTGGAGAAGGATTCCCTCCTCTTCTATTTTTTAAAAATTTTGTATAGAATTGGCATTGCATTTTTGTTGAATGTTTAGCAAAATTTCCAGTGGGCAAAATCATCTGGGACTAATCTTTTCTTTGTGGAAGGATTTATAACTATAAATTAATTTAAAAAATAGGTGTAGAGCTATTCTTGTTGTCTATTTCTCCCTGAATGAGCTTTCATAGTTTGTGTTTTTCACAGATTTGTCCATTTGATCTAAAGTTGTAAAATTTATAGGCATGAAGTTGTTCAAAATATTTCCTTATTTCTATTTTAATTTTTATAGGATCTGTTATAATATCACCCTTCTCATTTTGTCAAATACTTCTACAGCATCAGTTGAGATGATCATATGCTTTTTATCCCCCTTCATTTGGTTAATGTGGTGTCTTACATGTATTGATTTTTGTTTATTAAACTGTCCTTACATTCCAAGAATAAATCTCATTGGGTCTTGGTATATAATTTTTAAAATATGCTGCGAGATTCAGTTTCCTAGTATTTTTAAAAATTTTTGTATCAATATTCATAAGGTTATTGGTCTGTAGTTTTTTTTTTTTTCTTGTAGTGTCTCTTTGTGTCTTTGGTTTCAGTAATGCTAGCCTCAGAGAATGAGTTAAGAGATATTCCCTCCTTTTTATTTTCTTCTAAGAGTTTGAGCAGGATTGGTGATTAATTCTTCTTTAAACCAGTGAAATCATTGACTTTTGAGATTTTTCTGGTCGAGACTTTTTTTTTTTTTTTTTTTTTTGGGACAGAGAGAGACAGAGCATGAACGGGGGAGGGGCAGAGAGGGAGGGAGACACAGAATCGGAAACAGGCTCCAGGCTCCGAGCCATCAGCCCAGAGCCTGACGCGGGGCTCGAACTCATGGACCGCGAGATCGTGACCTGGCTGAAGTCAGACGCTTAACCGACTGCGCCACCCAGGCGCCCCTGTCGAGATGTTTTTGATAGGATTCTATCCTTATTAGTCATAGGTCTATTTGGATTTCCTGTTTCTTCATAGTTTAATTTTGGTAGGTCACATGTTTCTCAGATTTTGTCCTATACATCAGGTTATCCAATTCTTTGTCATGTAATTGTTATAGCACACTTTTAAAATTCTTTTTACTTCCGTAACATTGGTAGTAATGTCTCCTCTTTCATTTTTTTTATTTCTGATTTTAGTTACTTAAGCCTTTTTTCTTTTCTTAATCCAGCTGAAGTTTTTTTCAATTTTGTTGATTTTTCAAAGAATCAACTCTCAGTTTTATTGATATTCTCTATTGCTTCTCTATTCTCTATTGTCTTTAACTCTATTCTAATCTTTATTATATTATTATTGTTATTATTAATCTTTATTATTATTTCCTTCTAGCTTTGGGCTTTGTTTTTTTTTTATTGTTCTAGTTCCTTGAGTTGTTAAGTGTGTTGTTGACTTGAGGTTTTTCTTCTTTTTTATTTTTATTTTACTTATTCATTTGTTGTTTCAAGTTTTTCTTTAAATTCCAGCTAATTAACATATAGTGCAATACCAGTTTCAGGAGTAGAATTTAGTGAATCATCATTTACATACAACACCCAGTGCTCATCACAAGTGTCCTCCTTAATCCTCAACACCCATTTAACCCATTCCCTGCCCACCCCCTCTCCAGCAACCCTGTTTGTCCTCTATAGTTAACAATCTGTTTTATAGTTTGCCTCTCTCTCTTTTTCTTTTTCCCCTATGTTCATCTGTTTTGTTTCTTAAATTCCACAGATGAGTGAAATCACATGGTATGTATTTCTCTGACTGACTTATTTCATTTAGCATAATATACTCTAGATCCATCCACACTGTTGCAAATGGCAAGAATTCATTCCCTTTGCTTAGGTTTATTCCTGGGTATCTTATGATTTTTGGTGCAATTATAAATGGGATTCATTCCTTGATTTCTCTTTCTGCTGCTTCATTATTGGTGTATAGAAATGCAACAGATTTCTGTATATTGAATTTGTATCCTATGACTACTGAATTTGTGTATCAGTTCTAGCAATTATTTGGTGGTGTCTTTTGGGTTTTTTATATAGAGTACCATGTCATCTGCAAATAGTGAAAGTTTGACTTCTTCCTTGTGATTTGGATGCCTTTTTGTTGTTGTTGTTGTTGTTGTTGTTGTTGTCTGATTGCCGTGGCTAAGGACTTCCAGTACTCTGTTAAATAACAGTGCTGAGAGTGGACATCCCTGTCTTGCTCCTGATCATAAAGGAAAGACATGGAAGTGTTGCTTATAAATATGAAAAAGTTATTGACATATGTGTCCACAAATAGGATAACTGATAAATACATTGTGGTATATTTGTGAAATGGAGTAATATACCAGAGTTAAAAATCAATTAAATTGAACTACAAAACACAATATAACCATATTAAAAAAAAACACAGAATGTAGATAAATAAAGCAAATTACAGAATGATATGTAAACAATAATGTCATTTGTGTGCATCTGAAAATATTTGAAACCATGTTCTATTCTATCTACGAATACATACAGATGTAAGATAAAACGCCATAAGAGGATTAACAATAAAATCAAGATAGTGGTTAATTCCTGAGAGGAGTGCGAAGGCAATGAGTTTGGAAACTTCTGTTTTGTTTTATTTCTTTAAGAACAATCTGAAGAATGTTGGGGTGCCTGGGTGGCTCAGTTGGTTAAGTGTCCAACTCTTGATTTTGGCTCAAGTCATGATCTAGTGATTTATGAGATTGAGGCCCACTTTGGGGATATCAGTATAGAGCCTGCCTGGGATTCTTTCTCTCCCTCTCTCTCTGCCTCTCCCCTGTGTGCTCGTGTATGTGCTCTCTTTCTCTTTCTCAAAATAAATAAATAAAACTGTAAAAAAAAATAAAGGCAAACTGAAGAATGTATTGCAAAATAATGGGGGTGGGAGAAAGAAGTAAAAAACAAACAAACAAACAAACAAAAAACCAAGAAGGCTAACAAGTATGGGCACTTACTCTGTGCCAAACACAGAAATTAAATAACCAGACCTAGACTACCTGAGAGTAAGTTAGTGGAGGAAGTGGGATTTGACACTGGGTAATCTGGCTGTGAAATTTGTGTTTTTACCTGCTATACTCTCCTCCATTTTGTTAGAATTTGATAGATTTGGGCAGTAGGCATAAAAAAATTTATTGTTATTTTCTGTAATTCTCTATATGTTTGAAGTGTTTCAGAAAACAAAGCAAAATAAAATATGGGAATTAGACCAGGTACTTAAAAAATAGTATTTTCTATGCAGTTTAAATTATAACTGTGAAATATCTACTACATTGAATGGAATTGGGTCACTTCTTAGCTTTTTCTCTTGCCTCCTCCACTTATGTTTTAAATATTGGTGGTGTCTAAGGTGTTACCTCTATTTCCATCTCTTTTCTCACCACATATTCATTGAATCATCTTAGCAGATCCCATGATTAAAACACAGTAGAATACCCAATAGCAATCATAGAATGAATAAATAAATAGATTCATATTCCACCTTGATATAAATGATAGATAACTTCTTGATGTATATCTTTAGGGTGGTGCTGTATCTCCTGACCCAAGGATAGCTACAGACTCAAAATCCAATTGCTTACTTGCATTATTCCTGGTGTAAAAATATTCACATTTGACTTTGTCTAAACTCATTTATCAAACTCATTTCATAGTGAATGACAACATCACTCACTCAGTTGTCCCAGAAACGTCTTAGGTCACCATGGGTCTCTTCTCTTCCCATTCCTGTTCATATTCTGTTACATTTATCTGTTCATCTTTCACGTCAGTTTACTTTTCCTTGCCCACACTGCCGTTATTTTATATGATGTCATCATCATCATAATCGTCTTTATCACATTTCTCCTAAGTTTAACATCCTTTAAACTTGTCTTAGAGTCTTGCTCATTCCAATCCATTCTTTATACTTCAGTCAGTGTGACCATTTGCATAAGCCACATCTGCTCAGTTCACTTTATACTTCCTCTCTAGGTTAGCTCATCCATTTACAGTATCAATTACTACCTACACTCTCTCTCTATATATATCTGATCTCAGAACTCAGTGCCTAATTGACATTTGTACTTAGCTCTCTCAATAACAGCTAAATCTTGACATGTTTTGGACTGAACTCATGTTTTCCACTGGAAGGGCCCAGAGTTCCCATCTTGGTAAATGACAGCACCATCCACTCAGTTATATAAGACAGAAACCTCTCTCATCCATGAAAGTCCTGTTAGTTTGATACCCAGGTCTGCAAATCTGATCTTCACCGCCATCATCATGGTCCAGGTTACCATCCTCTACTTCCAGTCTCAAAGCTAGTGTCCTCAAAAGCTCACGTTTCCCTTACTCCAGTCTCCATACCGCAATAAGACAAATCATTTCAGAAGCCAAATTTCAATAATGGATCTCCTGCATCTCTTCTAGAACCTGAATTAAAAACATCCCTTGCTTCCTGTTACTCACACATGGAAAACTAAAGTCCTGATCACTGCACACAAGTCTGTTCATGGGAAGACTTCTTCCCATTTCTTCAGCTTTACCTCTCTCTATACTCCCTTGAGCTTTGGGGGTTCAGGGCACCTGACATTTCATTCTCTCAGTCAAGCCATGCAACATCCTTCCTCAAGGTCTTTGCTCAAGTTTTCCTCATTGCTTGGAACTCTCTTTGTATCCCTAACCTGCTTTCCTTAGTTGTAGCTGCTCTTCTTTGAGACCTCGGGGCATTGCCATTTCCTCACAAAAACCTTACAGCACCATGCATGTCTCTCTCATAGCACCGGTGCGGTTGCAATATTATATAGTGTGTTAGGTTTTACTGATGTTTGACTCTCCCACTAGATAATGTGCATCTCCAAGAAAGAATATTTAATGTCAGATTTTATTCACTATTTTTTTTAAATCCCAGTGTAGAAAGGTATCTGGCACATAGTCCTTTAAGTGGTCAGTAAGCATTTGTTGAATGAATGATTGAATAATTACTAATATTGAGTGCTGACTATGTGCTACGCATTGCACTGATCACTCAGTGACACCCTATTGCCTCCAGGATAAAATAAAAATTCGTTAGCATAAGACTATGCCCTTCCTGAGCTGGTTCTTATCTGGCACTCCAGCTACATTTCTTAATGCTTCTCAATTTCTGCTCTTTTAATTCTCAGCCTCTTTTCTTCATTTTCAACATATTTCTTGGCAGTTCCCAAATATGTTATACTTCATCTTCTTGTCTTTGGATATACCCTGTGCCCATAAACCTTTCTCATTCTTCTGGCCAAATTTTACAAAATTATAGAATCTAGTTCTGAATTTCCCTCTCTGAGGCCAGTTCCTCTGAACTCTCTGGCAGGCTTTCATGCCCTCCTGGAAGACCCCACACAATCCCCTTCTCACATATTTAGTAGCACTCTTTATGGTTGACTGAAATTGAGCATTTGCTTCTTGGTCTGTGACTGGGAAGTTTTGTTAATGTAGGGATTCTGTCCCATCTCTCACTGTATCCTCAAAGCATAGCATGGTGCCCAACACACAGTCAGCACTGACTAAGTAGTTGTTGAGAAACTATATTAATGAGGCTCCTTTTGGCCTCCAGGAAAGTAAGGCTTGCTTTAAGGCTGATGCATAAGGGCTCTCTGGGGGCTTCAGGAGCCTCCATGAGAGATATTTCCTGCCCCAGCAGGAGCCAGAGAACTCTAGATGCCCATTCAGCTTTAACAGCTCAAGTCCTTCCAATAAGTCCTACCTCACAGCAATAGACTCTCCAGATTGAGTTTCCTCTCCAGCTGCATGCTTCCACAGGGCTAACTTGGGTCACTGGGTAACCTAATAAGGAATCTTAATGTTCCTGGTATAGGTTAGAAGCATGCTCAGAAAGGGGCCCATATTGTTTTGCCTCTTTTGAACTTCCTCCTTTTCCTTTTTCATTCCTGAACTCAAACAGTAGGTCATCCATTGCTTAGTTCTTACGAGTTCTTGCTTTCAATGAACTATTCCTTCTTTTATCCAGGACTTATATCCTGGGCTGTCAAACCATGACATCCATGGCATTAGTTATCATTGAGTACTGCTACAATTGTCATTATTTTTTTCTGTTTACTTGTGCTAATAGTTTAGTCTAGAAATGTATATGTATTTTAGGAAATATATTGAGAATCTCATAAATTTCAAAGATCTTTAATGTCCTAAAATGGGTAACTCTTGAATGGCAGAAATCAGGTGTCATGCCAAAGTTTTAGGGAATAGTTCAGACTAAAATGTCTCTGAAGTTGGGGCACCTGGGTGGCTCAGTGAATTAAGCATCTGAGTCTTGATTTTAGCTCAGGTCCTGATCTCACAGTTGTGAGATCGAACCCTGTGTCAGGCTCTGCACTGAACATAGGGCCTGGTTGGGATTCTCTCTCTCCCTCTCTCTCTGCCCCTCCACTGCTTGTGCTCTATCTCTCTTTCAAAATAAATAAATAAACATTAAAAAAAAATTTAAAAAAATGTCTCTTAAGTCATTTCTAGGACTAGCCTTGCCTGGGAATCTCTTCCCAGCTGTGGTAGCCATGGAAGATGTACCTCTTAGGGTCTCCCTTAAAAAAAAAGGACTCTTTCCTCAGCCATGGATTATGATTAGTTGCCAGCTTCTAATTATTAGCTTTGTCAGGGTCTGCCTCAGTTCTGACTGTGGTCACACCATTCTTTGTTTGGATATTGGCCACAGGCTAAAGAAGGCAGTGGTACAAGGGCCTAGCCATTTATGCCCATTTTGGGATTTCTCTGATAGGCGAGTTTTGTTCTGGAGTTCCCTATTATGCTGGCAAAGCATCATTACATTGGCATCTCCTTGACAGCTCTGCCTTCCTGATCCTGCTTCTTCCCTTTTCCTTTCACAAATACTACTGATCAATAAATCTTTGCACTCTTAACTCCATATCAGTGTCTACTTTCTTGAGAACTCAATTGGTGACACTGGCCATATAGAGTAATTGTAATTTCAGTGTATGCAATAGGTATTTTGGTGGCATGATAAGTTAGAAGGCAAGGGTGGGGAACTATTGCCTCTCTGACTTTGGATATCTACAGATCCATCTCCAAAGATACTGGGGAGAAGAATAGTATAGGCAGACTCAAGGCTGTCACTCGTTGACTGTACTCCAAGGTACTTTGTATTTGACAGAACTTCAGGGCTTTGTGGAGAGAGTTGAGTCTGAAAAGGTAGTTTGAGGTCAGCCTTGGATATTATGCTAAGGAATATGGGTTTTATTTTATAAGGAGTTACTGCATTGGAAACAAGGTCATGCTTAATGTACTTTGTGGGATTATCTGGTTTTGGCCCACATTGGGATTTACGCATTAAATCTATCTAAGCAGGAGCTAATTAATAAGCAGGTATTTTGTATTTGGGTTTACCTTGGAAATTTGATTTTTAAATATGGATTAGGTGGGAAGAGAAAGCACATTTCAGACTGTGGGGTAAGCTGTGTTTAAATGCCTTTTGATCCTCCTATAGCCTGTCAGCTTTATTCTTTGTCCCAAACCCCCAGGTTTTTTAGGGATGACACAGGGGCAACACTCTTACCAAATGTCTATTACATTCTAGGTGTGGCTCTTCCCTGAGTCCCTTCTACTTTCTGATCCAAGGAATAAACATCCAGAAGAAGACTTGAAAGCAGGGTTGCCAAATTTAACAACAACAACAACAACAACAACAAATCAAAACCAGAAGAAACAAAATCAAATCATAAAATATATTTACATACACACATATATAACATACTTATCCTAAAATATATTCATTGTTTAACTGAAGCTCAAATTTAACTAGGCATATGGCATTTTATTTGGCAACCCTATCTGAACCCTGTCCTCATTACTTTCACTTTGGGGACCTAGATCTAGTCTTAAATGAAACCAGGCCTGTTCATTTTCTTTCCTCACTCTGGATTTCCTTCTGTCCCTCATTGATTCCAAAGACTGAGCTGCTTCCCTAAACTACTCAGCTCCCAATCCTAAAGGGCTCCACCAGAGGGTCCCCAGCCCCCTCCCCCATTGCCCCCACTCCCAGGGTACCACTGCACGTACACTTCCCTCAGAGAAGAATTATAGCAAACAAATTCAGAGCAGTGGGGCCGAAGTCAACAGACCTGTTGTTGTACTGAGTTAAGCCTTCCTCTCCAAATGATCTTGGGCAAGTAAGGCAACCAACCTCTATGTCTCTGAATTTTTTCCTAGTACAATAGTGTCAGTACAATACTTACTCCTAGTGCCCTTGAGAGTGTTAAATGGAATAGTCCTACCCCTAGTACAGCCTAGTACAGTCAGTGACCCTCAAGTCATGTGAGCTGCTAACTTAGTTATCCCTCTTACTTCTCTGCCTCAGAATAAAGCCTCACGCATGGTACAATTCATTTATTGAATGAGTCAATGAATATATGCCTCTGGGGGCTACCTTGACCTCACTGAGGAAAATGGGTGGGACCTAGGATAGCTTGTCGGTCCAACTGGTTCAAAAAACAGACTCAGGGGGTAAGCATGAAAGCAGGTACTAGACAGGGATGGGGGAAAAGTGGGACAAGAGGAGAAGTGACACTATACCCACTGAGTCTACTGAATGGCTAGGAAGACCTGGGTGGAAGACATGATATGGAAGTAAGCTCTGGAACTAGGAGTGTCAATGACCAAAAGGAAGCTATGGCAGTTGTGGCCTATAAAAGAGCCCAAAAGAGTCTGCTATATTCTCTTAAGTCACTACAACTAGTACAGATAAAATAAGCCTGACTACTCATACTTGTTTAAAGGGTGATCATGGTCCTATAACCTTCCCAAGGGTAAATTGCCTCTGCCTAGGTTAATCATACAATTTATTATCCAAACAGGATACTTACGACACTTAAAGCGACACCATTAATAATTTTCTCAAAGTTATCCAGCTGAAATATAAGACTTAGACTGGAATTTTTATGGTCTACCTGGGAAGTAGCCCAGGTTTGGTCATGCTATCTCTGATTGGGGCATCACCTTTTGCAGAGGAAAGAGGCTTGGCTGTCTTTTTCAGAGTTATCAATACTTGAATGTTAATTTTCGGACCCTCCCTTGTGTAGTGTGGTGCAGGAATTTCCAGAAGTAGGAAAGAGCTGTGGTGAGCTTCCCAGGCACTTGGGCATCTGGGGAGGGCTGCAGCCTATCTGAGGAATATAGGACTCTGATCAGTATTTACTATCATCTTCCTCAATTACTTAGCAAGTAAATTGCTAAGATTTAGATTGCCTATGTACTTCACCATGCAAGAAATTATGAAAAGAAATTGTGCACAGAATAGGAGAAAAGAGCATTTACCAGACATTTTAACCCTAATTAATCATTTTCCCTATCTGTAAGCCAGAGGACCAAATTTATATCATTTATCTCTGTATCCTCAATGCCTCATAGAGAACTAAAAACATATGAAAAACTCATTAACTATTTCTTAACTAGTTGACTAAATTAACAAATATAAAAATTATCATGTGAAAAATAAGAAAATAAAGTTCTCTGTTAGTGTTTGATTCATTTAATCAATAGTTTTGGAATGTCTCTCTATGCTACCCTCTGTTTTAGGCACTAATTATACTGCTTTCATGGCTCTCATTAAAACTGAGTGTGTTTGGGATATTAAAATAGTTCAATTTCCAATGTGGTAACACCAGGTAAGTGTTAGGAGTAGGAAGAGATAAGCATGGGTTGGATTAAAGCAGACTTTGACTACTCTTGACTTGGGCTTTGTGAATTGTATAAGAGAAATTCCCTGACAGGGGCATTCAAGATAAAAGGTAAAGATGGGATATCCCATATCATGTGTAGGGCTGTAAGGTGAGATCTGAGGGTGCATGTTGGTAAATTGGGAACTCGGGCTAAAAAAAATGGCTGGGGGAAGATTTTTAATGTTAGAAAGAGTTTAGATTTGATGTGCATTTGTTAGGACTGCCATAACAGAATACCAAAGATGAGGTGGCTTAAAAACATAAATTTATTTTCTCACAGTTCTGAAGGTAGAAGTCCAAGATCAAGGTGTCAGGATGTTTGATTCCTTCTGAGGCTTCTCTCCTTGGCTTGTAGATGACTGCCTTCTTGCCATGTCCTCACGTGGTCTTTCCTCTGGGTGCCTGAACCCTAGTGCTTCCCTATGTGTCCAAATGTCCTCTTTTATAAGGGCACCCGTTGAATTAGGGCTCACTCTCATTGCCTCTTTTTAACTTAATCACATCTTTAAAGGCCCCATCTGCAAATACAGTCACATTCTGAGGTACTGGGGTTAGGATTTCAACATATGAATTTAGGAAAACACAACTCAGCTCAAAGCAATGTGATAGATCAGAAAGATCTAGCAGAGATTCTTGAGCAGGGGGCTGATACCATAAAAATGGAATAAGTGTGATTGTATCTATATGTGATATTGGTGGGAGGAGGGGGGTTGTTAAATTATAACCTCTGAGTTATTACGGATTCAACTGCTGAATGTCATTGTGGACCATCGCTAACTGCACAGCTATTAAAAGAAAAAAATTGCCCTCTCTGACTTATTGCTAATCATTGCAAGCTCTGACCACATAATTTAGTCACAGTTCAAAATGCTTTTGAAAATCAATGATTTTGTCCTTTAGCTAGCCGTAGCTGATAATGAATATTCTCCCCAAAGTCTCAGCTAAGGTAAGTTATTATTTCAAATTTCAGCAAGGGAACATCATGATTAGACAGGAACAAAAGGAAAATATAAATTTGAGAATGGACATGGCATAACTTGGTACCTTGGTGGGACCATGGCAAATCTACTTACATTCAGTTGTTTATCCTTGCCTAGTGATGACTGTTTAGCTACATTGTGTCAGTCACTTTCAAAAGTGGAATTAATTGGGCAATTTTGCAAATGACTGACCTTTATTGGATTTATTGCCTTTGTTTTTTTTTTTTTTTTTGCATGGAGAATTACTTTTCATTCTAACTGAATGAAAACCCATATTTCCAAGTGGTACAAATAAAATGATCATACATTCTTTTCATTAAGATAGATGTATTTGTTGAAAACTGGTTTTAGGTACTGTGATGCTGAAGATGTAGAGAAGATTAAGAAATGTCACTTTTCCAGAAATTTCTACTGTTGTGTGCCACTCATATTCTGGAATTATTATATTCTCAGTACCCAGCTTCATCTTAGTCTTCCCAAGGGGCTTTGGTAATGACCTCAGTGTAGAATCCTTTTGTCTTTTTTATATTTTAAAATCAATTTTTGGCATCAAAATGTAAAATGGCATTCTCTCTATTTAAGTACCAATCATTAATGTTTTAAAATTTCAGAATAAAACATACTCACCATCACTACCATTTGTTTGTTTAATCTAGGCTACCACTGCATAATTATTTTGACAATTTAACTTTCTATTATTTATTTACAATCTGGTTTTGAGTGACTGAATTTAATGTGAGTCTTTCCCCATTGTCTTTAGATACTCTTCCTTATAAACACTTCAGGTGTTCCAATTTATGAAATTTGTTTTCCATTTCTATGGCCATGCTTCCTAGGATTTTTGGTGTATACATTGATGAGGCCAATGTGGGTGTAAATGCAAAGAAGCAATTAGTGTTTTGGTTAAACTGAACTTTGGAAATATAGAAGGCAGACAAAATGTAGCTTGGTGCAAATTGATATGCGTTTTTCTGGGTAGTCTAAAAGGAATCAAGTCCAAAGACAGATTAGACAAAAAAAAGTGCCTATACATTTATTGATTAACACTTACCCTCTTAAGCCAGGTGTGTTCACTTGATTTGTTTGAACTTCAATCTTTTGTCTTCCTTATAGTCAATAGCGTCTCACGTAAAGACATAGAGGAGAACTTACATGCTCCTCATCAGGGGCTTAGGAATGACTAGTGTTTTCATATCTTGTTTCTTATCAAGGCATGAAGTTTTAAGATACAAACAATTACCATTCACAGTAAGACTACAAAAGAGCCTCATTAATATACGTGCTAATTATTTTCCTTTGATGTGGTCATAGTTCTTAACAAGGCTGTAGTTATTATGTATAAATATTACCAGGTCTCTTGTGACTTCCATAACAGCAATGGCAGAATTAAAGAGAGAGCTGAATTCTGTGTGCTTATGGTCAGACTCCTTATTGCTTCTCACTCCCATCATGACGATCATAATCTCACCACTAATACTAGTCAGTTTCAGCTAGGTCCTCTAACATAAACTTGAAGTTTTAACAGAATGGATGTTTGATTCTCTCTCACATTTCAGTTTAATAAAGATGGTTTCCTAAGTACTGATTCCAGGACCCAGGCTACTGCCATTCTAGTTCCATTGTCCAGCAGGGACTTGGAGTCCTGTCCCAGATCCTCTGTGTCCATACTGTGGGTGAAGAAGAAAGAGTGTGGGAGGCTGTGTACATTTGTATGGGTTCCTAGAAGGAGTGTGTATTAGTTTCCTGTTGTTGCTGTAACAAATAAGCACAAACTTAGAGACTTAAAATAATACGAATTTATTATCTTACAATTCTGTAAGTCAGAAGTCCTAAAATGGAAGTGTCAGAAGGAGAAAAAATTTGAACCATGCTTTCTGAACTCACTTTAAATTTATGAATTCTAATCCAGTGGAGTCAGTGCTGTGCCCACTAATTCTACTACATTTCCTGAGCCTAGTGATTCTCAATCTTTGTATGTATCAGAGTCACTCTGAGGGCTTCATGAAAACATATTGCTAAGTTTGAGTCAGTGAGTTTGTGTGGAGCTAGAGAATTTGCATTTCTAACAAGTTTTCGGATGCTACTGATGTTGCTTGTCTAATAACCACACTTCAACAGCCACTGCAATAGTGCATTTATTGTTGCATTTCTTTGAGTATTTCACATCTCCCGTAGCCTTAAATTTCCAACACCTCTTCTGTCAGCCCCACTTTCAGTTGGTGATGGCCTTGAGCCCTATCAATGCTTCCCAAACTGTGAGTGGGAAAGATAATTTTTTTCTTTCTTTCTTTTTCTTTCTTTCTTTCTTTCTTTCTTTCTTTCTTTCTTTCTTTCATTTCTAGTATGTTGCTCATTTTTAGTTTCTAAATTTTTAAAATTTCCAACCTGTTACTTCTGTAAAATACAGTAAGTATTTATTCTGATGTGCAAAAAAATGGAAAAGAAGAAAACAAAGAGCAAAAATATGAGCCTAAAATTTTAATATTAGGTTCAATAGACTAAAAACACTCCAAAAATTGCCATAATACTTTCTAAACACACACTCTCAATTTATGTCTTCATTTCATTGAAAGCTAGAATCTAATGGGTGGAGGACAAGTGCCTATCTGTAAGTCCCACTTTATTAGCACTGCTCTACATCCCTGAAAATAGAGCAGTGAGAAGTGACCTCTCCCATTCCCCATTACTACATATAAACTGTCCAAACTCTTAGAAAGGGTCAAACCCTTTTGTCTGCTCAATGAAATTGTTCTAGCCATTCTTTCCTCTTTCTCTCAAATTCCATTTGTTTTCCCTACTACACTATTCCCATCAGAAAACAACAACAACTAGTGGTAATTTCCACCCCCTTTAAAAAAATAATTCCTTTTTTGACCTCCTATTTCTCCTCAGCTATTTCTCTGATAGCAAAACTCGCCAGAAGAGCTCATAGACTCAAAACAAGAAAAAGCAAGCAAGCAAACAAACAAACAAACAAACAAAACAACTACGCTCTTGTGGGAATTATAGATCCTCAGCCCATCGGAAGTACTGGTTCAGAATTAAACTTGACCTTGTGTTGCTAGTGCTCACCTTTTGTAGTCAAATAGGTGCTGAAGGATGAGTCAGTCTGTCCTCACAAATGTGTTTTTCACCAATTCTCCAAACCAGTTTCCTCACCCTCCTACCACCAGTTAAGCAAGGCTGAGGGGTTTAGTTAGGTCATTGTGGCTGCCTTCACCACATCATTAATGAAGACACAAACCAAGCTGGACCCAGCACCAGACCTGATACCATCTAACCACTCACCATTTGCAATTTCCCACACATCATTCTTTGCACTTTTTACTTTAATCTGAAACAATTTCAATGAATGCTTCAAGTGTGATTTCATTAAACAATGTCAAGTACTTCATAAAAATCAAGATCTATTGCAGTTATTGTTCTTCCTTCTCCTGCTTCATAATTTCCAAATTAAAAACAACCATTTGTCTGGCATGATTTGTCTTTGCAAAGTCTTGATCCTCATTGCCCCCAAAACTGTTATCTTCAGGAATGGCAGTTTTTCTTTTTTAAAATATAATTTGGCTTAGATGGTGGTTGGCTTTGTCTTATGAAAATTTACAGAATTGTCATCTCATGTCTTGACTTGTTTCTTCCTTTCTTGTCCAATTTCCTGTATTTTCCCAGGACACTATATTTTCTCTGAAGTGTACTAACGTAATTTATTCTAACTCCTTCACGTTATCTATTTGAGAAAGGAACCATCTCCCTGTCCCCTCCCCCCAACCAAGAAACATTTTCTTTTGCCTTTCTAAGGGCCATTCCCTTATTTGAGTCTATCTTGATTCTGCGAGCATAAGGATATATGGTTTCTACATAGCATTCCCACCAACTTTAAGTTTCTGTGGATGTGAGAACGGGAAGGTTATAAAAAGTAATTTAGAGACAAGAAGTCACTGAATAATCTTATTCTTTTCTTTCCTGAACATTTTGCAGCAGACACACAAGAAGGGCCTGGTGCGTGGCTCTGCTTTACCAAGAATAAAGGGAGCAAAGAATGCCAGTCATGTTGGTCACAGAGAAATTTGGTCCTTCTGAGTATATGCCTTGAATCTGAGACCACAAGCATAAGTCTGAGATAATCAAAATTAGAGTTGCTCATCAGCTTGCCTAGAATGGTAGAATGACTAACTTATCCTTATTTGCCTAGGACTTAATCAGTTTTAACTCTGCAAGTCCTACGTCTTGGGAAACTCCTCAGTCTCGGGTAAACCTAGAGAGTCAGTTACCCTATATGGCACAGAAGCATCTTGTTGCCTCCTGGATATCCATGACCAATGACCTCTCTTGGCAGTGTGCTTTCAGGGATGTGTTTCTTTTTTTGTCTAACTCAAGTAACACAACTGTTCTCAATTTGAGTATGTGTATATGTAGAGGGTTTGTGGGTGTGGGACAATGGGAGAAGTTCAGAGGTTGGGAAGCAAGGAGAGAGAAGAAATCCTCACAATATGAATAGCACAGGGATATGGAAACTTCTCTGTTCCTACCATCATTATATTAGGGTCCTCTGGTCATTGCACATCTTGCATCAAATATTTAATATGCAGCATCTCCATTAAAAACCTTACTTCTCATAGATTTTTAAGTGCTTATATATGAAGTTGCCAGATTCCTTTGGCTGGGCCAAAGAAGAATGGATGGAGAGCCTTCTCTCTTCATGTTCTTCCAACTTAGGAAAGTACTGGGGAGGAAATTTTTATATCTCTTTACATCATTTAGTATCTCTTTCCCAAGGGAGGATTTGTGTCTACTCTGGTTGTCTAGAGGCTAACAGTTAAGGCATACTTTAAATTTCAGGGTTACCTTTGGCCTCCCAAATTTTCAGTTGTCTCCATTTCATTTTGCTCTTTCATTGCCTTCCTCATGAATGGTTAACTGGGCCCAGGGCTATCTTCAAAGTCTCTCTGCCAGTTAGTAATCTTCTCTGCTTACAGGTGAGTAAGCAATTGGACAAGGAATCTATTCTTGAGAAAAAAAAATCTCCTCCCCTCACATAGATCCTAAACTCTATATGGAATGATGTGGTGATTGTAGTCTTAGGTTAAAGTTATATTTTTGAGTCCTGCTTTTACCAGAGAGTATGCATTTAAGTTATTAGATGTTTTAGGCAACTAATATTGTTGATCCCAGTTAAAGAACAGCAGTAAGGAACAGGTACTCATAGTGAGGTGTAGAAGATGGTTCTTCAGAAGAGGTTTTTTCTTGCTGTATTTTATTTTTCATTCAACCTGGGAGAAACCTAATTTACTGCTAATCTGTTTAGTATATGACAACCATTAATATAGTGTATATATGTACCACAATGAGATATCACCTCACACCTGTCAAAATGGCTAAAATCAACAACATAAGACACAACAGGCGTTAGTAAGGATTTGGAGGAAAAGTAATCCTTTTGCACTGTTGGTGAGAATATAAACTAGTATAGCCACTGTGGAAGACAAATGGAGGTTCCTCAGAAAATTAAAAATAGAACTACCCTATGATCCGGTAATTGCACCACTGGGTATTTACCTAAGAGTATGAAAACACTAATTCAAAGGGATACATACACCTTTACTGTAGCATTATTTTCAGTAACCAAATTCTGAAAGCAACGTAAATGTCCATTGATAGATGAATGAATAAAGAAGATGTGTATATATATATATACACACATACATATGTATATATATACATATATATATACACACACATCTTCTTTATTCATTCATCAGTATATGTGTGTGTATATATATATATATATATATATATATATACACACACTAAGTGGGATATCAGTTGGGAAAACATCTTAGTGACATAGGTAAAAGATTATGCCACTTGGACTACAGTTTGGCAGTAAGGTAGAATTGCAGGACCATTTGCAGAAAGTTTGAGAAGTAGATTTAACTGTACCTGGCAGTAAGGTAGAATTGCAGGACCATTTGCAGAAAGTTTGAGAAGTAGATTTAACTGTACCTGGCAGGAAATTGGATAAGAGTGAGTTGGAGTAGAGGAGGAGTATGGATCAAAACTCATTCTACATGTTTCTACAGTGAACTAAGAGAATAAATATGGTATTTATTCACACAGAGAAAACTGGAAGAGAAGCAAAAGAAAATGTTGAGCTGGAAGAAGAAGTTATGTGGTATTACCTAAATTGTACAAGTAGAGGAATTGAGGTCTTAGAGGTTAAATAACTTGCTCAAAAATCACACAGAAAATATATTGCAGAGCTGAAAATCAGACCTAGAACTTTTGATACCTAATTCAGGATTACTACCATGACTTCATGATCCCAAATGTGTAGTCATTGTTTTTTATCTGAAGTGGATGTCAGAAGGAGGAGATGAATGATTTCCATTAGGGATAGGACTTGGTAGAAAGGATGGTGTCTCATTGACCTCTGAGGCCTCTAACCTGGAAAATGAATGGAGAATCACAAGTATTTATCCGCAGCCAAAAAAATGGAAACAAAATTATGTTGATTGAGTGAAGAATCACCCTTTGTAAACCTACCTTTATGCTGTGAAGAACTAAAGGAAAGGAAAGAGAGTGAAGAAAGTGGTAAGAAAACAATTACACAGGGTATTAACCTACTAGTGCAAGGCAAATGCAAGTCATGTTTTGATTTATGTGTTCTAATTAATGTCTAAGGAGTTTCAGAGATTAACATTGGGCTTCTTCTGTGCTGTATGGTTTCATTTTTCTCAATTATAATCAGAGAATTGGTCCCATGAGGGATATGGGGACTGATAGAAACAAAGATGTGCTATTTAAGACAGAGATTTACAAAGCAGCTGAATGGAAGAGGAGTAAATGAGTAGGAACAGAGCCCTAATATGAGAAATGGCTTCATCTCTTCTGAGGCTTCTTCTGGGACCTTGTTGCCACCTTGATTCTCTAAAGTGAGCACCTCAGACCTTAGGGAGAGTCTCTGTGCCTGTAAGATGGGTAGCAAACCTAGACAACCAGATAAGAAGGTGCATTTAAGGACTGATTGGAGTCTTTACTGGAAACATCTACTTGGTAATGAAGAAGAGTACCTCAGTGGGCAGAGAAACACTTTGATTAGCTATTTGAAAGTGGAGGTTGAGATCCTAGAACCATGGTTTTAGTTGGTGTCCAGAAATCAGGAGGGACAGCTACATCCCTCAGCTAAGCTAATGAATAGAAATGTGTGCCTGAAGCCCAGCAAAGGAGAGGTGAGATGGGGAAGAAGAGCTATTGCCTAATATGATGGAAATAATTGAGTGACATTTAAACAGGGGGAATGTCTAATATTTAACTTTAAGTTGTTATTATCATGACCATGTAACCACCCCCTCCAACATACACCCTTTACTAGTTCCTCAATGTTCAGTAAAATTTGCTACATAATTGTATTAGTTTCCTGGGACTTCTATAACAAAGTATCACAAAATGGGTGGCTTCAATAACAGAAACTTATTGTCTCACAGTTCTGGAGACTAGAAGTCTGAAACCAAGGTGTTGTCAGGGTTGGCTCATTCAAAGGAATCCCAAGTGGAATCTGTGCCTGTAGGCTTCTGGTAATCCCAGGCATTCTTTGGCTTGTAGATGGTGATCTCCCTTTGCCTTCCCATCATTTTCTATGTGTCTCTGTCTCTGTGTTTAAATTTATCATTTTTAAAAACCGGTTTACTTATTTATTTTGAGGAGAGAGAGAGAATCCTAAGCAGGCTCTGTGGTGTCAGTGCAGAGCCCAACACAGTGCTTGGTATCAGGAACTGCAAGATCATGACCTGAGCTGAAATCCAGAGTTGGATGCTTAATGGATTGGCACCCAGGTGCCCCCAAATTTCTCATTTTTATAAGGACACAGTCATATTGGATTAGGGCTCACCCTAATGACCTCATCTTTTTTTTTTTTTTTTTTAATTTTTTTTTTTTTTTTTTTTTTTTTTGGGACAGAGAGAGACAGAGCATGAACGGGGGAGGGGCAGAGAGAAAGGGAGACACAGAATCGGAAACAGGCTCCAGGCTCCGAGCCATCAGCCCAGAGCCTGACGCGGGGCTCGAACTCACGGACCGCGAGATCGTGACCTGGCTGAAGTCGGACGCTTAACCGACTGTGCCACCCAGGCGCCCCCTAATGACCTCATCTTAACCTGATCATCTGCAAAGTCCCTATTTTCTTCTTTTTTCATTAATTTTTTTTAAATGTTTATTTTTGAAAGAGAGGGAGACAGAGCAGGGGAGGCGCATAGAGAGAGGGAGACGCAGAATCAGAAGCAGGCTCCAGGCTCTGGACTGTCAGCACAGAACCCGACATGGGGCTTGAACCCACGGACCGTGAGATCATGACCCGAGCTGAAGTTGGACGCTTAATCTCCTGAGCCACCCAGGTACCCCAAAAGTCCCTATTTTCAAATAAGGTCATGTTCACTATTCTATATTATAATATGGAATTGAGGGTTAGGACTCCACCATCTTTTAGGGTGGGGACATAATTTGTAACTTGTATTTTGTATTTGTCTACTAAGTAATGAATTAATGGAGTAAGATGGAATATATTGTAATATCAAGGAAAGGGAATGCATTCTACACCAGAGTCAATATATTGAAGAACAAAGATAACACTGGGGGAATCATGGTATGATTAGAAAACAAGAGAAACAACAAGTCAATTAATACTATGGAAACTATAGGTAGGTTTCAAGAGATGAGTCATAAGCCAGCTGCCCTCCCTCTTGCTCCTAAGTTTATTGCTGAAAGGTATATTAGGTTTGAGCCTATTTCATAAAATAGGGCATTTCAAGCTCAGTATGAACTTTCACTTTACGATACCCAGCTCACAAAATTCTTATCCTAGGACAGAGCCATGTTCTTACGATGGCTGCCAAAGAGTTTTGGTATAGGGGTATAGGGTATAGGAGAAGACATATTAAACCACCTGGACCATACATGTCCTTGAAACACCACCCCAAACTCAGAGGGAATTTATGAAAAAACTTCCAGAGTATCTTTATAGCCTCAGCTTCTTTCTATCTCTCTACATATTTCAGATAGAAAATCAGTTATGTGCAGTGCTTTGCAAATATTTTGGCTCAAGAAATCCTCTAGAAAGGTAGGCATGAAAGAATCTTGGAAACTGGAATCTTTGTACCCATGCTTTATTTGCATTTAGTGTCTCCTAGCTGAGCTTAGGAAGTCCATGAGAAATATGCTTTCTTAGGTCAAACCACTGAACAATAATATTCAGGTAACTGGGCTTATCTTGGGAGGAACGTGATTAGCAAACATACCTTGGGAGAGGCCAATTGCAACATGAAAGAGGAGGTATTCTCAGGCACTGGAGAGAAAGATTGTGCATTGTGAATAGACATCATATTATGGAGATACTACAATACTGAAAGGTCTTTCAGACAGGGAAAGAAGCTAACTGACAGGAAATCTATGAGGTCCCGCCATATACATAATCCATCTACAACCTCAAAATGTCAAATATGTCTCTCAAAGACTATTCAGCTAAAAAAATTGTTTGAAGTCAGTAATTGGGGTAGAATTTCCTTAGAGTCCAAGGAAGAAAGTTTTCTTTTTATCTGCATGTCATTTTTTTAAAACCATGAACCAACCCATTGAACACTTCTGAATATGTTTTAAAAGTAGAGAGACTGATCCAAAGGATGATTAAAGTGAATGGTTACTATTATTTATGGTACAATTCTCCTATAAGAATTTGAACTACTTAGGTAGAGCTGAGGAATTTCTCCAATTCCCTAATCAGTAAGATTAATTTTAGACAAAGGGGAGAAGGAAGTGGTATTGTCTATTCTCAGAGAATAACCTGGAACAAAATAGCAGCACTGGTAGCCCCAACTCAGATTAGGGAAGATGATGTTATGAGTACGATTTAGCCACCTGAGGTCAAATTTTTGACATCTGAGAACCTGGAGAGTTGAGAAGAGTATGACTTCCACCTCTACTTTTGGGAGGCGATAGTCCTCAGGACATGATTGGTGACCACACTCACAAATTTCCCTCTTTACTTGGGTCTGTGGAGCCTTATGCTGGTAATGACTGAGGACATTGTGTCACAGGTGGTGAGGATGGACTTAGCCATGGAAGAAAGTATTATCCAGGTCCAAGTGGGGAGTACATTAGAAGCAACATCCTGGGACTGATGAGAAGAAATACCCTTTGCTGACTATGAGGAGTGATGATGGATATTTCTTAGGAAACAGTGCTTATGCCAAGAGAATCTGGCTTGAATTATGTGGACGGCTGAGGATGGATGAGAATATGCAAGCAGGCTGGAGAGCTGAGTCATTTATTTCCCTAGTAGTGATTAAGCTCAATTGGTAGAGCTTCCCATTCCTTTTCTGGAGGAAAAGACTTTAGAGAGAATGAAGTGGATAGGCTCCCCTCCATGATAACATTTCTTCTTCTTATTGTTTGGATGTCAGAGTTCCAGAAGTGAGACCTGGCTCCTAGTGTGAAGAAGAATGTTGGAAGACAAAATCTGGGATTCAACCCACTATCCTGGACAAATTAAAAGTTAAAAATTTTTTCTTTGGGCTGGAAGAGACCCAGCTTGCAATTATCATCCTAGAGTGGGATGTGGGAAGAAATGTTTCCAACATCCAGTAAGAAAACAAGGGTGGGAGTTTATCAGTTGGTCAAAGGAGGGATGTGGGAAAGCCAATATCTGAATGGGTGGCAAAAGTCCCCATACTTCCAGATATTATTTCACATGAAAAATGGATTGATCCAGAGAAGTCTAATATGCTCAGAGGAAACCCAAATTCCTTGTAGATATTGGAAATATGTGGGGTACTAATCCTATGGAGAATGATGTTTAAGCCAATTTCACTGGAAATGGAAAAGAGAGGATACCTTAGTCCATACCACAGTGTGGATATCCACTTAATTGTCATGTTTTAGCTTGTAATTAATCTGAAGGAAGACCATGCAAGAAGGCATGAGGGCAGGGAATAGGATCCAGGACATCACAATGTGTCACCATCAGGATCTCAAGAATCTAGTTTGGGAAACCGGACACTTTCATCTCATCCTGGAAAAGTTATGTGCTTCTGGGGGAAGAGTTCAGGTGTTACACAGTCAGACAGAATTTTGTTTCTCCTAGTCCAGTAATATGCCCTAGTCTAGTATCTGAGTCTCACTTACTTCATCTGTAAAATGCTCACAAGAATTTTGTCAAGATTAACAAAAATTTATGTCAACTCATGGAAGATATTCAATTGTTGCTCATTGTTGTCATCTCACTGCACTGAACAGGGTGCCCTGTACATAATAAGAGCTTAGTATGATTTTGCAATAATGGTATATTGTAACTTTGACCAAAAAACATTTATCCTTGAGTATGTACTTGCTTTGACTCGTTTCCAAAGTCCACTGCAAGCATCACTATCCTCAGGATCCTGCTATTTCCTCCTATCTCCCATTAGGACAGTATGAGGTACTTACTGGCTGAGAGTTCAGGCTCTGGTATTAGCCTATCTGCATTTGATTCCTGGGTCTGCCATTTACAATCTGTATGGCTTGGGCAGATATCTTAGAGTCTCTTTGTTTTATTTTTCACATCTATAAAATGGAGATTATAACAATCCTGAATCCTCTGCAAAGACTGCATGCATGTCTGTGTGAAGCACTTATAAGGGTAGTGCATGCTCAATGAATGTTAGCTGTTATTACTATAGATTCCCTTCATACACTGTTCAGCCAAGAGACACATTTCTTTGACATCAGGAGGGAGGGGATGAATATGTGCATCCCTCAAACACTGTGCTTTAAGGAGCTGCTGGACTGATCTGAAACTGCCTCCAGAATATACTGATTATGAGAACTGCTCAGGGTCTTAAGGAAGCCAAACCATATTAGCTCATGATAAACCACCAAGCTCCCGTTATTGTTCATGTATTACGAGTTTCCTGTGGGCCAGGACCAAGCTGAAGTGTCTCGTCACCCCCCACATGCAGTGCAGGGCTGTGCTCATAGAATGATCATTCATTCACTCAGTCATTCATTCATCAAATGTTTATTGAGCACTGACCTTGCCAGGCAGCAACTATGTAGTGGATGAACTTGAGAAGTCATATTAGAGGAGGTTAAGAGCCAGGTGGGAGGGGACGCAGTCTCACTGATGTCCTTGTTTATAGAATGACAGTGAACAAAGTGGGAGTGATTATAGGAAGTACAGCGTCCCGGGCAAACCACAGGCAGATTCATGAGCGAATTCTGGGCAGCTGAGTTTCTGCATGGCTGGGGGTCAGGGGTGGGTCATTGATAATGTTTCCTAAAGTTTGCCTCCTTTTCACACAGACCACTTTGTCTTCTGTTTTAGTAAAGATAGGACATATGCCAAGAGAGGAAGCAAGCTTTAAGTACAGCTCAGAATAGAAAGTAAGATCTATACTTGGCTGAGGGCCACTCTTGCTGCTCTTCCTTTGGGCGCTTCTCTCATTGGCTGGGCTTCCTGCCTACCAGGGTGGCTTCAAGGTTACTGCTCTCCCTTTAACCACTTGTGTATGCTCTGAATGTGCAGTAGAAGAATTGAGTGCATCTCTCCTTCCATCCTACCCTCCCACACTTCAGTGTCTTCTAAGTTAATACTTTTAATGCCCTCCGCTTAAAAAAATATTTTGAAATGTTGATTTTCTAAGGAAACAAACAAACAAACCTATAATTCCTTATTCTGGATGTAGATTTTTTTGACTTTGTGATGAATGAAGCACTCTCACAACACTACTTTGTTTTCCATATAACAACACTATCAGGCAGGTAGGGAATTTGCATCCATTCCCATAGAGCACTGCTGTGTGCTCAAGCACCGCACTGTATAGGAACATTCTTTTACTATTTCAAATACGGTAGTCCCTCCTTATCTGTAGTTTCAATTTCTGAGGTTTCAGTCATCCTCAATAAACCTTTTTGTATTTAAAACATTTTAAAAATTTTACTATATATTTATACAATTCTTGATTTCATGCCATTCATCTAAATTTTATTCTTCTTGGGGCGCCGGGGTGGCGCAGTCGGTTAAGCGTCCGACTTCAGCCAGGTCACGATCTCGCGGTCCGTGAGTTCGAGCCCCGCCTCAGGCTCTGGGCTGATGGCTCGGAGCCTGGAGCCTGCTTCCGATTCTGTGTCTCCCTCTCTCTCTGCTCCTCCACCGTTCATGCTCTGCCTCTCTCTGTCCCAAAAATAAATAAAAAAACGTTGAAAAAAAAATAAAAAAATAAAAAAAAATAAATTTTATTCTTCTTAATTGTTAAGGATTATATGTTTAAGTTTTTATTTTAATTCCAGTTAGTTAAAATACAGTGTTATATTATTTCAGGTGTACAATATAGTGATTCAACAGTTCCACACATTACATGGTGCTCATCACAAGTGCACACCTTAATCCCTATCACCTATTTCACCCGTCTCCCAACCCATCTCTCCTCTGGTTGTTCTCTACATTTAAGAGTCTTTTTCTTTAAAAAATGAAAAATGTTTTTTAAAAAAAGAGCATTTGACTCTTGATTTTGGCTCACTTCATGATCCCAGGGTTGTGGGATTGAGCCCTGTATTGGGCTCCACACTGAGTGTGGAGACTGCTTGGGATTCTCTCTCTCTCTCTCTCTCTCTCTCTCTCTCTCTCTCCCTACCTCAGCCCCTCTCCCCCATGCACACTCTCTCTCTTTTAAATAAAAAAATAAAAAATAATGTAAAAAGTCTGTTTCCTAGTTTGTTTCCCTCTCTTTTTCCTTTGCTTGTTTTGTTTCTTAAATTCCATATATGAGTGAAATCATTTGGTATTTTTCTTTCTTATTTTGCTTAGCATTATACTCTCTAGTTTCATCATGCTATTGCAAATGGCAAGATTTCATTCTTTTTTATGACTAATATTCCATTATATACCACATCTTCTTTATCCATTCATCAATCAGTGGACACTTGGGTTGATTCCAAAATTTGGCTATTGTAAATAATGCTTCAATAAACATAAAGGTATACATATCCCTTTGAATTAGAATTAGTGTTTTTGTATTCTTTTGGGTAAATGCCCTTTTGTACAATTTCTGGATTGTAGGGTAGTTCTATTCTTAACTTTTTGAGGAATCTCCAAACTGGTGCATTGTCTGCATCAGTTTCCATTCCCACCAACAGTGTATGAGGGTTCACCTTTCTCCATATCCTTGCCAACGTCTGCTGTTTCCTGTGTTGTTAATTTTAGCCATTCTGACAGGTGTGAAGTGATATTCATTGTAATTCTGATTTGCATTTCCTTGGTAATGAGTGATGTTGAGCATCTTTTCATGTGTCTGTTAGCCCTCTGAATATCTTCTTTGGAAAAGTGTCTGTTCATGTCTTCTGCCCGTTTTGAATCGGATTACTTGTGTTTTGGGTATTGAGTTTTACAAGTTCATTATATATTTTGGATACCAACCCTTCATCAGATTTGTCATTTGCAAATATATTCTCCCATTCTGTAGATTGCCTTTTAGTTTTGTTGATTATTGCCTTCCTGTGCAGAAGTTTTTTATTTTGATGAAGGCCCAATAGTTTATTTTTGCTTTTGTTTCTCTTGCCTCAGGAGACCTATCTAGGAAAAAGTTGCTATGGCTGATGTCAGAGAAGTTACTGCTTGTGTTCATTCTAGTATTTTTATTTTTATAAAATAAAAATAGGTCTCACAGTTAGATCTTTCATCTGTTTTGAATTTATTTTTTGTGTATAATTTAAGAAGGTGGTCCATTTGCATCATTTTGCATGTCACTTTCCAGTTTTCCCAACACTATTGGTTGAAGAGATTCTCTTTTTGCCATTGGATATTCTTTCCTTCTTTGTTGAAGAGTAACTGACCATCAAATTGTGGCATTACTTCTGTGTTTTCTATTCTGTTCTATTGATCTATTTTTTCTATTTTTGTGCCAGTACCATACCGTTTTGATTATTACAGCTTTGTAATACAACTTGAAGTCCAGAATTGTGATGCCTCCAGCTTTGCTTTTCTTTTTCGAGATTGCTTTAACTATGCGGGGTCTTTTGTGCTTCCATACAGGTTTTAGGATTGTTTGTTCCAGTTCTATGAAAAATACTGTTGGTATTTTGATAGGGATTCCATTAAATGTGTAGATAGCTTTGGACAATATAGACATTTTAACAATATTTGGTCTTCCAAACCAAGAATGTGAAATGTTTTTCCATTTCTTTTTGTAATCTTTAATTACTTTCATCAGTGTTTTATAGTTTTCAGAGTACAGATCTTTTACCTCTTTGGTTAGGTTTTTCCTGGGTATCTTATTATTTTTGGTGCAATTGCAAATGGAATTGTTTTCTTAATTTCTCTTTCTGCTGCTTCATCATTGATATATAGAAATGCAACAGATACCTCTACATTAATTTTGTATCCTGCAACTTTACCTCTTTCATTCATTAGTTCTAGCATATTTTTGGTAGAGTCTCTCAGCTTTTCTCTATATAGTATCATGTCATCTGCAATAGTGAAAGTTTGATTTCTTCCTTACCACTTTAAATGCCTTTGATTTATTTTTTGTTGTCTGATTGCTGTGGCTAAGACTTCCAGTAGTGTGTTGAATAAAGGTGGTGAAAGTGGACATCCTTGTCTTGTTCCCAACCTTAAGGGAAAAACTCCCAATTTTTCCCCACTAAGGAAAAGTTCCCCATTAGCCAGAGATTTTTCTTTTCTTTTTAAAAAATGTTTGATTTATTTTTTAAGAGGGAGAGAGTACAAGCCAGGGAGTGACAGAGAGAGAGGGGGATAGAGGATCAGAAGCAGGCTCTGCACTGACAGGCTGACAGCAGTGAGCCCAATGAGGGGCTTGAACTCACGAACTGTGAGATCATGATCTGAGCTGAAGTTAGATGCTCAACCAACTGAGCAACTCTGGCATCCCAGCCATGGGTTTTTCATATATTGCCTTCTTTATGTTGAGTATGTTCCTTATAGAAGTACTTTGCTGAGGTTTTTATATCATGAATAGATGTGCTTTGTCAAATGCTTTTTCTGCATCTATTGAAATGTTCTTATGGTTTTTATCCTTTCTCTTGTTGATCTGATGTATCACATTGATTCATGTGTGAATGTTGAACTACCCTAGCAACCTAGGAAAAAAATCCCACTTGATTGTGGTGAATGATTTTTTAAAATGTATTGTTGGATTAGGTTTGCTATTATTTTGTTGAGGATTTATGAATATATATTCATCAGAAATATCGGCATGTAGTTTTCTTTTTTTGTTGTATCTTTATCTGGTTTCGGTATCAGGTTATCCTGGCTTCATAGAATGAATTTGGAACTTTTCCTTCCTTTTTTATTTTTTGGAATAGTTTGATAAGAATAGATATTAACTCTTCTTTAAGTGGTTGGTAGAATTTGCCTGTGAAGCCATCTGGTTGTGGACTTTTATTTTTTGGGAATTTTTTTGGTAACTGATTCAATTTCTTTGCTCATTATTGTTTTGTTCAAATTTCCTATTTCTTCCTATTTCAGTTTTGGCAGTTTATCTATTTCTAGGAATTTATCCATTTCTTCTAGGTTGTCTAATATGTTAGCATATAGTTTTTCCTAATACTCTCTTACAAGTGTTTGTATTTCTGTAGTGTTGGTTATTCTCTCTCATTTGTGACTTTATTAATTGAGTGCTTTCTCTTTTTTTCGTGATCAGTCTGGCTAGAGATATATAGATTTTTATTGATTTTTTTTCAAAGAACCAACTCCTGGTTTCATTAATCTGTTCTATTTGTTGTTGTTGTTGTTTCTATATCATTTATTTCTGTTCTAATCTTTATTATTTTCTTCCTTTTGTTGGTTTTAGATTTTGTTTGTTTTTCTTTTTCTAGCTTCTTTAGGTGTAAACTTAGGTTGTTTAGTTGAGATTTTTCTTGCTTCTTGATGTAGGCATGTATTGCTATAGACTTCCTTCTTAGAACTACTTTTGCTGCAACCCAAAGGTTTTGGACCACTGGGTTTTCATTTTCATTGGTTTCCATGCACATTTTTTATTTCTTCTTTTATTTCCTGCCTGACCCATTTGTTGTTTAATGGTATGTTATTTCACCTCCATATATTTGTGGTCTTCCCAAATTTTTTATTGTTTTGACATCTAGTTTCATAGGTGTTATAGTTAGAAAAGTTGAATAACATGACTTTGATCTTCTTGGATTTATTAAGTCTGGTTTTGTGGGCTAATATGTGATCTATTCTGGAGAATGTTCTATTTTCACTTGAAAAGAATGTGTATTCTCCTGTTTTAGGATAAATGTTCTGTTTAGCACTTTGAAAATATCATGACATTCCCTCTGGCTTGGAAAGTTTCTGATGAAAATCCCCTGATAGCCTTAGGAGTTTCCCTCATATGTTACTGTATTCTTTTGTCTTGCTGCTTTTAAATTTTTTTCTTTCTTTATTTTTCTTTAAATTATTTTTTTCATTATCACTATATGTTGCCAATTTAATTACAATATGGTTTATTGTTGATCTGCTTTTGTACATTTTGTTGGGAGTTTCTGTGTTTCCTAGATCTAGATATCTGTTTCCTTGCCCAGATTAGGGAAGTTTTCAGCTATTATTTCATCAAATACATATTCTGCCCCATTTTCTCTCCCTTCTTCTAGGAGTCCTATAATATGAATGTTATTATGTTTGATGGAGTTACTGAGTTTCCTTAGTCTATTCTCATTTTGCATAATTCTTTTTTTTCTCTCTCTTTTTTTTTAGCTTAATTACTTTCCATTATGCTATCCTCAAGGTCATTAATTTGTTCCTCTACTTCTTCCAGCCTGCTGTTTATTGCATCAAGCTTGTTTCTAATCTCATTTATTGCAATATTCATCTCTGATTGGTTCTTTTTTATCTTTGTGTTAAGGGTTTCACTGATGTCTTCCATTCTTTTCTCAAGTCCAGTAAGTATCCTTATATTATACTATATCAGGCATGTTACTTACATCTGTTTCTCTTAGATCTCTGGTGTGGCTAAGTCCTTTCTTTCATTTGCAATAAATTTCTCTGTTTTCTCATTTTGTCTAAGTCTCTATGCCTTCTTCTCTGTTTTAGGAAACAGCTATGTCTCTGGATCTTGAGGGTAATGGCGTTATGAAGAAGAGGTCTCATAGTGCTCTGCCATGTAGGGTACCTGTTTCCTGGGGCCTCTTGCTTCCAGGAGTGTCTCCTATGTATGCTGCATATGCTCTGCTGTTTTGTTCTGGTTGCTTTATCCTTCAGGCTAGTTGTTTACAAAGGCTTTCTTTGCCTGCTATGAGTGGTGTTTGGTCCCTGACCTGAATGTTTTGAGTTTTAACTAGGTGAAACTCTGGTCTGCTTGTGAAATGAGACCTGTCATCACTGCCACTGGAACCAAGGCCCCACAAAACTCCCAGGGCAGGAGATGTGGTGTTGGCAGGGATTTGGGCTGGTTGTCTTGGGGAGTGGGCCTACATGATGGGACTGAAGCAAGCATGACTGGGAAGAGTGGATCCACTGGAGGGTGGGGGTGAGTCTTGCTATAAGCAAGGTAGTAGTGAGTGTTGGTGCAGAGTTGGTTCTTACAGGTATCTGTGTTTATGTAGAGGTGAGGGAAATGGTGCCTGCCAGTTCCTTTTTTCCTGGGGGATTTCTCTCCGTGCACACTGCCCCTCTTGGACATGCTCTGAGATGAGCAAATACTCTTCCTACTATGTGCCCCAGGTGCTCTTCAGATTGCTATTTCCATGCTGTATGTCCACGGGCTGTTTGCCCTGCTTTGTCTCCAAAAGCAGCCCCAGTACTTCCAGGCTCTCCTCAAGCTAAGCCCAATGACCTTTAGAACTCCAGGCTGTGAGCCCTGCTGATTACAAGAACTCATGAAATCTGACTCCACATGCTTTCCAAGCCAATTGCTATGGGGATTCATTTTCCCTTTGTACTCCCCTGTGTGCTAGTCTGTCTCCTGCCCTTCTCTGAGACCATTGCACCCTCCACACTGCAGAAGTCATAATCTGTTTCTCTTCCAAACCATATCTCTGCACTTCCTACCTTCTTCAGTATAGCCTCTTCTCTACCTTTAATTGTGAAGTTTGTTCTACCAGGCTTCAGATCAATTTTGGGGGTATTTAGGAGGATTTGATAATTATCTAGTTGTATCTTTGAGAGGAGGCAAGCCTAGGGCCCTCCTGCTCTGCTGCCATTTTTCACCCTCCCTATTCGCAATAAACATTGGTCAGAAGAAGATCATCTTCCTTCTGATGTATAGTCAGAAGGTCAGTAGTAGCCCAGCCAGTGCTATGTCACAATGTCTGTGCCATTTACCTCACTTCATGTCATCACCTAGGCATTTTATCATGTCACAGCATCATAGGAAGAAGGGTGAGTATAGTATAATAAGTTATTTTGAGAGAGGGAGAGAGACCATATTCACATAACTTTTTTCACAGTATGGTATTATAATTGTTCTATTTTATTATTAATAATTGTCACTAATCTATTATTGTATCTAATTTATAACTTAAACTTAACAAGTACGTATAGGAAAAACAATATATATAACATTCAGTACTATCCACAGTTTCAGGCATCCCTTTTGGGTCTTGAAACATATTCCCCACAGATAAGGAGGGCTGCAATAGTGTTATACTCAGAGGTGAAGGCTTAATAAATAGAGCCATGACTTGAACTATATTTCATACTTTCTGTCCCAATTTTCTTGCTACTATTCCAAGTGCTTGTTAGAATTTTTCTGGAAGGAAGAGAGATGAATATCCAATTCACTGGACCTATTGATTGGACAGATCCAATAAGAACATAATACCTTGGAGAAGTCTAGTCAGTCTTAGAAAATGTTCCTGCTACCTCTCTGTTTAAGTGCATCCCTTTCAAATTCCTTCTTTATCATTACAGTGTAAATGGTTGCTCTCATAACAGGGTTCATGGAGTTTCTCACTGCCAATATGTAAATATAAAATATAAATATATAAATCAGTTTCTATAAATAAAGATCACTTCAAAAATTTTGGCTTTATTATATTATCCAGCTGGTAATTCTTTTTCTTGCTTCTCCTACCTGAGGACAATCTATCTTTCTGCATTTCTTAGCTTATTCTCACTCAGTTCCTCATTATCTCCTGATATTGATTCTTGTATATATAGGAGGGAGAGAGGAGATATTACTTATCTCCTCTCTCTCTGGCCTCTATATACACTAACATCATCTCTATGGGACTTATTTTACACAAATCTCCCCCAACTTAAACATTTCTCCACCTAAATTCTATCTCCCCTCCAGCTACCACTATATCTCTTTCTTCCCATTACAGCAATTTTGATAGGAATGATACCTACTTCCTCAGTCACTCATTGCTTAGCCCTCTCTAGTCTGCATTTGGTCCCTAATATGCCAGCTTAAGTGGTTTTTCTGAGGTCACTGCTGACCCCTGTGTTGGGGGAGCCAGTGAGTATTTTCTAGATCTCTCTGAAGCATGTGAATGTGGACTAGACCTCTCTTTGTCACATTCCTGCAGGTCATTTGTCTTCAGACCTTCATATAGTACTTCATACTTGTTAAATAAATAGATAGTTCTTCAGTATCGACTATGTGCCAGGTCCTATTCTAGAACTATGCCTTTTGCCATATTTTGGTACCTTGATCTTTAATAATGAAGTGAGTGTACAGGGAGTACTTATGCAAATATAATAAAGCCAAAATTTTTGAAGTTATCTTTATTTATAGAAGCTGATTTATATTTTCATATTTTATATTCACATATTGGCAGTGAGAAACTTCCATGAACCCTGTTATGAGAGCAACATAGAGTCTACTTAATCACCAAGTGCAAAGTTCCTGATGTCACACCCTTTATACTCCTCTCTAGGTTTTAGCTTGAATATTCATAAGCCCACTAAGATGACTTTATGTTGGAATGAGAACTGTCATTATATGATCTAGGATTATCATAAAAAGAATATTTGGATCAGAGAATAACTTGAAAATTTGGGGCATCACAATTTCCCATTATTTGGGAGAAAACAGAAGATTTGGGGAAATGACCTATTTATAAAGAACTGTGAAGTTGTCAACTCCTTGGAGTGCAAATTCAGAGTGGTTCATAAAATCTGTACTTCATTGAGAATTGAAGAATGTTAGATAATGGAGTTCAGATATTATCTTGTCCATACTTCTCATGTTGGAAATAAGGACAGTGAAGCATATATTTATAGAGTTACTTTTCCATAGTCAAACAGAACATGAGTGTCAGAGTTGGCTTCCAAGTTCAGCATTTCTGTATGAAAGGAGACTGAACTTTCAGGCTGGGCTGGATGTCCACCCTCTGGGCTTCCACAGCATGTATCACACTGGGTTATAATTGCCCATTTTGCTTTCTAGTTTTCTCTATTCATCAGTGGCCTCATTGAAAGTAGACTTTTTCTGATTTATATTTGTATCCCAAGCATCTAGCATAATAAGTAAATAGTTACTGAGTATATGTAAATGGAATGATAGGTAATGTGTTGGGTGCTTTAAGTACACAAAGATGTCAAAAAAGAAAAAGATTTAGGTGTTGGAATAGAACTGCACTCTCTCATTTAATTAATTGATTCCACATATATTTTTTGAACATTTATCATAGGCCAGGCATTAGGTTAGGAGCACAAGAGAGAAATGATTGGGTGACCAAGACAGAAATGATTTCTGCCCAAAAGGAACACAAACTGTGGTGAGAGAGAGAGAGACATTAAGCAAATAAACACTCAGTAAACAGATAATTCCAACTGATAGTAAATGTGAAGACAAAGACATATAGAGTTATGAGAGAGAGAGGGTATCAGAGTTAGGGGCATATGATTTATACTGGGACTTCAGGAGAGGCTTCTTCCTGAGGGGGTGACACTTGAACTGAGACCTGAGTGATGAGGAAGAGTGATTGATGTCAGTGAGAAAAACACCCCCAGAGGCTATAAAAGTACATGTGGTGGCCCTGACACAGAAAAAACATGGCGGAGTGATCTGGCTAAAGATTATTGAACAAATGAGGTGCCTGGATGGCTCAGGCAATTGGGTGTCCGATTCTTGATCTCAGCTCAGCTCTCAATCTCAGGGTCATGAGTTCAACCTCCGTGTTGGGCTCCATGCTGGGCGTGAAGCCTACTTAAAAAAACCAAAAAACAGCAACAACAAGAAAACAGATTATTGAGCTAAAAGGAGAGATGTGCAAGGTGAGGTGGAACAGGTGGGCAGGGGCCAGATCATGATAGTAATGATAAGGGATTTGAGTTTCATTCAATGTGTAATCCAATTTTAAAAATAGCTTTTTTATTTTTGGAACATTTTTAGATTTTCAGAATTTTTGAGAAGATAGTACAGAGTTCCCATATATACCACATCCAGTTTTCCTATTATTAGCACCTTACATTAGTTTGGTATATTTGTCATAATGAAGGGATCAATATGGATACCTTATTATTAACTAAAGTCTATACTTTAATTCAGATTATTTTGATTCTCCTCTAATGTTCTTCTGTTTCATTATCCCATTTAGGACACCACGTTAGAATTAGTTATCATATCTCCTTAGATTCCTCTTGTTTGTGACAGTTTCTCAGACCTGTGTCTGATTTTTATCTCTATCTCAAGTATCTAGCACAAGATGCACAAGATGCTGGGGCTCAGTAGGATTACTGAACATAGAAACACAGACACTAATCTCTCTCTCTCTCTCATGTCAACCTTCCAAACTATGTGTATATAGCATGAGAGGTTGAAAATTTTTCTGCATATTGTTTTTCATTAAAATGGGCACTGATGATCCTGGAGACAGATCCATACCCACTGCTCTGTCAAGCCTATTTCATTGGCTGCTAAGGGCTGCCTTTAGGATACCTTCTTTGGAAATTCCAATTTATATAGACAGATAGATAGATAGATAGCTAGATGATAGTTTTTGAGTTTTAGAAGAACTCTCTTTGCTTTCTGCCTTAATGCCAGGGCTACTTTGGGTTCTGTGACAAACATACCATTTTAATCTTTCTTCCTTCTTGCTTTGGCTCATATCCCTCTTTTCTAATGTCTACCATCTCCCCTCTTCACTCCCTGTCTTCTTCCCATTAGCAAGAGCTGAGCAAGGGTCAGGCCAGGGCTCCTTCTGACTTTGAACCATGATAAGTGACTCTTTTTCAAGATATCTGGTTCTAGAAATCTAAGAGACTTCTACCCGCTTCCTTTTACAGAAGAAGTAGAGACGCTGGAGTATCCTTGCACCTGATCATGCTGGCCTGAGAGGACATGCAGATAGACTACTTCTTGCTTTTAGTTCTCAAGTTCCCTTTTATTTCCCATACCAACAAGAGATTTAGGCTCCCTGAGTGGCAAACAAGATTTCTCTCTAAAGTAGTCAATGCTGTTTGCCAAAATACATTTTTTTTTACTCACATTTTGATTACAAATATAGTCCCTTTCATCTGTTTCTTCATCTCCAACTTCCTTGAAAGGCTTTTCTTCATACCAAGGATGATAAGGGATTTTAAGCTTTGTGAGGGCAGGGCAGAGCAGGACCTTTTCTCATATAAATGTGCTTCCTGCATGGTCTCTCCAATAAGCCAATATTTATTGAATCTAATACAATAAATTATATACAAATCAACCCATTATTTTGTAGAAATACATTTTACAAATTTAGGTTTAGCTAAACAAATGTGCCATAGAAATTGGCTTCCTGTTGGGAGGGAGCAGGGAAAGGGTATATATCTGTGTATAAAAACCTTTAGTTAAGAAGCAGGACCCAAGTAACTAGAATCATTGCCTTAGGTTTTACTTTTAGGAGAGAGTAAAGAAGGAAAAGAAAAATGGGCCAAATAAAGCAAATCAGGGATTTAGTCATTAAGAAGTACCCAAAGCCTTCTGACACACAAGTAAAACTTAATCTGTATTTAGCCTAATTCCCTATTCAATGCTGATAAGGGTGAGATCCCATGGTCTGGAAGGGTCATTGCTCAGAAAAGAAGTTCATGCTATGTGTCTGCCTGGTTTTACAAAAGCAGACCTATAGAGCCACTTAAATTCCAGTAATTTTCTGTAGCAAGGACTGAAATAAGGGAAGAGTATGGTGTGGTACAGAGGTGGACATTAGGATTCTAAGGTCTGGGTTCAAATCCTCCCTTTGTCTATTATTCAGAGTGCAAGATTGAGTGAGTTTGCCGGTCTTTCTGATTTTGCTCTTCTCACTTATGAAATGTAGAATGGTGCTATGAGAACTGAATGAGATGTTGTATATGGTGTGATATACAAGTCCTTGGCATAGAATAGGCACTTAATAAATATTAGCTTCTTTATAAGCTATTGTAACAATATGGGTTTCCTAATTAAACTCTTGTTATCCAGAATGCTTCACAATAACCATTCCAAGACTACATAATTAAATTTGGAATGTACTATACTGTGTGTGTGTGTGTGTGTGTGTGTGTGTGTGTGTATGAATACAGCAAAATCTTACTCTTCTCAAGCTGTCTTTCAGTAGCAACATCTCATTTGAATACATAAAGGACCAGGTACCATGTATAAACAACTTCTGAACAGACACAGCAGATGTGACAAAATTCATGGACTTAATAAGTATTGTGGACTCTGGGTCTGGAGTTCTCTCTTGTCCATCAAGAGAGTGGGACACAGGATTGAAAATGCAAAATAGGCTAATGTCCAGGAGGAGACAAGAGCCCTGAGTAAGGGTCCTTGCTCCCTTTTTATTAGGATCAGAAGGCTTACAAGCATGATGGGTGTGTACAGAGAGACAATGAAACTGGGAACATTAACTCATGGGTGTGGGGAAAGGGGGATTTTGGAGATATGTGGTGTTAGGGATTTGGGTCGATACAAAACAAGATTCTGGTGCTACATGGAAGGTTCTTTACAGCAAACATGAGGCCCCACCTCTGTTTACCTAAACTGGCCTAGGGGACAAGAAGAACAGAGCATGCTATCTCAGGGTCAGCAAAGCATCTTTCTTTTGCTAATTAGCTCCACTCTGGGCAACTTCACCCCACTGGGGTCTATAGCCCTATTTACCTGTTTACCTAATTTGGTCCTTCCTTCCTGTGAAAGCAGCTTTCTGCTATAGTACTAAATTGGGGGGCATTTCTGCCATGAATACCTAATCTTGTTTACCTCATCTTGGATGTTTTCATCCTGAGATTCCCTATTCCTATACCTTTGTCCTATCCTGGGGGCCTTTGCCCGGTTTACCTAATCTTATTTACCTAATCTTGTTTACACAAACATGCGTGTGTACATGCTATGGCTTTCTAATTCTTTATAACCTTGTTAACCCATTGGTGCAAGCTTGGACCAATGGCTTGGACCAATAAGCTTGGACCTTATTGGTGCAATAAGCAAGGGAATTCCCAAGCTTATTCCTCACAAATAAGGTGTAAGTATTTCCCTCAGATCAGAAGCCCTCTGATCTCATCCACTTATATGAGAGGAGAGAGGTGGCTTCATATGCATATATTTTTTAATTGTCATATTTATTGGGGCGCCTGGGTGGCTCAGTCACTTAAGCGTCCGACTTCAGCTCAGGTCATGATCTCGTGGTCCGTGAGTTCCAGCCCCGCGTCGGGCTCTTTGCTGACCGCTCAGAGCCTGGAGCCTGTTTCAGATTCTGTGTCTCCCTCTCTCTCTGCCCCTCCCCTGTTCATGCTCTGTCTCTCTCTGTCTCAAAAATAAATAAACGTTAAAAAAATTTTAAATTGTCATATTTATTTTTAACGCGTTAAGGAGGTATGATTGACAAATGAAAAGTGTATATATTTAGGGTGTATACATGGGATATTTTGGTATATGTATACATTGTGAAATGATTAGCATAATCAAGGTAGTTAACATATCCATCAACTCACATAGTTACCATCTTTTGTATTTCTTTGTGTGCTCAGAACACTGGCGATCTCTCCTAGCAAAGTGGAACTATACAGTTATACATTAAGTACAGCCACCACGCTGTACATCAAGTTTCCAGAACTGACAGAGCTTATTCATCTCATACCTGAACGTTGATACACTTTAATCAAAATCACTCCTTTTCCTCTACCATTTAGCCTCTGATAACCACTTTTGTACTTTCTGTTACTATGAGTTTGACTTTTTTTCTTTAGATTCCATATATAAGTGAGATCATGCTTATCTTTTTATTCTCTATGGCATGCCTGCATTTTCTGGCATAGAGTTTGACCTCTGTGTCGCTTTTGAATTGATATGAACTGTAGCCAGGGATGTAGTTTCCTCAAGCAAAATGGAAACAGCAAGTAGAAGGAAAAATACAATTTCTATAAGCAGGTACATTGACAGCACTGGAAAATGAGAACTAATAATTTTAATTTTAAATATGTCTTCTGACACAATTTAACAGAGCAGGCACAAGTATGCATAGGGCCATTTAATTTGGGGGCAGATATTATCATAGGCTATACCAGCTTGAGGGCATCAATAGTGGATAGCCCCTCACTTAATATTCCTAATAAAAACCCTCATTGCATATAAAAGAGCTAAATCATTCTAATTCTTCAGAAAATTTATATATCAAGTATCTTTATTAAAACATATTATATGGGGGCGCCTGAGTGGCTCAGTTGGTTGAGCATCCGACTTCAGCTCAGGTCATAATCTCATGGTTTGTGAGTTTGAGTCCCACATCAGATTATGTGCTGACAGCTCAGAGCCTGGAGCCTGATTTGGATTCTGTGTCTCCCTCTCTTGATGCTCCTTCCTTGGTCACTCTCTGTCTCTCTCTCCTTCAAAAATAAATAAACACTAAAAAAATTTAAAAAAACATATACACATATGCTGAATTTCTCTAGGACTCACAAATTTGGTGGGCAAGTGAGATCACACAAATAGGAACTGAAATTTCACAGGTCTTTGGATAAATCTATATAATATCGTACCTCTGGCTCACTAAAATATTGCCCTCTCAACTTTTCTAGAAGTCCCTGAGGAGAAAATTACTTGTTTTCATGAAAGAATTCTGTCCCTATTGGGTGCAGTGTTCACTTTTGCCTATCACTGCAAGGTTTTTTGTTTGTTTGCTTTTGTTTTTGTTTTTGTTTTTTGGCTACTGATGTTGCTCTGCTGTGCCCCATGGTCTCCACAGGTTTCCAGTAGCTTCTGGGCACTATAAACTCCACTGGGCATAGAGTGATATCTTGGTTTCTGTCAAGGACTCCAGCAATACACTTGAACCTTTCAGGTATAAAAGCTGCTCCACGACATGTGGTGAAAGTTGTCCATCTTTCCTTGGTGTTACAGCAATACATGTGGGTCTCAGTGTTGTACAGAATTTTACTGAAAAGCACTTTCAGATTTTTACCCATAGCTTCCCTGTTTCTTAAAGGATTTAGATCTGAAGCCAGTGAGAACTGGGCCAGAAGACATGTCCTAGAGATAGTTACCATGCTATATTCAGATCAAACTTCCCCCTTCATGACTCAAGATTTACTTACTGACTCAATCTCAGAAAGGTTTTTTCCTTTCCTTAGGATTAATGTTATAAATGCCTTCATTTTTCATGAAAATAGCTGTCTAGAAGCCTGCCCGATAGATTTACTGATATTCAGATACATATAAATTCTTTACCTTTCTTCCCTCCCTCCTTTCCTCCCTCCCTCCCTCCTTCCCTCCCTCCCTCCCTTCCTTCCTTCTTTCCTTCTTTCCTTCCTTCCTTCCTTCCTTCCTTCCTTCCTTCCTTCCTTCCTCCTTTCCCTCCCTCCTTTCTTTATTTCCTTCAACAAATATTTCATACCACATTCCAGGCACTATTTAGATGGTAGAATTATAGCAATTGACAGACTAGACTTCATCCAGTCCTTCAGGGAGACTTTTGGGAAATACATAACAGAAAGTAATCAAATATTTGGGGGTACTAGTTAAATAAAATGGTCATAAAGTCTTAGATTAAGTGCCATTGTAAAATAAACCTGAATAAGGAAAAGACATAGTATAATGGATATCTAAAGGAAGTAAATTTTAGGGTCTTGGGGAAGGAATATGCTTGGCCTGTTTGAGGAGAAGGAAGGCTAGATTGATTAGAACAGAGGTAGTGAGGGGCACCTGGGTGGCTCAGTCTGTTGAACGTCTGACTGTGGCTCAGGTCATGATCTCTCAATTTGTGGGTTTGAGCCCCACATTGGGATCTGTGCTGATAGCTCCGAGCCTGGAGCCTGCTTGGGATTTGTCTCTCCCAGCCTCTACCCTGCTCATGCTCTGTCTCTCTCTCAAAAATAAACAAACATTGAAAAAAATTTAAAATAAGAACAGAGGATGTGAAATGGAGAGAGAGAGAATGGAAAAGAGGTCTGAGGGTATTCAGGGAGACAACTCAAGTAGAGCCTTGCACACCTTGATATGACTTTAAATAAATAAATATAAAGAAGTTTTGTGGGGTCTTGGTCAGAGGATTCAAATGGTCTCACCTAACAGGATCGCTCTTGCTGTTGTATGGAGATTGGACTATAAGAAGGCAAGTGTGGAAGGAAGGAGACAAGTAAGTAAACTATTACAGAAATCCAGGTAAGAGGTGATGGAAGTTTGATTTGGATGACAGAAGTGGACAGGGGTGAGAAGTAGCCCATTTTGGGATATTATCTAAAGGCATAATAATCAAATACTAAATTATTTAAGGAATGAATGATTTAAGGAATAGGGAAAAAAGTTAGGGTTTCACTGGGTTTGGTCATAGGGATCTACAGGTTTTAATTGCCACTTAGAGAAATAGGGGATGTTGGAGAGCACCAGGTCGGAGCAGGTAGAATCCAAGTTATGGGCTTGGACATGTTGAGTTTAAGGTATTTATTACACATTCAAATTGAGTTGCTGTATTAATTTGCCAAGGCTGCTGTAACAAAGTGCCTCAAACTGGGTGGCTTAAAAGCAGAAATTTATTGTCTTACAGTTGTGAAGGCTAGATGTTCAAGAGCAAGGTGCCAACAAGTTTGGCTCCTTTTAATATTTGAGAGGGAAGGATCTGTTCCAGGCCTTCTTCTTGGCTTGTAGATGACCGTCTTCTGCTTATGCCTCCTTACATCATCTTCCCTCTGTGCATGTCTGTGTCCAAATGTCTTCTTTTTATAATGCCATCAATCGTACTGGATTAGGACCCTCCCTTTGAACCTTATTTTAATTTGATTGTGTTAACAAAGACCCTATCTCCAAATAACATCACATTCTAAGGTAAGGGGGTTAGGAATTTCAAATATGATTTTTGGGTGGACACAACTCAGCCCATAAGAGATGACAAACTTAGGGAAAAAGTTGGAGATGAAATGTGTATTTGCTGTTATCTGCACGTAAATGATATTTAAAGCCCTGAGGCTGAATGAGATCACTCACTGGGATGAGTGGAGATAGAGATGCCTTCAGATGCTCTAACATTTAGAGGTGGGTGGTTCTTACACAGACTCACTATGAATCTTCAGTTATATATATTTTCAGAGATTATAAGTCTGTTTAAATTTTGAGCCTATGGTGTTTGGGCCATACAGAGTTCTAGCCAATGCTCCCCACTTTCAGAGGAGAAGGGAATGTAGTGCAGTTAAGATTAAAGCAGACTCTTTGTATAAGGAGTGTGTACGTTCTGGTGGGCTCTGTTTTCTTTAAAGAGTGGCTATTGTTTTCTTTAAAAAGCTCACTTCTGGGCAGTTTTTAACATTTTCCTGGAAGAACCTAAAGCAAATTTTAATGTTTATTTATTTTTGAGACAGAGAGACAGAGGATGAACAGGGGAGGGGCAGAGAGAGAGACACACACAGAATCTGAAACAGGCTCCAGGCTCTGAGCCGTCAGCACAGAGCCCGACAAGGGACTCGACCTCATGAACCGTGAGACCATGACCTGAGCCGAAGTCGGACACTTAACCGACCAAGCCACCCAGGCGCCCCTAAAGCAAATTTTAAAGTGCGCTAAGGAACTTTGCCTGGACCGAATCATAGTCTTGATAGAAAAGGAAATAGGAGACTTGTTTCGGATGTGTAGCTCCCACAGTGTCCTAGAAATGAACTCAACCACAGAGCCATTTTGTTTTCATCTCTTGTTACTTAGTGACACGTAAGAGAGCATTTTGTTTGTTTTGAGCTCTTAGAGTGACTGCAAATCATGATTTGGCCATGTTCCTGGAAAGGTGGTCTCTGTTCATCTGGTCAGCATACATGTGCCAAGAGCCCTTGGCAGAATGTCATACTGGGTAAGATGACCACAAGTCTGGCCATGGAGGAGTATGTGGTCATTTTGTTTTCGGGGATAGGTCTCTGCACAGACAGCATACTCTGGTAGGAACAGCATAGAACTGAGGCCTGAACTCTCTGCCTAGCTCTGACTCAAATCTAGGACATGCCTATGGACTAGTCATTTATTCCTATACTTTATACAGTCTAATGACTTAACAAATAAATGAGATTTTTAAAAGCTATTACTGTTTCCACGGGGCCTTCACAGACACACTTGGCCTAATTCTGTGACTTGATGTTGGCCCTGGCTTGACATTCTGGGTGGAAGACTAAGTGTTTGTGTTAACAAAATAACAAGAACATTTCAAAAACAAATCCCCAACACCCCAAACTTTTCCTCCAGTGTAACTTTTTGCTTTTGCTGTCCTACACCTGCCTTGTATCTGTGACTTACATTCCATTAAAATGTGTTTAGCGGGATCTTTTGTGAGTGTTAGACTTCAAAGTGAGAAGTATATTTAAAAATATTATCTTCTGGGGCTCCTGGGTGGCTCAGCCGGTTAAGTGTCCAACTTCAGCTTAGGTCATGATCTCAAGGTTCATGAGTTCGAACCCCACATTGGGCTCTGTGCTGACAGCTCAGAGCCTGGAGCCTGCTTTGGATTCTGTGTCTCCATCTCTCTCTGCCCCTCTCCCACTCACTCGTGCATGCATGCTCTCTCTCTCTCTCTTAAAAATAAATAGACATTAAAAAATAATAAAAATATTATCATTTGATCTCATCTTTAGACTCTTAGGGCTGTTTTCTCTTCTGTAGGTCCAGTTGGGGGACTCCTAGTCACTTTTTGCTCTCAGATCACTCTCAGGTGTGACTGTGTGTGTCGAGGAGCCCTTATTGTACACTTGCCCACCTTGTGACTATCAAGTCAGAAATCTCACTGTCAACTAAGACTATATCTTCAATGGCTTCTCAGAATCTAAAGCTCCCCTTGACTTTGGTTAGACATCCACAATATTGGGTGCATTTTCTGTCAGCTCTTGTTCTGAATTACTAACAAACAAGGCATAGGATTAGATCCATTCAGTGGCACAGAAAGCCACCCAACTGGTAGCAAACACATGGTTTGCCTCTTAGGGCAAATACTCAACTCCCTTTTCCTTGCCAGGAGTCTTCATTTGCAAGCTCTTTTCTCATGAGGCTGTAACTCTTCATTTACTCTTAAGAGTTAATTAAATTTAAAATCTTACAAGGTAGAGCTCAAAGTGAACTTAAAGATCATTATATTTGTGAGACAGTATGTCTAATGGTGAAACAAGTTGTTCAAGACCACCCTGAGATGGGGCAGTGCCCAGGACCAGAAGAGGTTTGGGACTCTCATTGGAGCTTTAGGTGCAAGAATGAGGGGGCAGCCTGGGATGTGTCTGCACATTCCACATTGCCTCCCAGGGAGTCCAAATTCCAAATATTCAAATACCTTTTTCCCCCCTTAATTGGATTCTTTATTCTTGATGAAGTTTCCATTTAAATTTCTATTTCTAAAGGTAAATGAAATCTACTTAGAAAAACCACGGGAGGGTGGATCTCTCTCATCCTTAAGAATCTGTGCCTATAGCTCTTTCTGTCACAGATGCCTACCTAACAATGCAGCATTAAGGTTCATTTCAAGAAATAGGTGAAAGGGGAATAAGAGGTACAAACTTCAAGTTATGAAATAAGTAAGTCATGGAGATGAAAAGTACAACATAGGGAATGTAGTCAATAATATTGTAATAACATATGGTGATAGATGGTGCCTATCATGATGAGTGCTAAGAAATGTATAGAATTATTGACTCATTATGTTGTACACCTGAAACTCATAGAACATTGTATGTCAACTATACTTTAATAACAAAAATAAAGAAATTTAAAAAAGAGATCTGGGCACTGACTCTACATTCTCTCTGCTAGCTGAGGTTATGGCCTGACTGGTGCTAATTGGTTCAAGGACCAAAAGATCCTGGCGAAGATAAAAATAAAGCAATGAAAATAGAAATAGAAATGTGGAAGGGCACTGATTGCCAGTGTAAGCTGCTTAGAAATGGCGATGTTAGCCCGTGCATACAGGAAGTGGGTGTAGCAAGAATTCAGCTTTTTTCTCAGTTCCAGGCCCACCTCATGTGTTGCTACAGGCAGTGAGCCCTGCTGTAAACATGGGCCAAGGAAAAGTTGCATACAAGTGGGTGTGCCATGCCTGCTCTGTGTAGACTGGTGGCAACCTTGCTTTGATTAATCCTGAGTTCCTGCTGTGTAAATTGGGAAATAAAGCATATGTGTGTTACAAAGACTCCCCCACCAGTCTCTCCCAACTGCATGAGTGCCCTTCCTTGGGTGCAGTCTCTACTCTGTGTTCATGGTGTTCTGTGCATTCTGTGTGGTTTTTGCTTTCTTGTCTTGGCTGACTTTCACGCATTTGATATTCAGTCTGCTTTTCCATTTACTCACATGAGCTCAGTGCTTGGCACATAGAAGATGCCCCTAAATGATAAAAACCATATAACCATTTGTGAAGTCATTCTATTTTAATAGATTATATCTGCATTCTTTATTTCACTTCAAACATCCACACATAACTGGCCTAACCATAACAATTCCTTGCCAAGTGGTTCCATGGATACTGTGAGCTCTGTTCACGGTTTCAGGTTTTGGCTTTAGCCAAGTGCATTGAACACCCACCATGTAGTAGGTGTCATTCTAACCTCTGAGAGACACAGGATGAATAATTAGGGCACACTTGATGAGGAGGTGTCTTTGGAGCTGGCTGTTTGTGGAGGAGTAAAAGACCTCAATGGCTCAAAGACCTCCAGGGCAGATCTCGGTCAAAGGATACTTGGAGGGCAGACCAGGAAGAACTCTCATGCCAAGCTGTGGAGTTTATATATCATTTGGGAGGCACTTGAACCCAGGTCTGCTGACCCCTAACAGAAAGCCTTTTCTCCTGTGATAGTGGCCTCCATAAGTAACTTCTGTATTGTCTGCCTGCTTATACACATTGGAGGTTCTGCACAGAACAGCTCATTTTTGATGCTGCCTTCTCAGGAAGTGCCTTGGTTATTGCTAGATTTATTTTTTAGTGACCAGTTGAAATAGACATCTATTAATAGGCAAGTACAGAGTGAAAAATACTCTAACTAGTTCTTTTCTCAAAAATGCTTCTTTTGACAGTAGGAATAATGAGCAGTATATTAATTTAAAATACAACACAAAAAAAAATAACATTGAAAAAAGGAACAAAGAAGAAATAACTATTAATCACAAGTTAAGCTCTCCTGTTTTCTGTTTAAACCATTTTCTTCCACTGGATTACCAGGCTGTCAGTCTTAACCAGGATTTCCTTTCCCAGGGCAATGTGAATTAATTTTCCTGAATCTGAAGCTGAGCTGGTAATTGAGGCTGTTAAGAACCTGGTGTTCTAAGACCTCCTGTGATTCACACTCAGTGAGACTTCTTGTTCTGGTTCAAGCCGAACTGTCTCCTCTTCAGAGAGAGTCAGAATTCAGCTCTCTGGAGAACCAGCTCTTCCAGAGACAGTGTGGTGCAGTGGTTAAGGTCAAAGATTGATGCACTCACAGAGCTTAGGTCTGGGGTCCTGCCACTTAAGCCAAGTGTTTTGTGTTGAATCCCTGGGCTCAGTTTTCTACTCGGTGGGCCAGGAACAGTAATAATATCCACAATGATAAGGCTGTCATGAAGATTAAATAGTATGTATAAAGTGCTTACAATCGCTCTCGGAATATGGCAAACATTTAACAAATATTACCCACATTTGATCATTTGTACTTACACCTGACTTCTTCTGCAGGGTGAGGAGGAACCTTTTTCAAGTTTCTGCTTTTCCCAGAGGGGCGCCGGCAAGTAGGTGGAGGGGCTGACACTCCCCTCCCGGTGGTGGAACTGACCAACCCACTCAGCAGAGAACCGCCAGGTTCCTAGGGAGAAGTGAGGCTGTTAGTATTCTTCTCATTTTAGACACAAGGAGACTGAAGGTCAGAGAGATTTTATTGCCAATCATTTGTGCCTGATGTATCATGCTGTTCTGCACTAGGTCTCAGTAGTGACCAGTACAGTAGAATTTGATCTACCTGATTTCGTGGACGCTTGCCCCCAGTGATCTGCTCGGCAGCTGTGCCACTAGGACGTGAATTCCTGATGCAGTGCTCATCCACACTGCAGCTTTGGGCCATCACTCCCTCCGATAAGTGTGGAGGGAGGGTTCTTCTCATTCCCCATCACCCTTTTCTTTCATCAGTGCTGTCTGTCCTTTGTCATCCAAGAGCTACAACTCCACCCTCTCTCGTCTGTTTGATCTCTCTTCTCAGGGATCATTAGCATTTATTCTAGGTTTCTTTGAGATCTCATTCATGATTCGGCTATTTTTGACACTTTTTAAAGCTTTAAAATGTATTTTTTAAAAATAAAAGCTAATTAATGCATACAATTATGTAATCAAATAAGAAAATACTTAACAACATATCAGCCATAAAAAGTGCAAGAGCGGTCATATTGAGGTCAAAATAAATGATAGATATTTAATGTTATATTTTATAGAAATTCTAATTTTTATCTCATAAATATTAAGTAAACACTCAGAAATGTATATGATAATTACAAATGATCACTATCTACTTGTATTATTGGCTGGAGAGATCTTATTAAAATCTTGCCTTACCAAACCTATTTCATGTTGGGAGAGAGAGAGAGAGAGAGAGAGAGAGAGAGTAAGAGTTAGAATGAGTATGTGAGGATGCATATGATGTTTGACACATGGCTAGTAAGTGATTGAACTTGGATTTGAATGCAAGTCTGGCTGACTGAGCTCCATGCACATTCAAGCACCAACTTCCCTTTCTTCTCTAGCCCTTTGCAGATTTGTCCTTGAAATTTAAGGCTGGCTTAGCCAGGGATTTATTTTCAGGCCCAGCTTGTTAGACTAAGCTAAATTCAACTGGTCTATTGTGTCAACACTTAGCAGTTTACTTAAAGTATCTGAAGGGAAGTAATAATAACCAAAAATCAACTCCCTTTGAACAATCTTAATTTTCTTGAGACCCTGAATTCTGGATTTTTCTCTATTCAGTGAGAAAAATTTACTGCCCCTTTAGACCTTGCCCTCAACAGAGTATGCTATCAGACACTAAAGACCAAAACATATTCTCTAGAATAGTTTTGTTTCACTCAACCTACATGTATCATGCGGGGCATCCTAGAGAGACAGTTTAGGGAAAACAAGAGGGACTTAACTTCTGTAAAGCCACTAGCCCAAAGCAAGTGTTAAAAATTTCCATGTACTTAGAGATAAATACCTCTTTTTGGGAAAGAGAACAAATGAGAGATAACAGGTATTAGGGAGTAATGGTTATCTGAGCAAAATTAGAAGTAACAGTTTAAACCCTGTTTGCATAAGTATTTCTGTTTTCCAGGAGGCCTAGAAAGTATTGACCATGAATAAAGGCATCCTGTGATTGTCTTGGGTCCACCAGAAAGCAATGAGCACAAGATAATGACCGTGGGACTGAAGGACGCTTCCCCACTCCCAGCCCCTCACCCTTTGGAAAAGTGTGTTTATAAACCTTGAATGCTACCCCTTCAGAGAGCAATATTCATCTTTCTTGTGGGTTCCTTTTATACAAGTTGTCTCTAGTAAGCTCTACCTCCTTTTTTTGTCTCTCAAGTTCACTGTTCATTTTTATGACACTGAGGCTCAAGAACCTGGTCTTGGGGGGTTGATAACATTAGAAGGTACAAAATGGACTACTTAAGTCATTCTCTATTCTCAAGGAGCTACTGTCTGGTTAGGACAACAGGATGCTTAAGTTATACTCAACATTTATTGAGTACACACTATGTGACAGGCACTCTTCTAATTGGTACATGTAAGAGTGCCTCTAACTTCAGAAGGATCTTATAACGTAGGTACAAATTTTACCATCTCAGTTTTATAGACTAAGAATCTGATGTACAGAAGGGTCACGTAACTTGCCCAAGGTCAGATGGGTAGTAGAATGGTAGAAGTAGAACTGAACCCTGAGAAGACTGGTATCAGAGACCCCACTGTTAACACTGTGCAGTGCTATTCTGCGTCTCCTTAATCAAGGCCAACCTGTGTTCCAAAGTGAGTGCATGATAATTATATTGTCTAACAAATGGTGTTAAAAATCTGATTTGGTTGAGTTCGGAAGGTGGAAAGCTAAAATAATGATCCATCTTGCCATCTACAGAGGTTGTTGTGATACGAAGGATTTTTACTTGTTATCTCTTAATTAATCCATTCCCAAATGGGAGCTATTCAGGTAAGAATTCCACAAGTACACTTAAAACATCCCATCTAGCTTTCTGAGAAAATATGAAGTAATTTAGTTGTTTGTAGTTTAGAGAACCAGGACCCAGGCAACTCCAGCTGTCTGGAGCACATGACATTGCCCAGGGGTGTGGCTTCACTGCACCTCGAATTCCTTCTTGGTAAAATGGGCACAATATGAGGATAAAGAGAAAGTAATGAAATGGATAAAAGGAAGAAACATTAAAATTCTCTAATAGAAGATATTAGAGATATGTAAAGTATGTTACCATTATCAAATTTTCCAGTAGTTTGCCCTGTTTGAATCTGATGTGTTAACTTCTCTAAAGCCTATTCAATTTCTGGGCTCAATTTGTGAATTTTCTTTTTTTTTTTTTAAAGTTTATTCATTTATTATTTCTTAGAGAGAGAGGGAGAGAGAGAAAGTGACAGACAGAGAAAGAGAGAGAGAATGCATAAGCTGGGGAGGGGCAGAGAGAGAGGGAGACACAGAATCTGAAGCAGGCTCCAGGCTCTGAGCTGTCAGCACAGAGTCCAACTTGGGACTCAAAGTCACCAACTGCGAGATCATGACCTGAGCCGAAGTCGGACCCTTAACCAACTGAGCCACTCAGGTGCCTCAGTGAATTTTCTATGTCTTGCGAATTCTACTTCCAAAATATATCCATTATCCTGACTGGGCTTTCCCCTCCCCACTGAGACCTTTGTTATGTTAGAAAGCAGAAACAACTTTATTATTTTCTCCTTATCCTCAGCAGAAGCTGCTTTCAAGCCAACTTAAACAATATAGAACAAAATTTATCTTCTCTGATTCCCAAATATATTGAATATATTATTCTTCATATAAAAGTTCTCAATGAATTTAAATACAAACTCTAGGGCACATAAAATTTGTGTTTTATGGTCTTCTATGCAGGAGCTCTCTTTCAGCTGTATTAAACTTTCTCCCCATTGAAATGGGCCCCACTTGTTCCATTTCATTTCCAGTCCCAGAAATTAGATCAGTCTGACTAGGCCCATTTCAAATGTAACTTTCTCCCAAAGATTTTTATCATCCCTTCAAATAAACATATTTCCCTCTTTCAAGTATACATGTCACATTTTATGTTTCACTGTTATGACACCTTTTAATTTCCCTTGTGTTAGAGTAATTTGTAATTATCTCATCCCCTCTTCTAGATACTGAGCTCTTGACATCTTGTTCCTCTCTACTTTTTCCTGTGGTGTTTATCACAAACAGGCTCCCATTAAGTGTTTGGTAAGATGCTCTCAATTTTGTTTTCTGAACACTTTTTGATGGCTTCTGTTTCTGGGAAAGTTTTAAGGTTTAAGATGTTTGCCAGTATTTTTGCATGAGGCAAGAATTTATGCATAAAATGCAAGTTCTTCATTTACTGTCTTAACCCAACAGAAAGACAGGTACATCTATAAAACTAATAAGGTTCCCTGGAGCCTGGGTGGCTCAGTTGGTTGAGTGTCCAATTTCGGCTCAGGTCACAATCTCATGGTTTGTGGGTTTGAGCCCCATGTTGTGCTCAGTGCTGACAGCTCCGAGCCTGGAGCCTGCTTCAGATTCTGTGTCTCCCTCTCTCTCTGCCCCTCCCCTGCTCACACTCTGTGTCTCTCTCTCAAAAATAAAAATAAAACATTAAAAAAATTTTTTTAAATGAGGACTTTAAACTTGAAGGGTAGGGTTCTAATATTACTATTAGGTGACTGTGAGCATAACTTCTGGCAAGAGAATACCTTCTCTACCTGCACACCAAAATGTCTGTGAAGAGTTAACACAATCAAATGTGCATTATTAATATAATAATAATAAACAGACTCCTAAAGTCTGTTAAGTAAACTCAGTGCTTTCTTTATGGAGCAGAAGGAACTCTTCTTCCAGTTTTGTCATATTAAAAAAAAATCAACCATTTGAAGGCTGTATTATTTTATTTGTTGTTGTTCAAGAAGAGAACTTTAAAATAGCTCTCTTCTTGGATTCATCGCATGGCAGCCATCCAGTTTTTTAGGCCATTTCTGGATTAGCCGTAGATCATGTGAAAGTATTTTCTGAAAGCTAGCTTGGGGGCACCAATAAACTGCATCTTCTGGTGCAGGCTGATAAATGTGATTTTTTTTTCCCAGGCTGAACTGAATTGCTTTTGTCTTCCCAATTTTGTGGCAGAATTACAATATAGAGTACAAAAGAATGCTTGAAATACAGTCATTATTTACGAAATAGAGTTGAGCTTGACATAGATTGTAGAAACAGGTAAATAAAAATGGAATCAACATATGATCTTGTAAAAGGTACATTATGTCATGGAATCTCAGTTTTTACATTTTTAAGTTGAGGATAATAATAAAAATACCCACTACAGAGCATGGTTGTGAGGACTAAATGAGATATGATATAAAAATGAGGATGGAGGGGCACCTGGGTGGCTTAGTTGGTTAAGCTGCCGACTTCGGCTCAGGTCATGATCTCACGGTTCATGGGTTCGAGCCCCGTGTCTGGCTCTGTGCTGACAGCTCAGAGTCTGGAGCCTGCTTCGGATTCTGTGTCTCCCTCTCTCTGCCCCTCCGCAGCTTGCACTCTGCCTCTCTCTGTCTCTCAAAAATGAATAAATATTTTTAAAAATTAAAAAAAAATGGGACACCTGGGTGGCTCAGTCGGTTGGGTGTCCGACTTCGACTCAGGTCATGATCTCACGGTTTGTGGGTTAGAGCCCCGCATCAGGCTCTATGCTGACAGCTCGGAGCCTGGAACCTGCTTTGGATTCCGTGTCTCCTCCTCTCTCTGTCCCTCCCCTGCTTGTGCTCTCTCTCTGTCTCTCAATAATAAATAAACGTTAAAAATTTTTTTTTTAATGAGGATGGAGATTAGATCATAGAATACAGGTATATATTGTTTTACCTGCAAAAAAATAAATTATAGTAAGTCTACATGATGATATCCCATGAAGCATTTAAATAATACTCTAATGACATAAAATGTGTAAATGGAAAATGATGCTATAACATCATATGGCATGTTTTGGTAAAAATAGATAAATGGGCTGAGAATATTGTATTTAGCAATTATTGAAGGGTGTTATGCAGGTTAGTTACAATCTGAGAAGTCAAGGCAAAGCCATGTGTTCCAGAGAGTCATCAGAAGCATCTCATTCATGCCCAGTAGGGTTTGGGTTGCTGATCTGTTCTCATGCCTTCTGGTGTGTCTTACTATCATCCATAATTCTGGTGTTTTCACACCTTTGACCTCTGCCTATCCTAGCTTAAATTTCATATCTTTTCTTTCATTTCTAAGATTTTGGAGTGAGACAGAGAGAGGCTGAGGCTTGTGCTTGGCCCACCATCTTTAGCCCAACATTGATCATTTGTGCTTTTGTAATTGGGTCTGTGTTAATTCGGCATTGGAAGTTTTCCTGAGTCCTGCTCACAGCTTCAAGTATATGGATAGAGTCTTCAATTTCTATTTTTCAAGAAGCATCAACTTTGTATCTACAAACAAGAGATAAGGAACTTGAAGGCATATTCTGAAGTTAACTGATTCTAGATTGTCTACTCACAGTATCAGATCTACTGACAAGCGGTCGCACTTAGTGCTCCTTCCTGTGACTTACAGGATTGTAGTTGAGATGACATGTTGTCCACCAGCTATGTGTTCTTCCTCCTCCATGTTGTGGAATTACTCCTGAGAAGCATCTCTTAAGTCTGGGATTGAAACTCTGCAAACCCACTCCCACCTCCATGTGCAGCCAGGTGACTGACAAATATAGGTGAAAGTCATCTGTATTACTTCCAGACCTGACCCATAAACACTTGCACTCCTCCATGCTCTTTTTCTCTTCTGGTTGCCCACAGTGGAGATGGTAATCCTGGAAGCCATGTGCTCAAGATAGCAGAGCTTCTGACAGCCTGGGTCCTTGGATGACTGCATGGAGATGGGACATTCCACTGGCCTTTACACTAGCCTGGAACTGGTACAGAGGTCTGTTGTGCTTAAGCCATTATTTATTTTAGGGTTTATTAGTTATAGTGGTAGATCTACCATAACTAATACACTAGAATTGGAAAGTTTCCCTTTTTGATACCCCCCAACACCGAACACAATATTGTACGTTATTTTATGTCATGAAATAAAGAAAAAAATAGTAATTCAATCTGAGTTTTACTGAGATAATTTCCTAGCTATAGTCGGTTATCCATGACTTTTACTGGCTGCTCCCACTGAAATTACTCAAGCAGTTCTCTGGATTTATCTTCATCTTATAAGATCTTCTGATCAAAGTTCTTAAACATAAATTTAAAGTGGCTTAATGATGGATACAAATATAACTCTTTTCTAAGTAATTTTCCATCTTTCTCATTTAAAAAAAATCTTGTGAGGACATGGAAAAGAATAGAACATAATCAAAAGGATAAAGTAAGAAATGACCTTGAATACGAAGTTTATATCTTTCATCAACCTTCCCTGCTAGCTTTAGTGAGATATTTAATTTTAAAAGGAGCTGCTCCATGCACTGAAGCGGAATGCATAATTTAAATTCATGAAGAAATTCTTTTAGCATTCCTTTTGTTTTGTTTTACTCTCTGGAAGACTACCAAGAATTGAAATAAGAAATACAGATTCTGCAAGGAAAATTTAGGAATGTACAGTATTCTTTTATTTCGCATTTCAGTTATTTAAAAAATAAGTTAGGGAAATGAGATCACCTTGGTTTTTTCACTGTGGAAGTTGTGACAATAAATGGGCACTGTGATCCGTTAGGGATGAGACATGAATCATTTATGGGATCCTTGGAGATACTGGTGAAGCTATTTCCTGGGCTGACTACTCTTTTCTAACTTTAAATATTATAAGCTTTTAGTTTTTTGAAATTTTCTGAGCTATTTATCTTTCCAAAAATGTTTACTTTCCCTGTTTCCCTGCTGAAATCAATTTGCTGTTATGTTTGGTTGTTTTTGCTAAATGATTTCTCCTCCTAAAACCTGATTTTTTTTTCAGCCCTTTCTTTTCTTGACCACTCAGAAGCATTCAAAACTTTTTTGTTCTTTTTTTTTTCCTTGGGTTTTCTGACATTTTTCTGCTCTTGCTCCCTTATCTAGATCCCAGACAGAGTTGGGAGCTCGTCTACATTCTAGAGCTTAAAATTAGTTAAGTGCACTGAGTGAGCACCAGAGACAAATCACAAAAGGAAATTTTCAGTTTCTCCATCTCTGACTGAAAATCAGAAACTAAGCATTAATGAAGTATTAGTTTCTTATGAAATGATCCATTTGAATGGATGACATCTTAGTACATGTCAATATTGGATTTTATTTAAAATTCCATTTATATTCCATAGGAGGAATATGCTCACTACAGGGAGTAAAAAACTTTCCCGATGTTTTACTGTCAAGGACTCCTATGGATCATTTCTCAGACAAAATTTCCTTTATCAAAGAGGTACTAGTTATGGAAACCCCTACTGTGTTGCAGACACCAGGCTCAGTGTTTTGGTCAGTGATGGGTGGAGAAATGTGAGAAGGAGGTGCTGGTATTAATAAGATTTGTTCTGCATTTTCAGAAAGAATACCATCTATTTAGAAAGATCGAATGAATACTTCAATAACCCAAACACAAAGCAGAATTTTGATGATTATATGACACAGGAACTAGGTGTTATTTCCAAAGGGAGGGAAAGCTCATGCCCAGTGGTGACAGAGGAAATTTTCAAACAGTGGTAGCATCTGACGGTGGTCTAATAGGATGCATACAGTGTAAACAAAGCAGGATGATAGCAATTGATTCTGAACTGAATGAGAGAAGTCCAGGGGTGAGGAAGGATGGAGTCTATGTAGGATATCTGGCTTACTGTCACTGACCAAACTTGAAAGTAAAGAGGAGAGGGATCAAATCGGTTAGAATAGGTATGAGGGCTTTCCAAATGGCAACATTTTCTAGTCACCCTTCAAAATCCAGCTTAGACACAACCCCTTCTTTTTTTTCCTTTTCCAGTTTAACATACAGGGTTATATTAGTTTCGTGTGTACACCATAGTGATTCAATAATTCTATACATTTTTCAGTGCTCTTCTGTAGAAGTGTACTTTTAATCAATCCCCTTTATCTATTTCACCCAACCCTGACCCCCATCCCCTATCCGGCCACTCTTCTGAGAAGCCCTTCCTGATATTCTTTCCTCGCCTTTAGAATCACTTCGTACTCTATGTCACTTACATACATATGCCTACTGATATATTTGCCATACCATGTGATAATTTATTTGCCGATAGTCAAATTGATTGTCCAGGTTGATCCAGAGTTCATTGAGACAGAAGCAGGATGCCATCTCTGTATTTCTTTTCCTTTTTTAAAAACTTATTTTAATGTTTATTTATTTTTGAGGGAGGGGGAAGGGGCAGAGAGAGAGAGAGAGGGAGACACAGAATCTGAAGCAGGCTCCAGGCTCGGAGCTGTCAGCACAGAGCCTGACGCGGGGCTTCAACTTAAGAACTGCGAGATCGTGCATAACCTGAGCAGAAGTCAGACGCTTAACCAACAGAGCCACCCAGGTACCCCTGACCTCTGTCTTTTTGGTAGCAGGTTGAGTGCCTGCTGCATAGGGAGGAGGAAAGCAGTACGTATTTGTGGACTTCAGTTAAATTTAATTAACAGATCTTTTTTCTATCAGTCTTTTTCCAGGATACTATCTAGTTAGGTGTGGTTAAATACCTGATGAGGTTATTGAAAGGCCCCAATATAAACTTTAAAATACATCTTTGGTATTAGGGTGAATTTTAACTGTAGGTCTGATGCACAAATATATCGATGATATTAGTAAAAAAAAATGCTTAATAATGGGCTGTGATTTTACCATTCCATAGCAGATAATAAGAAATATGGAATCTTCCCAAAGTCTAAAAGTTCCAGAATGACTCACCTAGAAACTATATAATTATTTCAGCTATTAAAAATTTTTTTATCTAAGGCAATTTCTATTTAGAGAGCAATGTATAGCAGAGAGACATTTGTATGCCTAGATAAAATGGATGCATAATTTAAGTCACTTTAGATCATATTATTTAAATCTATTCAGCTCAGAATGGAAAGGGGTGTTTAACAAAAACTAGAGGTTAGAAGAATTAATCACTTTTAAAACCTCAATCTCATGTTTGATGACTCATAAATCTTCTCAAAGTAAATTTTAAGATAAATTATTAAAAAATTGAACTTTACAAGTAGGCAAACCATGGTTTCTCTCCCTGCCTGGGCCCTAGCAGGCTGTTTGGCTCTGTACAAATTACTGAACCACTCTGAAGTGGTTAACACACGTTTAAAATAGTTACAATATATAGCTTGTGGGATTGTTTTGAGAATTAAATAAGACTTTATGTGTGACATATCTAGCCCCCTGGTGATATGCGCTCAGAAAATGATAACTGTGGCAATCCCTACCACAGATGCATTGGAGTGGATGATACTGAACTATTCTCAAGAGAGATAATTCTGATAAGAAGTGGGGCATATTTTTAGCCAACATGAAGGAGAAAAAACAGAGGATAATGTGAGAGATATGTGAGATTATTTTAATAACACTGAGTGGTAACAATCCAATGTATGTCATTATACTGTTTATATTTGTGCCTTGGAGACATGTCTATTCTTATTCTCCATGACTTGGAGAATAAGAATATGAAGGAGTTATTTATTCTAACTCTGAAAACCAAAACCAGAGGCAGATGCTCTGATCAATAAACGTAGCTTTTAAGGGCAACAATGGTTTCAAGGGTGACAGCCTTGTTGTAAAGTAACTGGAATGAGGGAACATATGGTTTTATTTTTGTAAAGTTGTAGGATGGCAAATTGTCCTGGTTTGCCTGAGACTGAGGGATTCCTGGGATACAGGGCTTTCGAGTACTAACACCAGAAAAGTCCCGTGGCAAAACCCATCATCCATCCACTGGGGTGGGGAGGTAAATATTAACATAGAAAATACCCAGATCTGCTAGGGGTTTGGGTGGGGTGGGGTGGGCATGTGTGGCGGGAAACCTGGCTCTTTGAATAACATTCTGTTAGGTAAGCTGCAGGAGCTGCTGGCCTACTTGGTAATCGACATCTTTGAGTATTTGTGTGTGTCTGTGTGTGCGTATGTCCTTTGGCTGTAATAGCAATACATCTTATAGATTTATTGCCATCTGCTTTATTATGTATTTTACTGCTCTAAGTTTTTTTATTGAAGTATAATTAACATACAATGTTATATTAATTTCAGGTGTACAGCATACTGATTCAACAATTCCATACAGTACTCAGTACTCAACATGGGTAGTCATCATCTGTCACCATACAACATTATTATATTATTGATTGTATTCCCTGTACTGTACTTGTCATCTGTATGACTTATTTATAACTGCAAATTTGTACCTCTATTTAAAAAAAATTTCTTAAGCTTATTCATTTTTGAGAGAGAGAGAGAGACAGAGCGTGAGCAGGGGAGGGGCAGAGACAAGGAAACACAGAATCCAAAGCAGGATCCAGGCTCTGAGCTGTCAGCACAGAGCCCAATGTGGGATTTGAACTCATGAACTGTGAGATCATAACCTGAGCCAACGTCAGACGCTTAACTGACTGAGCCACCCAGGTGCACCAGAAATTTGTGCCTCTTCATCCCCTTTGTATACTTCACTCATCTCCACACCCACATCCCCTCTGGCAACCACAAGTCTGTTCTCTGTATTTAAGAGTCTGTTTGTTTCTTTGTTTTTTAGATTCTATGTGTAAGTTGAAATCAGGTGGTATTTATCTTTTTCTGTCTGAATTATTTCATTTAGATGTCTTTAAGTAATTTTAATGTTTATTTTTCCAACCAGCTCTGTGAGGTAGCGATTTTTGTCTGTTTCGTGTGCTTAGCAGACTATAGAAATATATAAAAAGCAAACTAAAATCACTTATTCAAAACTCATTACTTGAAAATCATGAAAAAACCAGAACAGTTAAACCATTGCTATTATTTTATATTTTTCTGGCCATTTCTGTAAGTGTATTTGTTTATTTTTATAAGTGTATATATGTGGGCATATGCTTTTGACATGTATTTTAATGCTATATACATTTTGAACATCGCAATTATTATTAATTTGCATAGTCAATATTTAGTCATTATTCATTTATATCTACATAATCATATACCTGTTTTATTTCTCTTTATTCTAGGCTGCAATTACATGTTAGATTCTGGGATCATTTTCCTTCTGTTTGAACATTTCTCTTTAGTAGATTTATTTTAGTGCCGGCTGTTGGTGGAAGATTCTCTCTTTATCTAAAAGCATCATTATCTCATCTTTATTTTTGAATGACATTTTCACTGAGTATAGAATTTCATGTGGCATTTCTTTTTCTTTCAGAATTTTAAATATATATTTTTGTATTTTTGTCATTTTTTTGGTTTCTATCATCTCCATGAAGAAGTCAGCCATCAGTTTTATTATTCTTGTTTGTAGGTAATGCATCTTTATTTCTCTAGTTTTAAATATTTCTGTTTTCCTTTACTTTTCAGCAGTTTAACTATCATTAATGCCATTTCCTTTGTATATATTATTTTTTAGGATTTTTCACAGATCCTTGAATTTGGGAGATGGTATCTTTCATCAATGTTGGAGAAGATTCTTAGCCACTATCTCTTAAATGTTGCTTCTTCCCCATTCTTTCTGTCCTATCCTTCTGGGCTTCTAATTTACATATATATTGCATCTAAGCTAATTTCTGATGTGGGAATTGTCAGTGGGGGGACTTCCATTCAGTTCTTTCCTAAAGATTAAAATTCTCTGGTAAATTCTCCACAATTTTATATGTTTTATTTTAAAATCTTTATGAGGAAATTATAATATCATTATCAATTGTATATCTGTTCCTATGTGTTTTTTCATGGATTACAGTTATATAGACTTTTGGTATGTCTATTAATATCTTTTTTTTAATTTAAATTTTAGTTAGCTAATATATAGTACAATACTGGTCTCGGGAGTAGAATTCAGTGATTCATCGCTTACATACAACATCCAGTGTTCATCACAAGTGCCTTACTTAGTACCCATTACCCATCTAGCCCATCTCCCCACCCACATTCCTTCATAAACCCTCAGTTTGTTCCCTATCATTAAGAGCCTCCTATGGTTTGCTTCCTTCTCTTTTCTTCATCCTCCCTTCCCATGTGTTCATCTGTTTTGTTTCTTAAATTCCACATATGAGTGAAATCACATGGTATTTATCTTTCTCTGATTGATTTATTTCACTTAGCATAATATATTCTAGCTCCATCTATGCCATGGCAAAATGCAAGATTTCATTCTTTTTGATGGCTGAGTACTACTCCATTGTGTGTATATACTATATCTTCTTTATTCATTCAGTTCATGGATATTTGGGCTCTCTCCATAGTTTGGCTATGGTTGATAATGCTGCTGTAAACATTGGGGTGGATGTACCCCTTCAAATCTATATTTTTGTATCATTTGGGTAAATATCTAGTAATACAATTGCTGGGTAATAGGGTAGTTCTATTTTTAGTTTTTTGAGGAACCTCCATACTCTTCTCCAGAGTGGCTGCATCATTTTAGTCCCACCAACAGTATAAGAGGGAACCCCTTTCTCTGCATCCTTGCCAACACCTGTTGTTCCTTGTGTTGTTAATTTTAGCCATTCCAAAAGGTGTGAGGTGGTGTCTCAGATCTTTGATTTGTATTTTCCTGATGATGAGTCATGTTGAACATCTTTTCATGTGTCTGTTAGCCATGTGGATATCTTATTTGGTAAAGTATCTTTTCATCTCTCCTGTCCATTTCTTCTGGATTATTTGTTTTTTGGGTGTTGAGTTTGATATGTTCTTTGTAGATTTTGGATACTAACCTTTCATCCAATATGTCATTTGCATATATCTTCTCCCTTCTGTCAGCTTCCTTTTAGTTTTGATTGTTTCCTTTGCTGTGCAGAAGCTTTTTATCTTGATGAAATCCCAATAGTTTATGTGTACTTTTGTTTCCCTTGCCTTCAGTGATGTGTCTGGTAAGAAGTTGCTCCAGCCGAGGTCAAAGAGGTTGCTACCTGTGTTGTTCTCTACGATTTTGATGGTTTCCTGCTTCACATTTAGGTGAATCTCTTTTGAATTTATTTTTGTGTATGCTGTAATAAAGTGGTCCAGTTTCATTCTTCTGCATGTCATAGTCCAGTTTTCTCAACACCATTTGTTGAAGAGACTGTCTTTTCCCCATTAGATATTCTTTTCTTTTTTTTTTCAAAAGTTTTTAACATTTATTTATTTTTGAGAGACAGAGAATGAGTAGGGGAGGGGCAGAGACAGAGGGAGACACGGATTCCAAAGCAGGCTCTGGGCTGTCAGCACAGAGCCCAACACAGGGCTCGAACTCATGAACCATGAGATTATGACCTGAGTTGAAGTCAGACACTTACCCAACTGAGCCACCCAGGCACCCCTCCATTGGATATTCTTTCCTGCTTTGTCAAAGATGAGTTGGCCATATAGTTATGGGTTTATTTCTGGGTTTTCTATTGTGTTCCATTTATCTATGGGTCTGTTTTTGTGCCAGTACCATACTATATTGATGACTTCAGCTTTGTAATATAGCCTGAAATCCGGATATGTGATGTCTCCAGTTTCTTGGATTTTGTTTTTGTTATTGTTTTTTCACAATTTCTTTGACTATTCAGGATCCTTTATGGCTCTATATAAATTTTAAGATTGTTTGTTCTAGCCCTGTGAAGAATGCTGGTGATATTTTGATAAGGATTACATTAAATGTGTAGATTGCTTTGGGTAGTATAGACATTTTAACAATGCTTGTTCTTCTAGTCCATAAGCATGGAATGCTTTTCCATTTCTTTGTGTTTTCTTCAATATCTTTCATATGTCTTCTATAGTTTTCAGAGTATACATCTTTTTCCTCTTCAGTTAGGTTTATTCCTAGGTATCTTATTGTTTTTGGTGCAGTTGTAAATGGGATTGATTCCTTGATTTCTTTTTCTGCTTCTGCGTTATTAGTGTATAGCAATGCAACAGATTTATGCATGTTGATTTTATATCCTGCAGTATTGCTGAATTCATGCATTAGTTTGAGCAATTTTTTGGTGGAGTCTTTTGGTATTTCTATATAGCTTATCATGTCATCTGCAAATAAGGAAAATTTGAATTCTTCCTTGCCAATTTTTATGGCCTTTATTTCTTTTGGTTGTCTGATTGCTGGGTATGTCTATTAATTTCTCATTGAATGATATAAATTGTATATTGAAGCTATTTAAAGGTTATTTTCCTTCTAAATGGGCTCGCCCTTCTTTTAACTAGTAGTGTCAGATTATTACTTCAATTTAATCATGGACTGTCTCAGTGTGATCCCTAGTAAGGCTGAGTCTACCACTGATTCACTGTAGTTTTTCTGAGTTTTTAGCTGAAAGCCTGGAGTGAGTCATCTGTGTAGGGAGTTTAAGGGCTTTGATTTGGGGCTAACCAATTTAAAAGGTGTGGCCATAAGAGGTAGTAACACATAACAGACTTTATTGGTGGCCTTGGACAGGGTGACATGCGATGGGGTCACCATCCCAAAAAGGAGGAGGGCAAGGGAACTCCTAGGGGACAGAAGAATGGGAGAGAAGGCTGAGCAGTAGGTGGGGAGTCTCTGGGTCAGAAAACTCCAAAGGATAGCTTGGCAGGTATAACTCCAAAGACCTGGGCTATCAGTGGGAGGTGTGATGGGGTATTCAAATCAGGCCAGCTCTAAATGACTAAAACTTTGATTGTTTCAGCTATCTTTAAAATTATTGCATGTGTAAAAAATTGAGTTTGGAGCAATCAGTCTTTTGAGCTGGTGGGTCTCAGCCTATAGTGAAGAAATAAACAGCCTAGGGGTCAGTAACCAGAGGCCATCTTTGGCTCATTTGTATCTATAACAGTCTGCAAGTTCCTTTCCAGGTATATCCTGTAGTTTCCTTTTTGTGTGTGTTTCATGAGCACTGCATAAATGTCATTTGCCTTTTCAGAGGTTATTTCTTGGAAGTCATAGCTTCTTTAGGTACTGTTGCCCCAGCTGTCTTCAGGCAGAGGATATCTATTTTTTTAACCTGGTTTTAAAATTGGTCTAGGAGAAAGCAGTGGTCTACTATTGACTAGTTCTTTCTACTTACAGTTGACAGTTCTTCTCTAATACATTTAACCTACTTATATTTATTATGAATTACTGGCATATTTGCGCATGTTTATAATTTCTGTGTGTCTCATACCTTGTTGTTTTTTTTCCAGTCTTGTTTTATTTTGGAATAATAGACTTTTTATTACGATTCTCTTTTCCTTTACAAGTTTGGAAGTTATAAATAGAGGTTCTGTTTCTATTCAGCTAGTGATTACTCTGCCAAATAGACATAATTTCATATTTTAATCAAAATCCAAATGATATATATGCAATGAAATACATTCTTGCTTGTGTATACTCTTCTCCTGAACCATCTAGGAAACTCAGTAAACTTTCATATTTCTCAGAAGATTCCATTTCCACAATTTGCCCTATCCCCACACATATAATGCCCAAAAACAATCCTTCATTTTATGTTTTAATTTATTATACATTTTTTTAAGACTTTAATTTTTAGAAGCAGTTTTTCAGAGCAGGCTGACAAGTGAAAATTGAGAGGAAGGTACAGAGACTTACCATATACCCACTGCCCCCCCCACTCTACATTCATGACTTCCCCCATTATCAGTATTCCCCAGAGTGATACACTTGTTACAACTGATGAACCTATATTGACATGTCATAATCACATATGACAAATTCCAAATTCCATAATTTACTTTAGGGTTCACTCCTGGTATTGTACATTCTATGGGTTTTGACAAATATATAATGATGCATATCCATTGTTATTGTATCACAGGGTAATTTCATGGCTTTAAAAATCCCCTGGGGGCACAGTTAGTTAGGTGTCCAACTTTGACTCAGGTCATGATCTCATTGTTCATGGGTTCAAACCCTGAGTCAGACTCTGTGCTGACAGCTCAAAGCCTGGAGCCTGCTTCGGATTCTGTGTCTCCTTCTCTCTCTGCCCTTCTCCCGCTCGTATTCTGTCTCTGTCTCTCTCTCTCTCTCAAAAATAAAATAAAACATTAAAAAAATGTTTAAAAAAATACTCTGCCTATTGACCCCTGACCTCCATCCCCTGGAAACCACTGATCTTTTTATTGTCTCTACAGTTTTGCCTTTTTCAGAGTGTCATAGTTGGAATCATACAGGATGTAGCATTTTCAAATTAGCTTCTTTCACTCAGTAATATACATTTAAATTTTCTCCATTTTTTATATAGTTTGATAGTTCATTTCTTTTTAGCACTAAATAATATTCCATTGTCTGACTGTATCACAGTGTTTATTTATCCATTCACTAACTGAAAGACATGTTAGTTGCTTCCAAGTTTTGACAATTATGAATAAATCTTCTGTAAACATCCATGGGCAGATTTTTGTGTGGACATAAATTTTCAAATCCTTTGGATAAATTCCAAAAAGGACAATTGCTGGATCATATAGTAAGAGTATGTTTAGTTTTGTAAGAAAACACTGAGCTATCTTCCAAAGTGGCTGTACCATTTTGCATTCCCACCAGTGATGTATGTGTTCTCATTGTTTCACATCCTCGCCAGCATTTGGTGGTGGTTAGCGTTACAGGTTTTTGCTATTCTATTATGTGTGTGCAGTGGTATCTCATTGTTTCAATTTGCATTTCCCTGATGACATATTATGTGTCTTTTTGTATTCCTTTTTTAAATATTCCTATTTGCCATCCATATATCCTCTTTGCTGGGATGCCTGCTATGGTCTTTGACTTATTTTTAAATTAAGTTGTACATTTTCTTATTGTTGAGTTTTTAGAATTCTTTTTATATTTCTATATTTACATTTATCAGATATGCATTTTAAAATGTTTTCTCTCAGGCTATGGCTTATCTTCTCGCTCTCTTGACATTGTCTTTTGCAGAGCAGAAGTCATTAATTTTAATGAAGTCCAGTTCATTCATTATTTCTTCATATATCATGACTTTGGTGTTATATCTAAAAAGTTATCACCATTTCCAAGGTCTTAAGTTATCTCCGATCTTATCTTCTAAGAGTTTTATAGTTTCTCATTTTACATTTAGGTTTATGATCCATTTTGAGTGATTTTTGTGAGTAATCCATTATGAGTACATTTTGTGTGTCTAGATTTTTTTTTTTACATGAGGATGCCCAGTTGTTCAAAAGACTATCTTTGCTCTATTGTATTGCCTTTGTTTGTCAATTGACTGTGATTAGGTCAGTCAATTTCTGGATTCTTTGCTTAGTTTCACAGATCTATTTGTTTATTCTTTTGCTGGTGCTACAGTGTTTTGATTACCTAGCTTCAGAGTAGATCCTGAAGTTAGGTAGTGTATTGAATCTACATATTAAGTTGGGAAGAACTGACATCATAACAATATTGAGTCTTCTTATCCATGAACACTGAATAGTTGTTTATTTAGTTCTTCTTTGATTTTGTTCATCAGAGCTTTATAGTTTCCTCATAAAGATCTTTAGATTTCATTAGATTTATACCTAAGTATTTCACTTTTTGGATGCTAATGTAAATGATATTATGTTTTTAATTTGAAATTCCACTTGTGTATTGCTGATATATAGGAGAGAGTTTGATTTTTGTATATTCACTTTGTATCCTGCACACTTGCTGTAATCACTTTTAAGTTCTGGGAATTCTTTTGTTGATTCTTTCAGATTTTCAACACAGATGATCATGTATCTGTAAACAAAGATTTACTTTTTTCATTCTCAAATCTGTTTACCTTTTATTTCCCTTTCTTGCCTTATTATATTAGTTAGACTTCCAGTAAGAGGCTGAAAAAGCATGGTGAGAGGGACCATTTTTGTCTTATTCTTTATGTTACTGGGAAATCTTTGAATTTCTCACCATGAAGTATGATGTTTGCTGTAGATTTTTTTTGTAGATATTCTTTATCAAGTGAGGGAGTTCTTCTCTATTCCTAGTTTACTGAGAGTTTTTATTATGAATAGGCTTTGAATTTTGTTTTGTTTTGCTTTTTATGCATCTATTGATGCAGTTGTGTGATTTTTTTCTTTTTTAGCTTGTTGATGTGATAGATTTCATCACTTGATTTAAAAATTTTGAACCAGCCTTATATACCTGGGATAATCTCTACTTGGTCGTGGTATAATAATTCTTTTCATACTTTGTTAGATTTGATTTGTTAATATTTTGTTGAGGGCTTTTACGCCTATGTTCATGAGATATTGGTCAGCCATTTTCTTTTCTTGTAATGTCTTTGTTTGGTTTTGATATTAAAGTAATGATGGCCTCATAGAATGAGTTAGAAAGGTTTTGTTTTTTCCACTTCTATCCTCTGAAAGAGGTTTTAGGAAATTGGTATAATTTCTTCATTAAATGTTTGTTAGAATTCATCACTGAATTCATCTAATCCTGACCTACATAGTTTTCCTGCTCTCTAAAAAAACTTTTAATATTTCTTGTAATGTTGGTCTGCTAGCAACAAATTCTCTCAATTTTTTTCTGAGAAAGTTTTTATTGCTCCTTCACTTTTGTGGGATAATTTTGGAGGTTCAGAATTTAGGTTGGTTGTTTTGTGTTTCTCTCTCTCTCTCTCTCTCTCTCTCTCTCTCAACCCTTTAAATATCTCACTCTTCCACTCCTCTTGCTTGTATGGTTTCTGAGGAGAAGTTAGATATAATTTTTATCTTTGTTATTCTGTGAATTTTCCTGCATCTTTGGCTTCTTCCAAGATTTTCTTTTATCTTTGTGTAGTTTGAAAATGGTATGCGTGTGTGTAGTGTTTTGTTTGGGATTTGTTCTGCTTGGTGTTTTCTGAGCTTCCTAGATTTAGACCTTGGTGCCTGACATTAATTGGGGAAAATTCTCAGTCATTATTGTCTCAAATATTCATTCTCCTTCTGACATTTCCATTACACATATTACACCTTTTGTAATTGTTTCTCAGTCATTGGATATTTGTTTTTTTCATTTTTTGTCATTATTCTCTTTGCTTTTTAGTTTTTGAAATTTCTATTGATGTATCCTTAAGCTCAGAAATTCTTTTTTCAGCTGTAACCAGTCTACCATTAAGCCAATCAAAGGTATTCTTCATTTCTGTTATGGTGTTTTCTATCTGTTACATTTCTTTCTGGTTCTTTCTAAAGATTTTCAGCTTTCTATTTACATTGCTCATCTGTTCTTGCATGCTGTCTACTTTGCCCTTTGAGCCTTTAACATATTAATCATGGTTGTTTTAAGTTCTTGGCCAGATAATTTCAGCCATAATAATGCCATGCCTGTTCTGATGCTTGCTCTGTCTCTTCAAACTGTGTTTTTTGCCTTTTGGTATGCCTTGTGATTTTTTTCTTGGTAGTCTTTTGTGATGTACTGGTTAAAAGTAACTGCTGTAAGTTGGTCTTTCATAATGTGGTGCTGAGGTGTGGGAGTAGAGGAAGTGGCTTATAATCCTAAGAGTAGATCTCAGTCTTTTTTAATGAGCCTATTCCTCTGGATTGTAAACTTAGCATGTTTTTCAATTTTCTTTCTCTCCTCCTTAAGATGACAGGATGGCTAGAATGAGCTGGACTTGGATATTTTCCTTTTTCCATATGGAAAGTTACAGGGGACTAGAGTTGGCCATTTCCCTTCCCCCAGATCAGTTAGGCTCTGATAGAACCCCAGCAGGCTAGGCTCTGGTTAGTTAGTTTCTCTTGAGGGAAAGAACTGTTAAGAACAGAGGACTGTGATGTATTTTAAAATGGTCCTAGGGGCACTTGGATGGCTCAGTCAGTTGAGCATCTGACTTTGACCCAGGTCATGATTTCAGAGTTTGAGAGTTCAAAGGCTGCATTGGGCTTACTGCTGTAATCACAGAGCCTGCTTTGGATTCTCTTTCTCTGCCTTTCCCCTGCTCATGCTCTTTCTCTCAAAAATAAATAAAATTAAAAATAAAAATAAAAACGGTCTTTGAATTAAATCTCATAATATTGTGAGTCCTCCATATGGATGGGTCCTCCTGGAGGATTTTAACTCTCAGAGTTGTCTACACTGAGCCTCCAGCAATTTGTCAATTACAGTTCAGGTTTTCCTACCTTGGAATGGGTTCTCACGTTGGCTTTCACTCTTGTGTCTCTACTTGGTAAGCCATGGCTCCCTGTATTTGCCTTCTACAATCTTGGAGCAGTGGTTCACTCCGTGTCCTGCCTTTTCTTATGTGTCCAAGAAGAGTTGTTGACTTTTCAAGCAGTTCAGCTTTTTACTTGTTAGGATGGAGTGGTAGCTTCTAAGCTTCTTACATGATTAGAATTGGAAACTGGAAGTCTTCTCTTTCCCTTTAATTTCCTCTCTCTCTCTCTCTATATATATATATATATATATATATATGTATAATTGATAAATTGCTGGAAGCCCAGTGTGGACAACTCTGAGAATTGAAAACCTCCAGGAGGACCCAGCCATATGGAGGGCCCACAATATTGTGAGATTTAATTCTAGGACCATTTTTATTTTACATATATATATATATATATATATATGCACACATATGTAAAATTATATATACATATACATATATATATGTATATATAATTTTGAGTTTATTTATTTTGAGAGAGAGAGCATACAAATGAGCAGGGGAGGGGCAGAGAGAGAGGAGAGAAAGAATCCCAAGAAAGTTCCATGCTACCAGTGCAGAGCCAGACACAGGGCTGGATCTCACAAACCATGAGAATCAAGAGTCCAACGCTCAGCCCACTGAGCCACTCAGGTACCCCCACAATACATTTTTAAACATACAGTAATAATTAATTTCACTGAGTTTTTATTTAGTGAAATTTAAAATTTTAAAATATAATTTTACTTATGTCTTTGTACACCATTGCTTCTTATATTCCTTTTCTCCTTTATTTTTGAAATATAGCCTTTATTGATTACTTCAGTAGAATCTGAATAAAAATTCTATTAGTCTTGGTGACACAATTTTTAAAAATTTGTCCTTAATTTTGTCTGTGTATGTATGTGTGTGTGTGTGTGTGTGTGTGTGTGTGTGTATAAAAATGACTGGTAGTTGTTTTCTCTCAATATATTAAAGTAGCTTTTAAAATTTCTTCACATTAATGGTGGCTGATGATAAATCTTATTGTCTTCCTGATTGTTGCTATTTTACAGATAAACATTTCTTACTCTATGATAGCTTTAAAATTTTTCTATTTATCCAGGATACTTTAAATTTCACTAAATATACATAGAGGTATATATATTTACTAAATATACATAGACGTATTCATAGAGGTATACATAGAGGTATATATTTCACTAGATATACATAGAGGTATATAGTGATTACATTTCACTAAATATACATAGAGGTATATACTGTTTTGTACTCTGCCTTTTAAATCTGAAGACTTAGCTCTTCCTTCAGTTACAACTATTTTTTTTCTTCAAATTTCTGCATATTAACTCTCTCCCATCTTCTTTACTTCTGGAACTATTTTATTGTATTAATAAACTAATTTTTTTAGGGAGAGAGAGCCCCTGTGTGCAAGCAGGGTGGGGGTGGGGTGTGCAGAGGGAGAGGGAGAGAGAAACGGTAAGCAGACTCCATACTGAGCACAGACCTCTATGCAGAGATTGATCCCACAGGTCAAGAGGTCATGACCTGAGCTGAAATCAAGGGTCTGGATGCTTAACCAACTGAGCCACCCAGGTACCCCTGGAATTCATTTTGAAGTTATGTTATAAATTATATCCATTATTCATGTTCTTAATTTGTTTCTCACATTTTCTCCCTCTTTAACTTTGAATGCTATGGTTTTGTTATTTTTTTCAGATATGCCTTCCAAATTCATGATTCCTGCCTTGTACTATTTAATTCTCCTAATGAGTTTATTTATTTATTTAAAAAAATTTTTTTAACGTTTATTTATTTTTGAGACAGAGAGAGACAGAGCATGAATGGGGGAGGGGCAGAGAGAGAGGGAGACACAGAATCGGAAGCAGGCTCCAGGCTCTGAGCCATCAGCCCCAGAGCCCCAAGCGGGGCTCGAAATCACCGACCGTTAGATCGTGACCTGAGCCGAAGTCAGATGCGTAACCGACTGAGCCACCCAGGCGTCCCATAATGAGTTTATTTTTAAATTATATGTTTTTACTTGACTTCTTTTGTTTTATGATCTTTTACTTGGTCTTTATTTACGTGTTCTTTATTACCTAAACATTTCACATATACTTATTGTAAAATTTTGTTATCTCCATTTCTACAATGAGAAATCCTTCCATTTGTTAATTCCACAGACTGTCTTTCTTGGCATTATGCTTTTCCATAACTAACATTGTGGATACTTCCTAGAATTTCCACATATCTTTGGTCATTAAAGGCCTCTCTATTAAAAGATCTCACAGGTGACTCTGTACAAGTTTGATGGGATTCTTCATTGTTAACCAGCTTTCAGGCTAGGTTCTTAATTCCAGAGTTTTTGAAATATTCAGTTAATATAAACTTAAGAGTAAAAGTAGGTTTCTGATTTCTGGTAGTTGGTTCTCTTTCCAATCACAGCCTGGAATAAGCAACTTTATTCTTTTCTGTGATCTAGGGAAATGGGCAGGTATTTTTCAGTTCAGATGATGTCCACTGCTGGATTCCTATAACATGTGGGCTCTCTGACCTAATTCTAGGTTCCATGTGGCAATTAAAACTCTAATCCCTAAGGTGTGCTTCAGATTCCAGTCCTTCAGTGAGCTCCATAGGTTCAAGGAGTAGTGACCATTACATCTAAGTGTGTCTTTTTCATTCCTTTGACCTAGAAAATTCCCTTTTTTTAAAATGTGAGCAAATAAAAAATCTATTTCTGGTGGTTTGAAGTTGGAAAGGAAGTTTTTGCATCTACTCATGTTGTGTTTTTGCCCATAAATTTTTATTTAAAGGCCATTAAAACATTGCCATTGACCCTGCTGCTAAGATTTCCTGCTAAGGAGGTAGTTTGACAAGTGCACATAAATTTGAGGTTATCCATTGCAATAGAGAAAAGTAGTAAAGACCTTAAATCCCCTGGGAGAAGAAATCTTCAAATAAATGATGTACAAAAATATATTGATTATTATAGAGCCAGCAGATGCAATAGTTAAATCCTATTTTTTTCATAGAGATATAAAATTATGATTAAGATGATGAAGATGAATATGGTAATATTTAATCCTTGTATAGAGCTTGCTTTGTGCTGGATACTATTCTAAATAACACACACACACACACACACACACACACTTTTACTTATTTAATCCTCAAAATAACTCTAGGATTCCAGTAGTATAAATTTTCTCCCATTTTACAAATGAGAACACTGCTGTGGAAACTTTAATAACTGATCATGGTAACAAACAATTAATATGACATGTGCGTGTAAAATAGGGGAACATACACATGTATTTACAAAATATCCCTCTTGATTGAAGAACACACAGGGGAATGATTCTCTTGGTTGCTTCTGTGGAGATAAGTGGTGCCTGGGGAACAAAAATGGAGGAAGACTGTTAAGGTTTGATCTACGTGAATAGGTTAAGTATTTTAAAATTAAATGGGGCACCTGGGTGGCTCAGTTGGTTGTTTCTGACTTCAGCTCAGGTCGTGGTCTTGTGGTTCGTGGGTTCAAGCCCCGTGTTGGGCTCTGTGCTGATAGCTTAGATCCTGGAGCCTGCTTCTGATTCTATGTCTCCCTCTCTCCCTGTCCCTCCCCTGTTCACTCAAAGGTGTCTCTCAAAGGTGAATAAATGTTAAAAAAATGTTTTTTAATTAAATAAATGGAGTAGTTACCTGGGCCTGGGCCTGGGTTTATATGAATGTAAAAGAAAAATATTGAGGATTTCAGACAGAAGAAGCATATGGGGCAAATGGTCTGAGGCACATGGTCTGTGCCTGACTCCACAATGGTCTGTGGAGAACAGTGAGTATTTGTTGGTGTCCAGGATGTAGAGCACATGCCGTGGAATGATGAGGACATAATCCAGATCGATTTGTGCTTGACACCAGTCCCTTCTATCACCATTGCTCGTTGCTTATATTTGACTTGTAATGTGGACACAGTGCTGTTGCAATAGCAGATTTTCAAAGGTGTTGGCACCACTCTGATAGACTCCTTCTCCAAATTCCACATCCTCCTTCTATTCTTACTCTGAAGTTTATTTATGCATTTCAGAAGAAACCAGATGCTACAATTGAATTAAATCATTGCGGTGGAACAAATTTCCCTTCTTGTCACTTGAAGGAATAGCAAGTTTTTATTCCTTTTCTTTAAAATTCTTAGTAGATCATTTATGTTTTCTTTTAAAATTTTCAGCCACAATTGGTTCCCAAGATATTCCAGAAGTTCATTTTTGCTTCATTAAACCTGTTCTGGATGAAGATATTAGAAATAGTTGTTTGTCTTAAAATGGAGTGTTTCTGCTATATAAGTCTATGCAGGGAGGAGAGCTGATGGTGCCCATAGGGAAGGCTTGAGATGACCTTAAGAACACCAAGAGATTATCTTACCAAGATAAAAAGTGAGCATTCTGACAGTTTTACTGTATTATGGAGAGAGAGCAGGAAGAGTGGGAAGGAAGGAAGGAAGGAAGGAAGGAAGGAAGGAAGGAAGGAAGAAAGGAAGGAAGGAAGGAAGGAAGGAAGGAAGGAAGGAAGGAAGGAAAAGGGAGGGAAGGAGGAAAGGAAGGAAAGGAAGGAAGGAAGGAAGGAAGAACAGAAGGAAAAAAGGAAGGAAGGAAGGAAGGGAGGAAGGAAGGAAGGGAGGAAGGAAGAAAATCTTACCTATTTAATAATCAAAACCTGGATGCTAAAACTGACTTAGAGTTTGATTAGCTATACGATGATATTTTGATTCCTCTCTTGCAACACATCCCCTTATTGTATGGGTCATATCGTTTACATCAAAGCAAGAGGTTTTATATTGTATTGTTTTACATTATATAAGAACAATTCTATTCTAATTTGAAGAGTGTCTTTGAGAGTGGGACGTAGAGTTAGTGTCACATTCTAAGAACATTGCTGGGTCACAGACAAGCCTTAGATAAGGCTGTGAGAACATTCTGGTTCTCTCTGGTAGTCTAATTCTGGGAATCTTATTTCAGAGCTGTGTTCTAATTATTGTACTATACAACCATATCTCTGGTGTTTGGTGAGAGAGTGTGGAGACAGGAAAAGAGATTTCAGAGCTCATGCTGAAATATACCAGTGGTCTATTTGTTCATCTTTACATCAACAAATGTATTAATTTTTGTAGTTTTATAACAAATCTCGATATCCTTTAGAGTAAATTCTCGGACATTGTTCTTCAAACCATCTTGGCTATTCTTGACTGTTTGAATATTCATATATGCCTTAAAACCAGCCTGTCAATTTCCACAAAAGAACTTTTCTTTTATTTTAATACTAATTTTCATCATTTAATTTGCACTGTGGAACTGCAAGTATTACTTCCTCCTAATATAGGAACATGTATCACATATATTAAAAGAGATAGGAAAACTTCATTCTCTTCCTTTTGAGGTTTTGAACTCTCATTCAATTCATTATTTTCATGGGAACTAGTGTAATTTTTTCCGTAGCCATTTATAACAGTTGGCTTCAGTGTGGAACACCAATTTTTAAATAGTCTTTAAAATACAGACTTTGAAGAGGACACAAAGAATTGGAAAAGTATTCCATGCTCATGGATTGGAAAAACAAACATTGTTAAAACGTCTATGTACATTTGATGTAATCCCTATCAAAATACCACCAGCATTCTTCACAGAGCTAGAACGAACAATCCTAAAATTTGTTTGGAACCACAGATGACCCTGAATAGCCAAAGCAATTGTGAAAATACACACACACACACACACACACACACACACACACACACACACAGCTGGAGACGTCATGATGCTGGATTTCAAGATATATTACAAAGCTGAAGTTATCAAGACCGTATGGTACTCGCACAAAAACAGATACATAGATCAATGGAACAGAATAGAAAACCCACAAAGGGACTCAGAACTATATAGTCAATTCATCTTTGACAAAGAAGGAAAGAATATCCAATGGAAAAAAGTATCTCCATTTTTTAAAATATGAAATTTATTGTCAGATTGGGTTTCCATACAACACCCAGTGCTCATCCCAACAGATGACCTCCTCAATGCCCATCACCCGCTTTCCCCTCCCTCCTACCCCCCATCAACCCTCAGTTTATTCTCAGTTTTTTAAGAGTCTCTTTTGGTTTGGCTCCCTCCCTCTCTGTAACTTTGTATTTCCCCTTCCCCTTGCCCATGGTCTTCTGTTAAGTTTCTCAGGATCCACATAAGAGTGAAAACATATGGTATCTCTCTTTCTCTGTATGACTTATTTCACTTAGCATAACACTCTTCAGTTCCATCCACGTTGCTACAACTGGACAGATTTCATTCTTTCTCATTGCCACGTAGTATTCCATTGTATCTATAAACCACAACTTCTTTATCAATTCATCAGTTGATGGACCTTTAGGCTCTTTCTGTAATTTGGCTATTGTTGAAAGTTCTGCTATAAGCATTGGGGTACAAGTGACCCTATGCATCAGCACTCCTGTATTCCTTGGTAAATTCCTAGCAGTGCTATTGCTGGGTCATAGGGTAGGTCTATTTTTAATTTTTTCAGGAACCTCCACACTGTTTTCCAGAGTGGCTGTACCAGTTTGCATTCCTACCACCAGTGCAAGAGGGTTCCCCTTTCTCCACATCCTCTCCAGCATCTATAGTCTCCTGATTTGTTCATTTTAGCCACTCTGACTGGCATGAGGTGGTATAGCAGTGTGGTTTTGATTTGTATTTCCCTGATAAGGACTGACGTTGAGCATCTTTTCATGTGCCTGTTGACCATTTGGATGTTTTCTTTAGAGAAACGTCTATTCATGTCTTCTGCCCATTTCTTCACTGGATTATTTGTTTTTCAAGTGGGGAGTTTGGTGAGTTCTTTATAGATTTTGGATACTAGCCCTTTGTCCGATATGTCATTTGCAAATATCTTTTCCCATTTCGTCGGTTGCCTTTTAGTTTTGTTGATTGTTTCCTTTGCAGTGCAAAAGCTTTTTATCTTGATGAGGTCCCAGTAGTTCATTTTTTGCTTTTAATTCCCTTGCCTTTGGAGATGTGGTAAGTAAGAAATTGCTGCAGCTGAGGTCAGAGAGGTGTTTTCCTGCTTTCTCCTCTAGGGTTTTGATGGTTTCCTGTCTCACATTCAGGTCCTTCATCCATTTTGAGTATATTTTTGTGAATGGTGTAAGAAAGTGCTCTAGTTGCATTCTTCTGCATGTTGCTGTCCAGTTCTCCCAGAACCATTTGTTAAAGAGACTGTCTTTTTTCCATTGGATACTCTTTCCTGCTTTGTCAAAGATTAGTTGGCCATACATTTGTGGGCCCAATTCTGGGGTCTCTATTCTATTCCATTTGTCTGTGTGCCTGTTTTTGTGCCAATACCATGCTGTCTTGATGATGACAGCTTTGTAGTGGAGGCTAAAGTCTGGGATTGTGATGCCTCCCACTTTGGTTTTCTTCTTCAATATTATTTTGGCTATTTGGGGTCTTTTGTGGTTCCATACAAATTTTAGGATTGCTTGTTCTAGCTTTGAGAAGAATGCTGGTGCAATTTTGATTGGGATTGCATTGAATATGTAGATCACTTTGGGTAGTATTGACATTTTAACAATATTTATTCTCCCAATCCATGAGCAAGGAATGTTTTTCCATTTCTTTGTATCTTCTTCAATTTCCTTCATAAGCTGTCTATAGTTTTTAGCATACAGATCTTTTACATTTTTGGTTTTGTTTATTCCTAGGTTTATGATTTTTGGTGCAATTGTGAATGGGATCAGTTTCTGTATTTGTCTTTCTGTTGATTTATTATTAATGTACAAGAATGCAACTGATTTCTGCACATTAATTTTTTATTCTGCGACTTTGCTGAATTCGTGTATCAGTACTAGCAGACTTTTGGTGGAGTCTATCAGGTTTTCCACATATAATATCATGTCATCTGCAAAAAGTGAAAGCTTGACTTCATCTTTGCCAATTTTGATGCCTTTGATTTCCTTTTGTTGTCTGATTGCTGAAGCTAGCACTTCCAACACTATGTTAAAAAACAGTGGTGAGAGTGGACATCCCTGTCATGTTCCTGATCTCAGGGGGAAAGCTCTCAGTTTTTCCCCATTGAGGATGATATTAGCTGTGGGCTTTTCATAATTGGCTTTTATGGTGTTTAAGTATATTCCTTCTATGCCAACTTTCTTGAGGGTTTTTATTAAAAAGGATGCTGAATTTTGTCAAATGCTTTTTCTGCATCGATTGACAGGATCATATGGTTCTTATCTTTTATCAATGTGATGTATGACATTGATTGATTTGCGAATGTTGAACCAGCCCTGCAGCCCAGGAATGAATCCCACTTGATCATGGTGAATAATTCTTTTTATATGCTATTGAATTCTATTTGCTAGTATCTTGTTGAGAATTTTTGCATCCATATTCATCAGGGATATTGGCCTGTAGTTCTCTTTTTTTGCTGGGTCTCTGTCTGGTTTGGGAATCAAAGTAATGCTGGCTTAATAGAATGAGTCTGGAAGTTTTCCTTCCCTTTCTACTTTTTGGAACAGCTTGAGAAGGATAGGTATTATCTCTGCTTTAAATGTCTGGTAGAATTCCCCAGGGAAGCCATCTGGTCCTGGACTCTTATTTGTTGGGAGATTTTTGATAACTGATTCAATTTCTTCGCTGGTTATGGGTCTGTTCAAGTTTTCTATTTCTTCCTGTTTGAGTTTTGGAGTGGGTGCTTAGGAATTTGCACCCTGTGTGGGTGCTTAGGAATTTGTCCATTTCTTCCAAGTTGTCCAGTTTGTTGGCATATAATTTTTCATAGTATTCCCTGATAATTGCTTTATTTCTGAGGGATTGGTTTTAATAATTCCATTTTCATTCATGATTTTATCTATTTGTGTCCTCTCCCTTTTCTTTTTAAAAAGCTTGGCTAGAGGTTTATCAATTTTGTTTATTTTTCCAAAAAATCAAGTCTTGGTTTCATTGATCTGCTCTACAGTTTTTTAGATTCTATATTGTTTCTTTCTGCTATGATCTTTATTATTTCTCTTCTTCTGCTGGGTTTGGGGTGCCTTTGCTGTTCTGCTTCTATTTCCTTTTGGTGTGCTGTTAGATTTTGTATTTGGGATTTTTTGTTTCTTTTTTTTAATTTTATTTTTTATTTTTAAAATTTACATCCAAATTAGCATATAGTGCAACAATGATTTCAGGAGTAGATTCCTTAGTGCCACTTACCCATTTAGCCCATATCCCCTCCCCCAACCCCTCCAGTAACCCTCAGTTTGTTCTCCATATTTATGAGTCTCTTCTGTTTTGTCCCCCTCCCCCCGTTTTCATATTATTTTTGTTTCCCTTCCCTTATGTTCATCTGTTTTGTCTCTTAAAGTCCTCATATGAGTGAAGTCCTGTGATTTTTGTCTTTCTCTGACTGACTAATTTCACTTAGCATAATACCCTCCAGTTCCATCCACGTAGTTGCAAATGGCAAGATTTCATTCTTTTTGATAGCCAAGTAATACTCTGTTGTATATATATACCACATCTTCTTTATCCATTCATCCATACAGGGACACTTGGGCTCTTTCCATACTTTGGCTATTGTTGATAGTTCTGCTATAAACATGGGGGTGCATATGTCCCTTTGAAACAGCACACCTATATCCCATGGATAAATGCCTAGTAGTGCAATTGCTCGGTCATAGGGTAGTTCCATTTTTAGTTTTTGAGGAACCTCCATACTGTTTTCCAGAGTGGCTGCACCAGCTTGCATTCCCATGGGATTTTTCTTGTTCTTGAGATAGTCCTGGATTGCAATGTATTTTCCTCTCAGGACTGCCTTCGCTGCATCCCAAAGCGTTTGGATTGTTGTATTTTCATTTTCATTTGTTTCCATATATTTTTTAATTTCTTGTCTAATTGCCTGGTTGACCCATTCATTCTTTAGTAGGGTTTTCTTTAACCTCCATGCTTTTGGAGGTTTTCCAGGCTTTTTCCTGTGGATGATTTCAAGTTTCATAGCATTGTGGTCTGAAAGTGTGCATGATATGATCTCAGTTCTTTTATACTTATGAAGGGCTGTTTTGTGACCCAGTATGTGATCTGTCTTGGAGAATGTTCCATGTGCACTCGAGAAGAAAGCATATTCTGTTGCTTTGGGATGCAGAGTTCTAAATATATCTGTCAAGTCCATCTGATCCAATGTATCATTCAGGGGTCTTGTTTCTTTATTGATCCTGTGTCTATATGATCTATCCATTGTTGTAAGTGGAGTATTAAAGTCCCCTGCAATTACCACATTCTTATCAGTAAGGTTGCTTATGTTTGTGTTTAATTGTTTTATATATTTGTGGGCTTCCGTATTCAGTGCATAGACATTTATAATTGTTAGCTCTTCCTGATGGATAGACCCTATAATCATTATATAATGCCCTTCTTCATCTCTTGTTACAGCCTTTAATTTAATGTGTAGTTTGTCTGGTATAAGTATGGCTATGCCAGCTTTCTTTTGACTTCCAGAAGCATGATAGACAGTTCTCCATTCCCTCACTTTCAATCTGAAGGTGTCAGGTCTAAAATGAGTCTCCTGTAGATAGCAAATAGATGGGTCTTGTTTTTTTAATATATCCATTATGTTACCTTATGTCTTTTGGTTGGCACATTTAGTCCATTTACATTCAGTTTTATTATGGAAAGATATGGGTTTAGAGTCATTGTGATATCTGTAGATTTCACGCTTGTAGTGATGTCTCTGGTTCTTTGTGGTCCTTGCAACATTTCACTCACAGAGTCCCCCTTATGATCTCTTGTAGGGCTGGTTTAGTGGTGATGAATTCCTTCATTTTTTGTTTGCTTGGAAAACGTTTATCTCTCCTTCTATTCTGAATGACAGACTTTCTGGATAAAGGATTCTTGGCTGCATATTTTTACTGTTCATCACATTGCCATTTTGTTTTCCTGCCATTCCTTTCTGGCCTGCCAAGTTTCAGTAGATAGGTCTTCCACTAGTCTTATGGGTCTCCCTTTATAATTTAGAGCCTGTTTATGCCTCGCTGCTTTCAGAATTTTTTCTTTATCCTTGTATTTTGCCAGTTTCACAATGGTATGTCATGCAGAAGATCATTTCAAGTTACATCTGAATGGAGTTCTCTGTGCCTCTTGAATTTCAATGCCTGTTTCCTTCCCCAGATCAGGGAAGTTCTCAGCTATGATTTGTTCAAGTACACCTTCAGCCCCTTTCTCTCTCTTCTGGAATTCCTATGATATGGATATTGTTCCGTCTGATTGCATCACTTATTTATCTAATTTTCCCCTCATACTCCTGGATTTTTTTTCCTCTCTCTTTTTCTCAGATTCCTCTTTTTCCATAATTTTATCTTCGAATTCACCTATTCTCTCATCTGCCTCTTCAATTCGTGCTATGGCTGCCTCCATTTTATTTTGGATCTCATTTATAGCATTTTTTTTTAGTTCCTCATGACTATTTCTTAGTCCTTTGGTCTCTGTAACAATAGATTCTCTGCTGTCCTGTATGCTTTTTTTCAAGCCCAGTGATTTATTTTATGACTATTATTCTAAATTCTTGTTCAGTTATATTCCTTAAATCGGTTTTGATCAATTTGTTAGCTGTCACTACTTCCTGGAGTTTCTTTTGAGGAGAATTCTTCCGTTTTGTCATTTTGGGTAGTCCCTGTAGTAGCTCCAAACTGCAGGGCACTTCCCCTGTGCTGTCTGGAGAAACTTGTGTTGGTGGGTGGGGCCGCAGTCAGACCTGATGTCTGCCCCCAGCCCATTGCTGGGGCCACAGTAAGACTGGTGTGTACCTTATCTTCCCCTCTCCCAGGGGCAAAACTCACTGTGGAGTGGTGTGGCCCCTGTCTGGGCTGCTTGCACACTGCCAGGTGTGTGGTGCTGCTTCGATAGGATCTGGCCAAGTGTGTATTAGACAGGGTGGATCTGCAAGGTACACAGGGGTGGGAGGGGAAGGCTTAGCTCACTTTGCCCTCAGTGGTCGACTAAGGAGGGGCCCTGCAGCACCGGGAAGGAGGCAGACCCGTTGGAGGAATGGATCCACAGAAGCACAGCGTCGTGTGTTTGCGCAGTGCGAGCAAGTTCAGTGAAATGGTTCCCTTTGGGGTTTCGGCTGGGGAATGGGAGAGGGAGATGGTGCTTTCCAGTGCCTTTGTTCCCCGCTGAGCTCTCTTCTTCCTGGAGTCAACAGCTCTCCTTCCTGGCGTCCTCTTGCCCTCCCCACTCTCTGAGAATAGAGCTGTTGACTTTTAACATTCCAGATGTTAAGCCCTGCTGGCTGTCAGAACTCATGCAATCTGGCCCCTCTGCTTTTGCAAGCCAGGCTTTGGGGGCCCTGCCTTGCCCAGAGGGCTGCCCCTCCACTGCTCCAGCTCCCTCCCACCAGTCTATATAGCATGCACCACTTCTCCTCCCTTCCTACCCTCTTCTGTGGGCCTCTTGTCTACCATTGGCTCTGGAGAGTTCATTCTGCTAGTCTTCTGGCAGTTTTCTGTGTTATTTAGGCCAATGTGGGTGGAATCTAAGCAATCAGCAGGACGAGGTGAGTCCAGAGTCCTCTTATCCCGCCATCTCCCTTCCTGTCTCTAAAGACAGTATCTTCAATATATAGTGTTGGGAAAATTAGATGGCAACATGCATAAGAATGAAACTGGACCATATACAAAAATAAATTCAAAATGAATGAAATACCTAAATGTGAAGCAGGAAATCATTAAGATCCTAGAAGACAACACAGGCAGCAACCTCTTTGACCTTGGCTGGAGCAACTTCTTACTATACTTACTAAACATGTTGCTGAAGGCAAGGGAAACAAAAGCAAACATGAACTATTGGAACTTCATCAAGATAAAGAGGTTCTGTGCAGCAAAGGAAACAATCCACAAAAGCAGCCTAGGGAATGGGAGAAGATATTTGCAAACAACATGTCTGATAAAGGATTAGTATCCAAAATCTATAAAGAATGTATCAAACTCAACACCCAAAAAACAACCCAAGTAAGAAATGGGCAGAAGAGATGAGTAGACACTTTTGCAAAGACATCCAGATGGCTAATAGACACTGAAAAGATGCTCAAAATCCCTCATCATCAGGGAAATAGAAATCAAAACCACACTGAGATACTACCTCACACCTTTCAGAATGGGTAAAATTAACAACACAAGGAACAACGGGTGTTGCTGAGGCTGCAGAGAAAGGAGAACCCTTTTGTACTGCTGGCGGGAATGAAAACTAGTGCAGCCACCCTGGAGAAAAGTATGGAGGTTTCTCTAAAACTAAAAATAGAACTACCGTATGATCCAGCAATTGCTCTATTAGGTATTTACCCAAAGGATACAAAAATACAGATTTGCAGTGGTATGTGCACCCCAATGTTTATAGAAGCATTATTAACAATAGCCGAATATGGAGAGAGCCCAAATGTCCATGAACTGATGAATGGATAAAGAAGACATGGTATATATACACAATGGAATATTACTCAACCATTAAAAAGAATGAAATCTTGCCCTTTGCAATGGCATGGGTGGAGCTATAATGTATTATGCTAAGTGAAATAAGTCAATCAGAAAGACAAATACCATGTGATTTCACTCATATGTGGAATTTAGGAAACAAAATAGATGAATACATGGGAAGTGGGGGATAAAGAGGCTCTTAACAATAGAGAACAAACTGAGGGTTAATGGAGGGAAATAGATGGGAGATGGGCTAGATGGGTAATGGGCATTAAGGAGGACCCTTGTGATGAGCACTGGATGTTGTATGTAAGTGATGAATCATTGAATTCTACTCCTGGAACCAATATTGCACTGTATATTAGCCAACTAAATTTTAATTAATTAAATAAATAAATGTTTTTTCTTCTTTTATTTATCTCTCACTTCACTCATATTGGCCCAATTTTTTGAACTCTATAAGTTATGCCAATGAATGTGTCTAAGTTAACAATAAGTATTATCAGGGACCTTTAAAAATAGACCCCAAAACTCAAGCAAAAGGATGTTTGAAGATCCATATTTTTATGATGACATCTATTCTACTTTCTATTTTAAAAATGATTAATTGAATTAAGGTAAAGGAAAATCAAATAACTTGTCCAAGATCATACAGCTTGGGTGATATAGCTGATGAAAATGTTGGAGCTAAAATGAAATCTAGACTCCCTAACTTCTAAAAGGATATTTTGCTCCTTTTAAGACTGTCTCCTTGGCCTTATCATTCTTTCCAACATGAATAACCCCCTCCCCACCCTCATTTTTACCAAGTGAGGGTCCATGTACTCATGAACTTGCAGCACCAGACTGTCTCACCCCAGAAACTGCTGCTGATTATCTCTGTCAAAGTAGTCTTTACTTGCTGACTCCTATAATTCTTTGTACCTCTCTCTCACATACTTCTCTCATTCTGTTTTTTATTTATACAAGTTACTTCTTTCTAGCCATATTGCAAATGCCTTGATGGCAGGAACTGACTTTTATAAATTTGGTATTCACGGTGCCTAGCCCCTTGTCCAGCATAGGATAGGTACTTACTGCTTGTTTAATAAATTGGATGAATTAAGGAATTCGGTAAGTAGAGAAAATGTCTCAGTATACCCATGGAAAGGCATTTGGGATATGGATGAGAAGGACAGAATATATTAACTTAAAAAAAAATCCATATAGTTTCTCCTCTTAAATGAGAAAAATGTTAGTGTCAATAAGAAAATCAGGTGATACTTGTTGCTAGTACATTTATTGTTCCCATCGAGGGACAGATGTCCCTCCTCGTGTGCTCTGCTGGGGCTGGGATGACTATCTCCATATTCTGGAGACAATGTGTTCTTTGTGGCCTTAGAAACAGAAACATAGGCTATGCTATAAGTCATATCAGATTTTGAATTGATGCTTTCACCTTCTCCTTAAGATAAGCCTGAAATTTCATTCTTTGAAGAAAAATGAGAATCTGGCTTGTTTATTGTGAGAACATAGGTCATCTGAAAAGGCAAACAGTTTTCAAATTAAAGATGGTATCTTGTGTATTAGAGAAAACGGGACCGTGAAGGCTGCCCGGAGCTACAGGAAGAGCACACCTCCCTGGTTGGGAGCGAACGCTGCCTCATCTTGGAAACCATGGCAAGTCACTTAATCTTTTAGGGCCTCAGTCTTTCAGCATCCAAGTGGGAAAGATAATTTTCTGGTATCATGTAAGGTTTAGAAATGAGATTCATATCTCTACAGTGTTGGACAATTGTGAAGGAGTGTTCCTAATGGAAACAACTACTGATGTGGTCAGCAAATAATTGAACTGGGAATTTGAGGGCTCACAGCTGAGATCAGCAAAGTTAAAATCTGGCTTTCTCTGGTCTGAGCAGTGGAGGATGGGGTGGAGTCGGTGGCTTCTCTGGCTTGGCCTCTCCTCACCCTTGAATCTTGATAAAATGAGAGTTTGAAAGCCACCATCTTACCTCATTTTATCGTCACTGCTCAGTTATGTTCATTATTCATGCTACTTCAGAGATCACAAACCTGAAACTTTATGCCGTGCTCCAGGTCTAACGATCAATACGTAGTTGAGATAAAACCTGCACACAGATTGTATGACTCCAAATTATGCATTTCTAGGAGAGAATGATGATTACATTCCTTCTGTGACAACAGCAGCTAGGAAATAATAAGCCTATTCATTTATAAAAACTGAGTCTAGGCTTTCAAAATGTCGAGTTTAGTGTGATTATCAAAGTGTAAATCCTCTTATGTTTGTAACTTGTAAACACTGAAGGGGATGAATTATTTAACAGATAGAAACAACTTGTCATCTATCATTGCAGAGTGAGGAAGAAAGTGTTTGCTGGTAGAATTTATGACTTTGACATCTCAATTTAGGTTGTCCCTTTGGAACACCCAGATATGCTGAATTTATATGATCTGCATTCACACAGTTTCATATAGGTAAACAAAACACACTGTAGAGGAAAAATTCCATTTTACAGATACCTATAGAAAATCTCAGAGTATTCTTAGACTTCTCATTGAAAGTGCAGATTGGAAAACATGTTAAAAGCTTTTAGCCCAATACTTGTCTGATATTTGGCCCTCTCTTTAAATCATTAGACTGTGTTCACTCTACCTCTGTTTGCACCCTTCCACAGTGAAAGGGCTGGAAGTTCATGTGAGAAGCACAGTGTAATAAGGCCATGGCCACTGGAATCTGAGACGTGACCTGAAATCCCTGTTCTGTCCCTTAGAAGATATGATTATTGACTTGTCACTTAATAGTTGTGTTCATGCTTTCATTTATTCATCATTCACCCACCGATATTGACTGAGTACCCACCATGTGGTGGGTACTGTGCTGAGAGCTACAGATTCCATGTAATATTTAAGTCACGGCACTTACCTCCACAGTGACTGAGGCCAAATAGAGATGAAATGATAAGATAATGGACTTGAAAGTGCTTTTACGATGGAAAAGTCTGATACGATGTTAGATATTATCTCCTCGGGTAGGACTTTAGTGGTGATAGCATTAAAATATAATTTCAGATCAAATGAAATTTTGGTTTAAATAGTTGATGGGAATAGATCTGGGAGAAAACAGGCTGCTCTGAGGGGCTATGCCAAGACAGAGATGCCATAGGAGCATGGTGCTTGCTTACCTTTCTAGGGGAGCACTGTGGATGGTGGAGAGGGTCCTGATTTGCAGCAAGGTTTTAGAAGGCTGTGGAGTATGAGGAGCTGAAAGGGTGTCAACAGAAGACTGTGTACTGTGAGCTGTAATCCAGTCACTCAGCCATCCAAATTTTCCACACTCACGGACTTCTGAATATGATGAGATTTGTTCCAGAGAACTGTGAAGAGGCTCGACTTCAGGACTGGGTCTTACATGGGACAGAATCCAGGTAACACTCACTGAAGTGAATGTAGAGAGGACTATGTAAGAGGAAGGGAGGCATGAGAACCTAGGGAGCAGTCGAATTGCCACAGACCTGGAAATGATATTTGGACCTTATTTAATGAGATCTCTGCAACAGTCTTTTTTTGCTGAATAACTTACAAAATTAATCAAGCCTATTCTTCATGTTGTGTGAATCCACTGCAGCTCTGTTCCACGCAGTTTCATTCTGTCATCCAAGCTGAGGGAGCAGCCTCTAATTGGGACATGCTAGTCTCACTGCAAAAGGAAAAGAGTGGTGTCGGGATTATGTCAAGACTCTTAAACCTTCTGCAAAGAAATATTACTTCTGCTCACATTCATTGGCCAAACAAATCACATAGCCAAGCCTGATGTCAGTGTGGCAGGAAGGTATGATCTTGTTACAGAAAGAGGAAGTGAATAATTTAGAACAGTCATGAAGTTTTCAAAATATCTAAGGGCTGGGAAACACAAGCCCACATCAAAATTACATGAGTGCATAAGCAAAGTACTCTTTGGAGAGCTAGGAGTTATTCAGCCCTCAAACTCGAAAAGATGATGGAGCATTGGGGTGATGGAGAATTAAGTAGCAGTAAAGGTTGCAGGTGAAAAGGAAGGTTCAAACCAATTTTTAAATAAGTTTTGAGTCCCATGAAGAGAAATGTGCCTTTCATTTTTATAAAGTGAGTATTTTTTATGCAGATCATTAATATTTTTAGCACTCCTTTCTTGTGGCAGTATGAAGGATGAATGGAAGCGGTAAGAAATATAGATAGAAAAATCAGCTGGATATGGATAGAAAAGTCCAAGAAAGTAATGACAGTGGAGAAGTAAATGCTAATAAAAATATAAGGAATGATCAAAAGTTTCAGAGATGTGTTTGGCAGGACCTGGCAGCAGGTTTGTTGTCATTGAGCTGGAAGAATTATACTGTTAACAATCCCATTAACATGAGATTTACAAAGATATTAATAGAGAAATAATATGGCAGCAAGGTTTGCTTAGCTTCCTTAGAAGCAAAAGTTCCTTTAGAAGCATAGTAACAGTCTCATCCACCCATTGTGACCTTGAGGAGCAAATAAAAGTCACAGGGTGGAAATTCCACTGGTCCTCACTGGTATGGATGTAGCAGGTATTCATGGCTTATGTACATTCTTGTTGGCCTCTTCTGATTGGTTGGGGTCTATGACCTATAAGCTAAGAAATATTTTGAATGCCATTTGTGCACACCAGGTCACTTTATCCCTTTATTTTTCTAGTCTACATGGTATCACTGAGTGGGGACAGAAATGGGTAGCCAAATTCAATGATTCCATCCTCTTCCCCAGAACACAGGGTTATGTTGCTTTATTGGCTTATAGAGGACCTCATAGGAAAACATATTGACCCATATCTGAACATTCTGCATTGACCAATGGCTTCCTTATTTTTCCATTGGGAGAGAAATAACGTTTCATTCTTACTCCCAGCATAACTTATATCAATCTTCATGAGTCGTGGTTGTGGTCAAATATTCTTTCTCACTTCCCAGTTGTAGCACAAACATCTCGCATTTCCCTTGGTACCAACACTTCATATTCACTGAGCTAGCATCTGACTTTTCATTTGGCAAGAATCCATGCATTCTGCATTTATCATAAACACTGCTTGTTTAAACTTTGTTATATCTAAGCAGCCAAGTTAAAAAATCTTTCTCTGGGGGCACCTGGGTGCCTCACTCAGTTGATTATCTGACTCCTGATTTTGGCTCAGGTCATGATCCCAGGGTCGTGGGATCAAACTCTGAGTTGGGCTCACCCTGAGCATGGAGCCTCTTTGGGATTCTCTCTCTGTCTCCCCCTGTTCCTTTCCCCAACTCACACACTCTCGCTCTCTCTCTCTAAAAAAAAAAAAAAAAAAGTCTGATAGTCCCAGAGGTGGAGTAATCTGTTTTTCTTCTTTCCTTTTGAAATGATAGAGATTCATCTTGTCCTTTTGAGTACTTTTCTGCATTCACAGTCCTCAAATCTCACCTTTTTGTACATTACACACTGAATTATGGTCTTGTTTCGTTAATTATATACAAATAATATTTTAATAACATAACACTCTTATTCATAAATTAGATCTGGTCCCCTAAGGCTTCTTATTAGCCAGCAGTTTATTATTTTAATTTCAGTTAAGCCCCGTTATTTCCTCTTGGAATATGTTTGCAGGCATCTTATTCTCTGTCCATGTCTCCTATGTTAGTATTTCTCAAGATACTTCATACCACCACCCCTCCCCCTACTCATTCTGCTTGGTTTAGTTCATCAACTGCTTATATTTGTAGAGAAAAACTGGAATTTTCTCTTAAATTCTCTTCATAATGCATATAGACTTGCTCTTTCATTTTGCTGATTAGCAAGGAAATTGGTTTTGGTTTCCAGCACTTAGGGAAATTGGAGGACTTTTGTATAAAGATAAAGAAGCAACGGCTTCTTGTCATGTATTCTCATAGTCCCATTTTTCTGCCTAATGTATGATTTCTTTGCCCCATCTTCTCCAAGCTTAGACCTTTCCATGACCATTTAAAACCTAGTCTCTGCAGGCTGAAATCTGTGTGTGTGTGTGTGTGTGTGTGTGTGTGTGTGTATTGTTGCTTGTCTTTTTGTTTTATTTATATTCTTTGCTTCTCGTGCTGCTTGTGGCTCACCCAGCAGAAATGTCACTACCTATACTCCACTGATTAGTACTTGGATGAGCGACCCCAATTCCATAGCATGATAGCTCCTACACCAGCAGGCACAATAAACTGAATTCTTGCCAAATATTTCTTTGCCTTCCCCAAGTTGGAAAGCCTAGATTTATATGCTACCTGGAAGCTTTTATTCCTTTTAGGGACTTTATTCCCGAAGTGTTGCCAGAGAGCACTAAAAATGAATTTAAGGAGACAGTTACAGATGATTGGACAATTAGGTATAATTCAGAATGCCTTTCCTTAAGCAACATATGAATTATTACTATATTTCTTCTACATATTGTTAAAAATACACATCTTTCTTTAAAAACAAGGTTAAAGCTTGGTAAAGTCACAAGAGATTAACTCATATAATCTCAAAAGTAAAAAGCAAAGGTTTAAATATTCAGAGCTAACCTTATTTCCCTGGCAACCATGAGCTCTTCACCTTCAGCATATATATATGCCCACTGGACTTTATTTATGTCACCAGACCACTGTTGGATGTTTTTGAATGACCCATAGAACATTGCAACTCAGCGCATCTAAATTAACTCATTATTTTTCCTCCCAATTTTCGTTCAGTTTTCCATGTCTCAGTGAATGTCACCACCATTCATTAATTCTTTTCAGTCAGGAACAAGGGTGTGATCATTAATATCTTCTTCTTTCTCACATATCAATTTCTTTTTTTTTTAATGTTTATGTTTATTTATTTTTGAGAGGGAGAGAGAGAGAGAGAGAGAGAGAGAGAGAGAGAGACAGCGCACGAGCAGGGAAGGGGCAGAGAGAGAGGGAGACACAGAATCTGAAGCAGGCTCCAGGCTCCGAGCTGTCAGCACAGAGCCTGACATGGGGCTCAAACCCACAAGCCATGAGATCATGACCTGAGCTGAAGTCAGACGCTTAACCGACAGCCACCCAGGTGCCCCATCATGTGTCAATTGCTAAGCTCAGTCCATATTTCCTCCAAACGTCTTTGAATTTATATTCTTTTCACAGATCTCACTGCCATAGGTTAGGGAAATTCATCTGAATTCTAATCGTTGACAGTCTGTTTTTTTTAACTTCCAGTTGTGCTTAATTTTGTAATGCTGTATACTGCATACGCTGGTCTCTTCTCTCCAGATAGATAAAGTATTTCTCAAAGATAAGTATCATATTGCATACATTTTGGTATCATTTTCCTGTGAATTTGGTACTAGAGGTATATATATTAGAAGTTCAAGTTCCTCTTAAGGGGTTGTGGCATTTTTCATCATACATCACCTCATGCCCCAAGTATCAAGGCTGAAATTGGGCCTATTGCTTAATTACACTTGTATATCTCTAAAGCAGCCTATTGTAGTATTACCATGCTTTAAGAACTGGAAAAATTTCAAGTGAGACCAGAAGCAGCCAAGCTTAACTTTCACTGAGGCTGCTGCCATTCCTGTGGGTATAATGTCTCTGTTCATCAAAAGACATTTTTTTCCCTACTTAATGCACTTACCATGTGGTTTTATTAGAATGAATAGCTCTATCCCTGTAAATGGGTTTGGTTGAAAATCCAATTTCTTTCAGGGCCAGTGGGAGAGGTCGAAGGGCCATAAATATTCCTCCTCTAAACTGTTTATAAGTAAAATGGCATTGCTGCAAAGGCCCAGTAAATGTCTTGCTATACTAAGTTATATACCAATCCCCGGCAATCTTTTCTTTCTTTGATGAAAACAGATTGCATGGTTATCCCTCGGTCAGGAGTTATGCTCATGAGTACCTTGATGGATAGAGATGTTTATCAGAAGGAGAATGGATCACCAGGGCATCAACTGTAAATGCTAGCCTTTTTCCTAAAGTTGGAACATAGGATGTCTTACCATGCTCTTCTCATCGTTTTATCTAGTGTTGGACTGACGATACCTGTAAAGAACTGACTAACCCGTCTGCCTCTGAATTTGCTTGGCTTTGGGTAAGGGCTATTGCCACTTTAGTCTTATTTTTCTGGCATTAAATGAAAATATTATCATCTATGGATTCTTCACACAGTTGAAGTAAATATGGATTTCACCCTGTTTTCAAAATGAGCTCTGAACCCATTCTATCAGATAATTAGTTTCATGAAATATTTCTGGGTAGAATATATGTACAGACAGAGTGTATACAGTGCTCTTGCATATGCGATATCTCATGATTTTTCTCTCCAGAGGAATTGGGGAAAATGGGAAAATTGTATATTATTTTCTTAATTTGAAAAATGAGGTTCAGTAGAGAAGAGACCTGCAATGCATTGAGTGTCTACTCTATGCCAGCCATTATGCTAGGTGCTAAATATAGAAGTTGGATAGTCACAAGCTGATTCCATTTACATCCACTCTTGGTTGGGTTTATATCTACTCCAGGATGGCTTCTCCTTATGTTTTTATCATCCCCAGAGGTATCTAAGACACCTATTATGGAGGCTAAATTGGGTCCAGTGTCATTGAGAGATAGATTAAGCTTACATAAGAGTTGATTGGAATGTGGATGGCAGCAATTCTGAAAGGCACATTTCATCCCAAATACTTATCAGTAATAGTCTGACTCAGGGTGAAGTTGGTGGTCCTCTCTTGCTGGCAGTAAGAGGGAGAACTAGTGTTGCATCAATATAAAATAGGATAACAAAATGAGACTCTTTGTATTTATTTTGGGCTAAAGGTCCCAAAGACTGAGAGTAATACAAAGCAAAGATAATAGATCAGCTCGCCAATGAAGTCCTCAAATTTGAGATCTCAATTTTGAGATCTTAATATCTACTTAAAGGTACATTAAGTTATTAAAATACCTTAAATTGAGAAGGGAAACTTTTTTGGATGAGAAGGCTTTTTTTTTTTTTTTAGTAAGAGAGTTGTTGATATATGGTGTGTTTCTGCCACCCTCTTCCTTACCAATACAGGAGGGGAAACTTTGTAAGGAACTTTAGAGAAACACTCAGAATTTTCTAATTGACCCATGTCCCTTAGAATTTTTAAGGGGCATATACCAAGGCAAAGCTATGCTCCCAAATTTGTCTCTAGAGGAGAGTCTGGAAGAAGCAACCTGTGTCAGAGGACTAAATTTAGAGGACTGTACAGAGAATTAACTCTGTGTTTTCCCCAGGAGGCAGAGGGAGCTGGTCTGGACCATCTCAGATCCTTCTGAGAGAAGTGCCCAATGGAACAAATAATGCCCAAAAAGGGAGATGACCATTACATCCCCCAAACCTATTTATCTTGTAATTGGAAGTTTGTACTTTTGACCACCGTCATCCATTTTGCCAGCCCCTGGTAACTACCAGTCTTCTCCGTATTTATGAGTTCGTTGTTTTTAGATTACACATATAAGTGACATTATACAGAATTTGTCTTTCTGTGCCTGCTCTCACTTTGACTAAGGATCCTCTTTACAGTATCTTTGAGAGCAATCATCTAGACTATGCCTGATTGTTAACACTAAGGACGTCTCACTGTTTCCCTTGAGGCTTTTCCCCATAGATAGAGTTTTCTTTTGAAAACAGAAGCATCAGATATAATTTCTCCAATCCATGTGTAGATTACTTAGCTCCAGACTGTAGTAAATGAGATTATTCACTTTTATTATAATTATTATAGCTGACAGAAATTCCCATCCCTTCCAGAGTAGTAAGAGGACAGATCATTGTATGTTTTCTTGTTGTTATTTATTAGTTCTTATTGGTGTTAACTCAAGGAAAGGATGATTCATCAAATCCAATTTCTTGTATGACCTATCATTTTGAGTCATAATTCTATTAGTTTGGATCAAAGGCCTATAGAGGTGCAATGTGCAATCTCTACTGTAAAATCAATGTAGAACAAAGCTAAAGAGTGGCCTTTTCAGGATATAACATTTCAAATATCACAGTATGTGGTAAACATATAAAGAAGGTAACCTACCTCTCATGTATAGCACCAGAGACCGGGTAGCTTATAATAACAGGAGTTTATTTTTCACTATTATGAAGTCTTTGATAAGTCCAAAATCAAGTCACCAGAAGATTCATTGTTTGGTGAGGACCTGAAAACTGGATTATAGACAGCTGTCTTCTCACTTGTGCTCACATAACAGAAGGGATGAAGGACCTCTCTGGAGTTTCTTTTCCAAGGATACTAATCCCATTCATGAGGGCTCCACCCTCATGATCTATGGTTCCCACCTCCAGATATCATCACATTGGGAATGAGGTTTCCACATACGAATTTTAAGGGACACAAACATTTATCTATAGTAGGGACCAAGTCTTAAACATAGGATAAATGCTTGCTGTGCTCAGGGCATCTACAGTAAGATATTTGGTCGAACATATTCTTAATAAGTTTCGTGTGTGTGTGCACGTGTGTGTGCGTGTGTGCGTGCGCATGCACGCGTGCGCACGTGCGTTATCATTGGCCTCTTTTCTTTTAAAGACTAAAGAATTGGAGAAAGTTGAATTAAATGAATTCAAAGCTTTGCACTGTAGGGAAGAAAAGGACAGTATATAGATTTGTGATTTTACTGTTTTATTTATTAGGCTTTAGTCTTTCTTCACTATCTGCATTTCAGATTCAAAGCCTAGATCTAGGTGACTCTGAAGCTATTGTAACATGTGTCCTGAGGTTTGAGATTATCTCCCTCAGTGATTGCATTGCTGTTTGGCTACATGTCTGCCATTTTACTAGTCTTCCCTTTTGGTTTTGGTAAATTTGCTAAGTTATGAGGTACAGAAAGAGCTCACAAATTTCCAGAGGGGAAGAAGATGTGCTCTGGAAGAACTAATGGACATTTGTACAACAACCCTTTATTAAATACTTTTTATGTGCCATACACCTTGTTGGGTGCTAAGCGTATAAATATCAATTACACATGATGCCCTCAACATGCTCACATTTTCTGACATGAAAAGGGATAGTGCAACAGAGGGTTGCAGGTGTTATGAGAAACTGCTCCCACCATGTTAACTTAGATTCAATGCAAAGGTTGTGAGTTAGAGTGGAGAGTATTTTTCACATATTACTAAAAGTTTATGTGCCAAGAATGACTGAATAGATTTGCTATTCCATTACTTTCTCTTTTCATATAACTATTCACTTATATATAATAAGAAATCCTGGTAAAATAATATGACCTAATATTTTGAGTCATAATTCTATTAGTTTGGATGAAAGAGGTGGAAAATGCAATCTCTGATGTAAAATCAATGTAGAACAAAGCTAAAGAGTATTTCTCAGTGTCAAGATAGGTGATATCTTTGCTTAACTATGTGAAAGAATCATAACAGCGATATATCATATTGTCACTTTAACTAAAGGGACTGAAATAATTGACTCAATATCAGACAGGATATATAGTTGTTTAGATTATTTAATTATATGAATAACCAAGTTTAGATTATGTAGTTGTATGAATATCCATGTTAAACAGTACGAATTCAGTTTTATTTTTTCCAGTTAAAAAAATAGTATTGATATCTTCTATAATGTAGGAAATTTTTATAAAGCTTTAAATTTAGAATTTTAGTGAACCTGAGTGAAATAAAGAATAAGCCACCAAAACAGACATTTGAAAGTTTAAATTTGTCATTTTCTTGTAAGATCAATATTATTCAGACCATAAGGTATATATAGTCAATGAAAGAGAGTATCAAGACATACTATTATCAGCAGATAAAAAAATTTCAAAATCAAGATATTACCTATAAAATTTAAGGAAAAGATTGGATGATAAAGTCTCAAGGATTAATATTTAATAGAATTTACTTATACACACAGCTTTGTGTTATGATTTAGAATTAATTGTTAGAGTAAGGTATTTCCCTATAGGTTATGAATAGAAAATAATTCTAAGATAGAATCAAGAAAAAATAAATGAACCCAACCACAATAATGTATTAGCAAATATTAAAAAGAACATTATTACTTTTTATCATGAACTTAAATTTTAGAAGCTGACTTGACTATATTAAAAATAGTATTGGGGGGACACCTAGGTGGCTCGGTGGGTTAAGCATCTGATTGTTGATTTTGGCTCAAGTCACAACATCATGGTTTGTGGGTTCGAGTCTTGCATCAGGCTCTGCACTGACAGTATGGAGCCTACTTGGGATTCTCTCTCCCTCTCTCTCTCTCAGCCCCTTCCCCCTTCTCTCTCTTTCTCTGTGTCTCAAAATGAATACAAACTTTTAATTTTTTTATTTATTTTCATTTTATTTATTTATTTTTAAATATGAAATTTATTGTCAAATTGGTTTCCATACAACACCCAGTGCTCATCCCAACGGGTGCTCTTCTCAGTACCCATCACCCACCCACCCTCCCCTCCCTCCCAACCCCCATCAACCCTCAGTTTGTTCTCAGTTTTTAAGAGTCTCTTATGTTTTGGCTCCCTCCCTCTCTAACCTTTTTTTTCCCCTTCCCTCCCGCACGGTCTTCTGTTCAGTTTCTCAGGATCCACATAAGAGTGAAAACATATGGTATCAGTCTTTCTCTGTATGACTTATTTCACTTAGCATTAACACTCTCCAGTTCCATCCACATTGCTACAAAAGGCCAGATTTCATTCTTTCTCGTTGCCATGGAGTATTCCATTGGGTAGATAAACCACAATTTCTTTATCCATTCATCAGTTCATGGACATTTAGGCTCTTTCCATAATTTGGCTATTGTTGAAAGTGCTGCTATAAGCATTGGGGTACAAGTGCCCCTATGCATCAGCACTCCTGTATCCCTTGGGCAAATTCCTAGCAGTGTTATTGCTGGGTCATAGGGTAGATCTATTTTTAATTTTTTCAGGAACCTCCACACTGTTTTCCAGAGCAGCTGCACCAGTTTGCATTCCCACCAACAGTGCAAGAAAGTTCCTGTTTCTCCTCATCCTCGCCATCATCTATAGTCTCCTGATTTGTTCATTTTAGCCACTCTGACTGGCATGAGGTGATGTCTCAGTGTGGTTTTGATTTGTATTTCCCTGATGAGGAGTGACGTTGAGCATCTTTTCATGTGCCTGTTGGCCATCTGGATGTCTTCTTTAGAGAAGTGTCTATTCACGGAATGGGAAAAGATATTTGCAAATGACATACCAGACAAAGGGCTAGTATCCAAAATCTATAAAGAGCTCACCAAATTCCACACCCGAAAAACAAATAATCCAGTGAAGAAATGGGCAGAATACAAACTTTTTAAAAAAAGAATAGTATTGGATAATACAGTGGCATGGTAAGGTAGTAGATCAGGTGTCAGAGATAAGAGAGTCTGGGATTTACACTACATAGTTGTTTGGCCTGGGCATGCCACCACGCATTCTTTTCCAATTGAACGTCATTAGTAAAGTATGGCATATGCACAGTTATATATGTAAGTCATAACTCTACATCTTGGTGAATTATCACAAAGTAAACACCCATATAACCACAACTCATACTGTGAAATGAACATCATTAGCATTCCAAAGGCTCTTCTCATGCCTCCAATAGATCACTACATAACACTCCTTGCATAAAGAAATAACTCCTTAATTGTCATTGCGGTAGAACATTCCATTGTATGCATATAACAAAGTGCATTATCCATATATTTGTACAGTCATTAGTTTGATACTATTAATACTATTTCTGTGAATATTCTCAGACATGTTGTTGGGTGAACATACATATACATTTCTATAAGGTATATATCAAGTAGAAGTAGAGTTGCTGTGTCATGGGTATTGTTGTTTAGCTTATTAGGTAGCCCAACATGATTTTCCAAAATGTACCAATTTATTCACATATATGAGAGTTCCTGTGATTCAAATCTTCGCCGATGGTTGGTATCGACTATCATTTTCATTTTAGCCACTATTATGGGAGTGTAATGGTATTGCAGTGTGCTTTTACCTGTAATTTCCTGATAGCTGAGGAAGTTGAACAACTTTTCATATATTTATTGGCTATTCAGACATTCCCTTTTGCAAAGTATTCTCCTTTTATCCATTACAAAAATCACCTGCTACCTGAAACTAAGATAACACTGGATGTCAATTATACCTTAAAAAATTACCTGCCAGTTTTTTTTTTCGGACATTAGGAGTTTTAAAAATATATAAAAATATATTCTGATTATAAATACTTTGATGGCTATATCATCTCTGATTCTGTTGTTTGTAGTTTGATTTTTTAACATCTCTTAACAAAATAAAATTATTAATTTTAAATTTAATTTGTAAACTCCACAGAAGTATAACTTATAAAATTCACCTATTTAAATGTATAATTCAATGGTATTTAGTAAATGTAGGGTTCTGCAACCATATTCACAATCCAGTTGTAGAACATGTTCATTATCGCACCCAAAAACTTCTCTTGTGTTAGTTTTCAATCAATTCCTATTTCCACCAAGGAAGAGGAGGATATGTAGAAAAGAAAACAATATGAAGACAGGGGCAGAGATTGGAGTGATGTGGCCATAAGCCAAATGCTCAGTTCTGTTTACAAAGTACTGATGAAGCTTAGCTTTGATTGGCTTGAGTTCTGTCTTCTTGGGGAAATCCATTTGTACATTGATTGACTTGGTTCTATGTCATAGTCATATTTTCCTGCTTTTGTCTTTCACTCTGGCTCAGCAAGAATGGCCATTTCCTAGTGTCAGCGCTAATATATTCAAAGGGAAGGAAGTGCTTCATCTCCGTCTATAATTGCTTGAAGTTCAATAAAAAAACCACAAGTTTTCTTTCTTTGTTTGTTTGTTTGTTTGTTTGTTTCTTTCTTTCTTTCTTTCTTTCTTTTTTCTTTCTTTTTGCTTGCTTGCTTGCCTTCTTTCACTTATTCAAGTTTCAGATGTATAATTTAGTGATTCAACACTTCCATACAATACCTGGTGTTCATCACAACAGTTGCACTCCTTAATCCCTGTCATCTATTTCACCCATAACCTCCCTTCCCCACCTCCCCTCTGGTAACCATCAGTTTGTTCTCTACATTGAAGAGTCTGTTTCTTGGTTTATTTCCCTCTCTTTTTCTTTCCCTATGTTCATTTGTTTTTTTTTCTTAAATTCCACATATTAGTGAAATCATATGGTATTTCTCTTTCTCTGACTGACTTACTTTGCTTAGCATAATACTCTAGCTCCATCCACTTCATTATAAATGGCAATATTTCATTCTTTTTTATGGATGGCAATATTCCATTGTATGTATGCACACTATTTTCTTTATCCATTCATCAGTCAATGAACACTTGAGCTATTTTCACAGTTTGGCTATTGTAGATAATGCTACTATGCACATTGGGGTGCATGTATCCTTTTAGTTACTATTTTTGTATTCTTTGGGTAAATACCTAGTAGTGCAATTATAGGATCGTAGGGTAGTTCTATTTTTAAACTTTTGAGGAAGCTTCATAGTGTTTTCCAGAGGGGTTGCACTACTTTGCATTCCCACCAAACAGTGCAGGAGGATTCCCCATTCTCTGCATCCTTGCTAACACCTGTTGTTTCTTTTTTTTTTTTTTCCAAAGTTTATTTATTTATTTTGAGAGAGAGAGAGAGAGAGAGAGCATGTGCAAGCGGAAGATGGGAAAGAGAGAGGAAGAAAGAAAATCCCAAGTGGGCTCCATGCTGACAGTTTAAAAAAATTTTTAATGTTTATGTATTTTTGAGAGGCAGAGATAGAGCATGAGTGGGGGGGGGGTAGAGAAAGAGAGGGAGACACAGAATCCGAAGCAGGCTCCAGGCCCTGAGCTGTCAGCACAGAGCCCGACGTGGGGCTTGAATTCACGAACTGTGAGATCATGACCTGAGCTGAAGTCGGATGCTTAACCATCTGAGAGCCACCCAGGCCCTCCTCCATGCTGACAGTTTAGACAAACTGTGAGATCATGACCCAAGCTGAAACCAAGAGGTAGACACTTAATTCACTGAGCCACCCAGGCACCCCAACACCGGTTTTTTTTTGTTTTTGTTTTTTTTTTTTTAATGTTTATTTATTTTTGAGACAGAGAGAGACAGAGCATGAACGGGGGAGGGTCACAGAGAGAAGGAGACACAGAATCTGAAACAGGCTCCAGGCTCTGAGCTGTCAGCACAGAGCCTGACGCGGGGCTCGAACCCATGAACCGTGAGATCATGACCTGAGCCGAAGCCGGACACTTAACCGACTGAGCCACCCAGGCGCCCCAACACCGGTTGTTTTTTATGTTGTTGATAACAATACAGTTTTCTGAATTACTTCCTTTAGAGTTATGGCATCCCTGTTACTCCTGAGCTTATAATTTCTGTCCTTTGATTACTACTGCACCAAACTTTACAGCACAAAATTCAAACGCAGGTGTCTCTCTGTCAACCCCCTCCCAAATGAGTTCTGTTTTACAGATATTCTGTGGTTGGCTAGAGGGTTGAGCATATCCTCCAGGTTGATTTTTTTCTCTGTTTTCTTATTTTGTCTTTTTGTTTTTCCTAACTCTCACTACCTACACTTCATTATTCATTCATTCATTTACTCACTTAAAAACAATTCATTAAACTCTACCATATTGTGCATGGTATTTACTAAGACCTGGAAATAAAGAAATGAATAATATAGCCCCTGACTTTAAGTAAAGGAGGAGGGGCATAAATTCACAAACACTAAACATTTTGAAAAATGCTACCATGCTAATAAGCAGAGAATGCTATGGTAATATTGAAAAGACGCACGCTACTCTAAGGTTGACCTTACTCTTCCCACCTGAGCTGTGGCTTTGCTATGTATGTTTTACCCCAACCAACTGAATGCTCCGTAATCATTTTAGTCAAACCCAGTGACATAAATATGTACCTCACGTGAGTCTGAACAGAATGATGGTAATTATAATGATAATGAAAATGGTAGGAATTCAATAATTATGTGTAATGAATGAATGGATTTTACAGATGGAAAATATGAGGCTTAGAGAATTAAACAGCTTGCACAAAGTCATGTCTAGTAACTCAGAGCTGAAACACAAAACTGAGGTGGCTTATTTTCAGAGTATGAGCTCTCAACTATTATATGCTCTGCATACTTAGTTGAGCCAGAATACAGACAAAAACATTCTGACAGTATTTACAACCCCAAATTGCTTTGCAACTAAGAACACCCTTAATGACAATCAGGGGAAGTTTTCAGTTTTAAGAGTAATTGTATGTGCCATATTACCATAGGCGAAAATTATGCCTTTCATTATGCTATCTAATTACTGAAAAATCATAGAAGGAGATGTGAAATATTTTAATAAATAAGGATTTTTATTTTTGGAGAAAGTTTGAGATATAGATGATGTAAGAAATGGAATATATATATATATATATATATATCCTTTTTTCATACAGAGGAGTATGAGTGGTAGGGAAAGGCAACAGATCTTGTTTTTCTCTCTTCTTAAGAGCCATCTTTTTTGATGTATTTTTCTAGGGAGAAAGGTATACATGAAGTGGTACTTGACAAAGAACCAGTCTTTGCGTTTGAACTCAAAATTAGACCAAGTGTTTCTGCTTAGGTTCTAGTTGGTTGAATGAGCATCTGGATGGAGGCCTCCAGACCAGCATAGTCACATACAGTGAGGAGCCCCCAGAGAGCCAAAAGAAAAAAAACGATAGTGGGGCAAACTGGCATTTGTAACCCCACAGGACCAAAAAGGAGGCAGCAGAGAGGCATGGGTAGCCCCAGAGCCAATGTGGAGATACAGAAGAATGAACAGGTCTTACAGAGTAATTAGATATGGGAGAGTGCAGAATCTTCAGGGGAACAGCAGCCATAAAAGGCCCTCAAATGAAGTCCCAGGAACTACCTTGCTGCAGGAGCACGGACCTAAGGAATACAGCAGGAGGCTTCATAAATTGTCCGTTTCCCCTAAGAGGACAGTTAACAAACTTTTTTTCAGATAAAGAGGATTGTCAAATGGTAACTTTCTTAAAGGTGCTTCTTGTGTGAAAACCAATCAACCAACCACAGGATACCTTTCTATTTATTCATGTCTTCTTCAATGTCTTTCATCAGTGTCTTACAGTTTTCAGTCTTGCATCAATGTTTACTGATCGTTCACCTCCTTGATTAAGTTTCTTCCTAAGCATTTTATTATTGTTGATGCTATTGTAAATGGGATTTTCTTAATTTCTTTTTCATATAGTTTCTTGTGAGTGTGCAAAAATACAACTGATTTTTGTATGTTGATATTGTATCCTGCAACTTCACTGAATTTATTAGTGCTAACAGTTTTGGTGGATTTTTTAGGATTGTCTATATATAAGATCATGTCATGTGCAAACAGAGACCATTTTACTTCTTTCTAGTTTGGATGGCTTTTATTTTTTTTTCTTGCCTATTGGTTCTGGCTAGGACTTTTAGTACTATACTGAATATGTGGCCTTGCACATGATAGACACTCAATTAAATGGAATTGAGTCAGAAGAACCCCAAAGTAATATATCCAATTAAAGTGTAATATGATGAATTTAAGAAAAAAGTCATTCTGTCAGACTTTAAATGTACAAAGGTGATTATAAGACCGTACATGAATATCAGTGCAACTCTCAGAAGTAGGATCCAGAATTTTGACATTGTTAATTGTGGGGTAAGATGTGCAGAATAAAGTAATTTATGGACATAAAAAGTAAGTCAGAGTGCTGGAATACTCTAGTAGAAACAGTTATCTAGTCAATTTTTTATACTGGTAAATTATTTTTATACATTTTTCTCTGTTAAATTAAGAGATCTGGTTTCTGCCTCCTGACTAGACCTTAATTCTGTGTTTGTGTGCAAGCTTATGTGTGGATATGCATGTACATGCATAGTCACTGAGTGCTTGGTCATATAATCCTTCAGTCTGTTTGATTATTTTAACGACATAGCATGGTTATTTTCGGAGGTAAATTTCTTTGTTTTACATTTGAGAAAAGGACAGTAGGTTCACATTGAAATATTAATGTTTGGTAATCACTTTTCATTGTAAATCCAGATTTGTTTTATAAATAAAAAAGCATAAAATTGCAGGAAATAAAATGGCTTCCAAATCCTGAGGTCCAGAAAGGATTCTGTATCATTAAGAGAAACTATGCTGACAATAAATTTTCATAGTGTGAGCCAATAGTTTGTTGCTTCATCATCTAAAATAGGGATCACATTTAAGCTAAAATATATTAGAATTCATTTATAAAGATAACCATAAGTCCACTATTATGTAGGGATTGCCTCATGAGATTCTTCAAAAGGACCAAATTCCTTGATTTGACATTCAACTGCATGACTGACTTGATCTTTTCCCACTTTTCTAAACCCTTTTCCATTATTATTTTGTTTTTTAGTCCAAAACAACATGTGGCTGCTTGCCTGCCATATGTCCTCCCTTCAAAACATACTTTAAACTGTGCAACTTTTGGGTTCCATGAAATCTGAAAAAATTCTGCAGAGGCTACAGAACAGTAGGACATTAATTTCACTACAGTGTCCTAGTCAGTGAAGAACAGAACTGCTTGTTAAAATGGGGAAAACATTTTCAAATCAAAATAGCAGTAGTCATAAAATTAAATTAGGAAATAGTGAATTTGGTGTAATGATATCAAATATATCAAACTGTCACATCACAAAGTAAATCGTAAATGGCTCAGCTTTAGGATATTCATCTTGCTCAGTATGGTCCCTGGCATGGAAATATCCAGACCTCCCTGAAGATAAATACGTGGCATGTCTCAGAATTTTGTTATCAACACAAGACACTATCATACTTACTGTTACTACGTATCTTCTTCTATGCCTTTTTGATATGTTTACCTATTGCTGGATCTTTCTCTGCCCAAAAGGAATTAGTAATGTTCTGGTGATGTCACCCTTTTATTTATTCACATATTTATTGGCTTATTGGCTTGTTACTTTATTTTTACTCAGTTGCCTGACAATGAGGTTAGTAATTTGAGGTCTGTCTTATATGGTAGTCAGAAAGTGTTATTCAGGAAAGCCCAGTGTTTCTCTCCAGATCCTTTGATCGACATAGTGATGGGTTGACTAAGTGATAATGGTTGTGGCCTGGGTTGTTTGGACTGAGAATGGCATTCTAGGAAACGGACTTTACCCAAGAGCTAATCTGGCATCTGCTTTCTATTCAGCCTTCTAAGTGCAATGGACAACAAATACCAATAGCCGAAGTGTCTGCCTTCATAAATTTTCTCCTCCTATCACTGGAAGAGCAAAATCATTGTATGCCATTTATTCATTTATTTGTAAAAATATTTACTGAGTATCTACATAGTGACAGGTCCTCTTCTAAGCAGAATACAACCACCGTGGCTGAATTTTGAATTAGTCATAAGGCTCTGTATCATTTGTCACATAGTTTTATAACTGACTCCCTTCCTTTATATGGTCACAGGAAAGTCATACCTACTTCCTCTACTTCCTTGACAGTTAGTCATTTTCTTTTATACTCTAGAATTAGAGAAGTGTTATTATTTTCCTGAACACACTGTGTTGTTGTTTTCTTTCACGCCTTTGCTTATTCAGTGACAGCTGCTTGGATTGTCCTTGTCTGTCTCCTTGTCTGACCAACTTTTAGCTAACTTCCAGTGTAAACTGACATCTAGTTTTCCCTAAAAAAAGTTCTGATTACCCAGAATGCGGCATGTATACCTGTTCTTCTTTGTGAGGATATTTTGCATTTAACACTATAATAACATTTAATGTTGTATTGAAATTATTGTTTGTGCTTCCCTTATTAGAATGAGGTTTCTTGAACACAAGGGGAATCACTTATTTTGAATCTGGAACACAATATGGAAACAGATCTGAAACTCTTTCAAGTTTTGACCTGAATTAAAGTGCAAACAGGCTGTTTCCTCTCTTGATCAGAGCAAAAAATCTTCTACATTTTTTCCTAATCCTGGACTTCACTAGTGTCCTCTCAAGCATCAGTTCAACCTTACCCAGGAAAAATGCAGTAGAGCCTTTGAACACCAGAGTGGAAAGGGACCTCGGGGATCAAGTTCAATGCCTTTCATTATTATTTGGATTTTAAAGTCATCTTGACACAACATATATAGGATTGGGGAATTTTGAGATAGTTACTGTGTTCAAGACCTAAAAATCACTGGGATTTATCAAATACAGTCACTGACCCATAGAATTAATGTATTTTTAAATAATTTTTTTATTGAAGGGAATAAAAATATTGCACTTGGTAAAATGCTTACCTAACTCAGAACTTTTTTGGCATTGTCCTGTAACCCAGATTATATCACAAGGTCAAAATAAATGTGTCAAACATTAAACTCCTTGAAGTGTCTCCTGGTGATTTCTAAAGAGTTCCACAGGGCTCTTTCCTTGTGCTGAAGATTCTTTCCTTCTCTTCAGGAAACCCTGCTCTCCCATGGGGGTATTTATTCCTCCATTAACTCCTCATTGGTCTATAGAGACAAGGCTTTATCCTTTAATGATATTTTGTTAAAAATTCTCAGATAATGGAAGAGAAAACCAATGCAGAGAGTCATTTGCAGCCCTGTGGCTTTCCTTAGCCTGTCACAGAAGAGTTGACATGCAAAGCTGACGTATTACTGATGTGGTCAGTATAGTACAAGCACTCTGAAGTAAAAAAGCAGATGTGCTAGTTCAGGCCACCTTTGCTGTTGGTGAAGCATTAGAAATTGAGTTCAGACCATATTTTTGTTCCCTATCATCCATTGTTAATACCCATGTAACAACACACTCCTAACAGGTCTCATCCCAGAAGCTTTAGAATGTAGCTCCTGCTATTCTAAATTAATCCTTTTATCATCATTTCAAAATCAAATTAATGACCTCCTTCCACGTATGGTTATAAATAAATATCTTGATCTTGTAGACCATACCTGACTACTGGTGCCTCAGTTAAAGTATTCAGATAGACACTTATTTTTTTTTTTTTTTTTTTGCACAGTGCTACATTAGCCTGACTTATTTTTGTCCTTGTGTATGGTGTTGGACAAAATGTGAGTGAATTTCTGAAAACTAATAAGTAAGCAAGATATACCTAGGAAAATATTTAATATCCTGTAATTAAGATGTAATAGTTTAGAGGAGGGAGAATGGGAAGTTAGTTTGGATCCATGGTAGGGGATGGGTGGTATTTGAGTAAGACCTTAGAGGATTCATGTGAAGAAGGAAAGACTTTGGCAGAATTCCATGGGCTGAAGAGTTTTGAGTATATTTGGAGAATGTCAACTAGACTGATAGGGCTGAATTTATGGAAGGGAAGTCAGGGAGAGGACAGTGTGGCAAGTGATGAAGCCAGAAGTTCATCTGGGGAGAACTAAATGTGGAGAGTTTTGAATTTCAGGATCAGGAGTAAGAACCAGTCTGTTGCTTGAAATAAGATTGAAGTGTGTGCTGGGGACAGCAGGGGCACTTCAGCAGTGGTTGGTAGTTGTCAGAAAGCCTTTATATGACTTTTCCCTTCCTGTAGCTCTTGCAGATTTAGAGCACAATAATGATCCTTGGGTAATGTTCAAGGAAGCAATGAGTGTGCTTGACACCTTGGAGCTACAGAGGATCTGAGGGCATAGGGCGAGATGAACCAAACCCCAAAGCAGTGCGAAATTGATGGCTATGAGTGACTGCAGCCCCAAGTTGGATAGTGCTCCAGTGGTGCCACATTGATTTCAGCTCCACCTTCTAATTGCTGTAGCAGGCGAAACAAAGCCTTCACTCTTGAGTGTTTAAGGCTCTATAGACTTTCCTCAAGTATGAGTGAGCGCTCTTTTTTTGCTTCCAGGGCTTCTGTGTATTGCTCATTTGAGAGTTCCATTAAGTCGTGATCTGTTTAGAAACTTCTCTGTTTCATGATTATGTTCTATCTTCCAGGATACAATGTGGGATTCAAGGATAGAGGCCTTGGCACAGGTGTTCTTGTATGTTCTATAGTATGAAGAATATGCTTAGTTGACCAATCCTTGATGAACTGAATTGTATTTCAACTCAAGTTGTGGTTATTATTGAAGCATTTTTGCTATGATATAGAAAGATATTTTTAACATAAAAAAATAATGGCACTTTTGTAACACAATAATGGTTTCACTTTTTCAAGTTCACTTGTAGTTTTTGGTCATTTTTAGACCTATCTTGACATGGTTGCAATCCATTCATCCATTTATCTAGCAAATGATCACTGAGTACTTTTTAAATAAAAAGCTTTGATGATATGATATACAATAAGATGAAATTAGTAGAAATCTATAATTTGGAGGGTTTTATCCTCTTGATGTTATATCAAAAGATTGCCTATTATACTTTTCATAATAATTTTTCAAGGAAACATATGTGGTACCTTCCTTTTCTCAGAAGCCAGACGTGGTGTTATGGAGAGCTCAAGACAATGCACTCACGTCAGGTTCTAATGAAGCTTGAATTCACATCCAACCTAATCAGTTCAAAGAGGTCAGGCAAGTCAAGCCCATGATGGGTGGTGATGATGGCTGACACTCAAATTGTATAGTCTGCAGTGCTTAAGACATTCCCTGCTGTATTTATGGAAGAGTTCCATAAAAGCTAAGTTCAGACTTTCATGATTAGTGTCCACATCTTGGAATGATCAGAATCTGAGAAAATAGGTCATAGAGGATTTTAACTATATGGACACAAAAGCAAACTCAACTCTTTATCCTATCGAACCCTTTTGCCAAATAATCACCCTTACTGGATGAAAATGATTCTACCTAAGTGGGTGCTTTTCTTCCCATCTTGGAGTATCTGTGTTACCCCAAACCAGCTGAGTAGAATGAAACTGGAGAATGCTATTATATTCATTGCTACTAATGAATTTGGATACTCGTGACTCAGATGGGCATCTAAAAAGGAAACATCCAAAGCTAGTTAACTGAATCTCAGCTTTCTTTTGTTTGTGAAAATGCTGATATTTCTCCCTGATTAGTACATAGCACACATGGCTTCAGACAGGCATGATTAAATAGTAATGCCCTGGGCAGTCATATTTCCAGCAACTGTCATGTCACTGCCCAAATCAGGATTTACTTTCCTTCTGGACCTTGACAGAGTTTGACTCTCTGAACAAAAAGGGAAAATTAGGCTTTTATTTTTCTTATCTGAAGACTGCAAAGGATAATCACAACATGGAGAATGTAGCTGACAAGAGCAGGCCTAGCACTCAGACAAGGAGGAGGGAAGATGTGGCATCACTCATCCATCCCTCTATGGAGCAGTGAAAGAAGTCAGGTGGTTGAAGTAGAACTTCAACAGCCTAAGAAATATTGTTTACCTTTATTTTTCATAGACTGTGTACAAAAGGTTAAGCATTCAATTTTCAAAGTATAAAATTGGAGTATTGAATGCATCTTTATAAAATATACCTGGGGTTGTCCAGATATTTTTACATGAGCCCCTAAAAAGTCTATGTTGCTGCCCTTAACTCCTTAATCATGAGGGTGCCTGGGTGGCTCAACTGGTTAAAATGTCTGACTCTTGGTTTTGGCATCGTGATCTTGCAGTTTTGTGAGTTTGAGCTCCATGTCTGGCTCTGCACTGGCCGTGTGGAGCTGCTTGGGACTCTCTCTCTCTCTCTCTCTCTGCCACTCCCCTGCTTGCACTGTCTCTGTCTCTCTCAAAATAAATAAACTTAAATAAATAGACAAAATAAATCTTTAAGCATGCTTGTTAGATTCCTGGTGATGAAGAATCTGATACAAAACTCATTAAATGTTCTTTTTTGTTACATTGCATAGTAAACTGTATATATTCTCATTCCAGAGGGTGAATAAAATTCTATTTTTACTATTTTATTTGTTACATACTTTCCTAGGTTAAGAAAGTCCCTCCAGGTATCATTATAGCTAGATTGCTAGCTAGCTAGACTTAGATACAGATAGATAGATATATAGAGTTAAAGCAATTAACCTGATCAGACCCTCAAACTATAGATTTCTATACCAAAAATTTAATAACAGCAGGTGAGTAGTTTCCATTATAAGAGAGTGTTTTAACTAATCTTATTTTTTGCCCATGTGTTCAGAGTATTAAAAATGACTTATATTTGTCTAAGGCCTTCAATTGCACATTTTCTTTCTTCTCATAGTATAACATAAACTCCTGCATTTCCAAAGACTTGATGGTGGGTTTTCTTGGCCAATTTGAGTGTCAGTTAAGTTCAAATGTTTAAATGGGTATGTACTGAGGGAAGCTCAGCATGTTTAGATGTATTAGGGTATTTTCTTGTGGTAATTAGAATTGGTTTTAGAATTGCTGGGTATTAAAAATTAGCTTAATCTGATTAAAAGTTATACACACATTGTGGAATATCCTGAAAATACAGAAAATATTAAAGAATTATCATCTAATTCACCACTATGTGGATTATTTTTCAAGTACTATTTTTTGTTTGCTCATCCAACAAATACTTATTTCATACCTAAAGTGGATCAGAATCTGTAAAGAGAATTGATATGCTAAGAAGGAAGGAAAGACAGTGCCTGCCTTCAAGATTTAATTGAGCAAGGAGACAGCCAAGGACTCAAATAACTACCTGAGGCAAGGGAAATTCGTGAGGCTGAAAAGTGGCAGACTGGGTAGGAATAGATCAATCATAGAAACACGAAATACCATGGAGAGTCAGGGAACCAAAACACTTTTCACTGAGAGTTCTGGGTAGATTTCATAGAGGGAAAGGCATTTGTACGAACTTGAAAGTCTAGATAGTATTTCATTGGGTAAAGATGTGAGAAAAGGCATTCTAGGCAGAAGGAATGCCCTGAGCTGAGACATAGAGGCAGAAGGATGTTCAGAGTTTAGAGAGGGAAATAACCAGGAAAGGTATTTGGGGACGAAATCACACCACAATAAGGATATTGAAGTGTTTTTAAGCATAGGAAGAGCCATCAAAGGGTATTTGGTTATATTGTTGGGAAGATTTATTTTTATTCATATATAAGTATGGATTAATTCTGACGATTCAATATATTTGACTTTCACTACAGTAGTTTCTTGGCAACAGTAGAGGAAAAAATTAAATTGCAAATAACAACTTTGCCCGTAAATGCTATTAAATAATTTCTAATATTTTCATGTTTATATACTTATATATTTATATCTCAGTATCCTTCTAGTATAATTATATCTGGGTCAGAAACTAGATTTATTTTTTTTTCATTTAGGTTTACTTTTATTTTATTTTATTTTTTTCAATATATGAAATTTATTGTCAAATTGGTTTCCATACAACACCCAGTGCTCATCCCAAAAGATGCCCTCCTCAATACCCATCACCCACCCTCCCCTCCCTCCCACCCCCCCCTCAACCCTCATAGAAACTAGATTTAAATACAGGTGTCTTAGTGAATTTTTACATTATTGGGATGGCAATGGAGACTTTTAATAACATGCATTCATACTACAGGTAGACAATAGCTTGTAAAAACAGAATTCCATATCAATTATGAAGAGCCATGTGATCATTTATGAAACATAATTAGTCTTCTATGTAAGTTCTCCAGTGGTTATTAGCAAGGGGGTTATGATTATATTTTGAAACAATATTCATTTTGCAAAAACCAATTCTTTTCCTAAATACTTCTTCCCTTACTATAAAATGGATATGCTCTTTCAATATCTCTTTTTCATTTTGTTTTGGTATTTTTATTTTTACACATATCACATAGTTCTTAAAATTAACATTTCTATGAGTGGACATTTCTGATTGATTTGTGTTGATAAAATAACTTTTTCTAATACTAATTAATATATCTCTCTAAGTAAATGAAATTTGTGGCTGCAGGTCCAAATGGAAGTAAGTGCCCATTTATTGGATGGATATATGAATGATTGAGCTTTGAGCAAACACTTACAAATGCATTTGTTTATGCCAGGCCTGTGCTTTAGGTAGAGAGACACAGTTAACAAGTAAATTTACTTGCTAATGCCATTGTAAAAAATGTTTCCTAATGAAACTGAAATCATTAGACCTATGAATTGACTTATTTTCCTGTGGGCATGGTGGCAAGGCTGGTGGAAGATGTAAACATGAGATCATGTCATAATTTCAGCTTCAGGTGTATTTATGAAGTATCCATGGGTGTCATTTGGTGGGCTTGCACAAGAATCCCTTTCAGAATTCTAGTCAAAGCACTAACTCCACAGTTTGACCCATGTGACCCAGGTACCATGTCACCATATATTGAGAATTTATTCTAACTCAGAGAAAGATTCTTATGCTTTCTCTCTCTTTTTTTTTAAGTTTATTTATTTATTTTGAGAGAGAAAGAGAGGGAGAGCATGCAGGAAGGGCAAAGAGAGAGGGAGAGAGAAAATCCCCAGCAGTCTCTGTACTGTCAGCACAGAGTCCGATATGGGGCTTGAACCCAGGAACTGTGAGATAATAATCTGAGCTGAAAACAAGAGTCAGTTGCTCAACCAACTGAGCCACCCAGATGCCCCTTTATGCTTTCTCTTGAGTAAAACCTTCTTAGACATTCAGTGGTTGAGATTTAGCCTGCCACATTTTTTTCAGGAGTATTTATTAAGCGCCTGCAATGTACTAAACAGTCCACTCACATGCTTCTCCTATCTGCCTTGAGAATGCGAAAGGAAGGGATAGAAACCACAGGTGATTAAAAGAGGGTGTTCCTGGACCTGGTGGGGAAAATAATTAGAGATATGGATCTCATTAAGGGGAGCAGTGATGAAGTCAGTGCACATAACTTTCTGGGATGTCGTATTTTTGGTTTCGGTATAACAATTTGCTGATCTTGAGACAAAAATATTTGAGGACCTTTCTTCCCTTTGATCATTGCCACCATTTGACCTAAGCCCTTATAGTAAATTTTTGCATAGCTTAGAACTACTGTAGTTGATTCATATGTGGGCTTCCATAAGTGTGTGTGTGTGTGTGTGTGTGTGTGTGTGTGTGTGTGTGTGTATAGTGAAATTACCCCTTTCTCCAGAATATTTTGAACTAGAATGAATCTCAAATCCATTGAAGCCAGCTGGAATAAGAACTCGAAGATCCTAGTTTATCATTTGATGTGATCCCTTAAACCTCAGAGCTGTGGTGCGTCCATCTTCCTCCATGCAGATTAAGTAGCACAGAAAGCTGCAGAGAGAGATAAGAATGAAGCAGCTCCCTTTTGAGTCTTAGCTGCGTATCTGCCCTTGGGTCAGTGAGACATGCCTATATCCTGAGAGTTCTAATACATCCCTTTAATGTCAGCTTAAGAGTTATATCCTGTTCAAAGAACATATCCCTGTAGGCATGGCAGGTGGAGAGGGAAAGCAGCGAATATTATTATGAATAATATAGAGCCCTGCAGTCCTTAAACTGGAGTATCCTTTAGAGAGCTTCCAGTTCTACCTCGTTTTGTAGGTGAGGACGCTGAAACCCAGAGAGTGGAAACATGTTTTAATCAGGTTAGGCCACTAATGAGTTGTTAGTGACAGTCAGAACTGGAATCATAGTCTTTTAAATTGCCACATATATGTCCTGTGAATAAGATGTCCAAAAATGATATTGTAATGCCTGTACCTCTGTAGGACGCTCCATGACAAATATTGCACAGCCTGTTACATATATTTATGTATTATGCTTTATCCAAATGCTTGTTTGTATTCTCTCTGTCTTCCTTATATGAAATATGTATTGACTTATAAGCACCATTTCCATTTGTGTGAGTGCTTTATATCCCTTGGCCTCCCTTTAACTTATTCTGTGGATAGGAAATTCATTATCTCTTTCACTTCCTTGTGCAAGCTGCTTAATCAGCTGTTTTGCTCTAAGCTCAGCAGGGCCTTCATGGTTGCTCAGCAATCTTTCTCTTATTCCCATGGAGAAATTTTTATTCTTCCTCGAGGTCCCTACACAATCCCTCTCTCAGTGCTTACAAATGAATTTCTTTCTTCATACAAAAAAATCTGAAGCCACTAGGGGTTAAATTCCACATGCTTCCCTCACACGGTAAGTATTATACATGTCTCTGTTCTCTCTTGTAACCAGAGTCTTTCTTTTCAAAAGCTAAACTGTGCCACTGTGTTCTCTCCCCCATGTATTCCTATGTCCTCCTTCACTGTGATGCATTGATTAGCCGCTTCCTAATATAGTCACCCTTTCTCTCCTTACTGGTTCCTGTCTCCATATGAAAATATGGCCAAGGCTTCCCCATTCTATAAAAGCCTGCACTAAGCTTTCCCTTAAGTTGTATGTTACACTGACATTCTCCATTCATACTTCTACACTTACTGCATTTATTTCCCTCCTTTGCAGTAATTTCTTAAATGGTTCTGCTTCGGGTTTTTTCTATCCATTCTGCTCAATCCTCTCTTAACTGTTCCAGGAATGTCTGACTGTTGAATCTCACAGTCTTGTATTGCATTTCCTCTTAAAATCCTCTGAAGTTTTTGAAATTACTGGCTACCCCTTTCTTCCAATAGTTTAGCAACACCATCCTCCCTGGCCTTTTCTGGTAGTCTGACCATGCCTTCTAAATCTATTTAACCTACTTCTCTGGTTTCTTCTTTCTGTTAAATGTAGGCATTTCCCAAGGTTACCGTCTTGACTTATTTTTCCTTCTGCACATGAGTCAGACTAGTGTAAAGGTTAAAAGTGGACTTGGGAATGGATGACACTCGCCATTTATTTAGCAGTGTGTCGTTAGTTATTATTTAATCTCTCTGACTTATCTTCAATTATCTGTAAAACGGAATGGAAAATAATTGCTCACATTTATTGAACACTTACCAGGCATGGAAACTGTGATAAACATCTTATTTGCATTGAGTGTATATCGCTCTCATCACAGCTCTAGGGAATACTACCCTCATTTCACAGATAAGAACAGCAAAACACAGATTAGTTAAATAATTTGCCCCAAATGACACAGATAGTAAATAGCCAATGCAGAATTGAATATAGAATTCAGATATTAATGTCTACATTTTTCTCCTCAATAGTGATGTTCCTTACTCATAGAACTCACATGCAGTTAAATAAAATAATGCATGTGAAACTCTTAACATAGTTACTGCTGAAGTAAATAACTAACTAATGTTAAAGAAAAACATTTTCTCTTAATATCCCTCTTATTGTTAACAATTTTTCCTTGGGGGTTTACATCTGAGGTATATATCCACTCATTATCCGTTGAACACCCAGCTATATATCTCTAACCCATATTTGTCTCCAGAAATACATAACTGTATCTCTTTACCTGCTTGCAAGCCTGGATATGAAATCAGCATATATAAAATGGAAAAGGTCCCATTGCTTTTCTTCTCTTCAGCTTATGATCCTTGCCTCAGTGAATGATACACTCATATTTCTAGGCCCTTGAACATAAACGTTAGAGTCATCATTGTATGTCCACTTTGTATCTCAATGTCAACATTCAGTAAACAGACAGTTCCTGCTTATCATAACTCAGAAATATTTTTTGAATGTTTCCATTTTCTACTAGTTTTGATTTCTCTAATAAAATGTTAGTCATATCTTACCTAAATTGTTACAATATCTTCCTAAAGTATCCTTGCCTTTCTATAGTATCTTGTACTTGACAACCAATTATCTTTTCAAATCTTTGGGTAGTAAACATTTTATTTTTTAATTTTTATTTAAAAGTTTTTTTAATGTTTATTTTTGAGAGAGAGAGGGAGACAGAGACAGACAGAGCATGAGCAGGGGAGGGGCAGAGAGAGTGGGAGACACAGAATCTCAAGCAGGCTCCAGGCTCTGAGCTGTCAACACAGAGCCTGACGTGGGACTTGAAGTCACAAACTGCGAGATCATAACCTGAGCCGAAGTCAGATGCTTAACCAACTGAGCCACCCAGGCTCCCCGAGGGTGGTAAACATTTTAAAAACTTATAGGTCTTTTTGTTTAAACCAAACCCTAAGTGGAAGCTGAACATGAAATGATATTCGGAGCAGAGCTATTCTAACTGAGTTGAAGATGTGGAACTTGGAAGCAAGTGCTTTCTTATTTTCTTCTGATCTTGTCTTCTCTGGATTGGCTCCTCAGTGGTCCCTGCATATCCTGAGAGAATGGTTGGAAAAGTTTTGTTTTAAAACAGACTTAACCATAAAGTTAATAATGCATGAATCCTTTGCTAATATGGCACTCAAGACCCTTCACAGTTTTTAGCCCTTAACTGTGAAGACCCTTTCACCTATTGTCAGTCTCATCCACTGCCACCTGCACCTCATAGGCACATTTGTTATTTAACATTATTTAATCATCCAATTTCTGCTTGCATCTCCTTTGCTTTTTGGTCTGGACTTTCTGAAATGTTCTCTTCTTTCTCTGTCTCATTTGATATAATTTATTCTTAGAGACTTGGCTTAAATGTCACCCCCTTTATATAATCTTTATAGAATATCACAGTCAAATTTTAACTCCCTCCTTTGTACTCTATAATCTGGGGTTTGGCTTACACTAAAGATTGAACTGCTACCTTATTTTATTTGAGTTACTTGTGTATATGCCTATTTCTTCCTCTCCTGTATCAATATATCTTGAGCTCCTGTGGTTCAGAAACATGTATTTTTCTTTTTCTTTTTCTTTTCTTCTTTTCTTTTCTTTTCTTTTCTTTCTTTTCTTTTCTTTTTG
>NW_026057579.1:27174760-27276793 GCF_023721935.1 Panthera uncia
ATAAATAAAATCTGGGGCCTGATAGCTTTTGCTTTAAATTTCTCATTATCAGGTATTATTCGTGGTATTTCTACCTGAGATATTCTGATACATGATCAGTTTTCGATCTTAAACTGTTCTCATTATCATTTCTGATGTTTACTCTTTTATCCATCCATCAATGCATCCATCCATCCATCCTTCCATGCTCAGCATAATCATTCTTAGGGGGTGCCTCAGTGGCTCAGTTGGTTGAGCATCTGATTTTGATTTCAGCTCAGGTCATGATCTCACAGTTCATGGAATCCAGCCCCGTGTCAGCCTCTGCACTGACATCCCAGAGCCTGCTTGGGATTCTCTCTCTCTCCCTCTCTCTCTGCCCCTCCCCTTATCGTGCTTTCTCTCTCTCAAAATAAACAAATAAACTAAAAAAAGAGAAATACCTGAGCCATCCATTTCTTTTATGTAGTTTTCCCTTACCACACAGAGGGATTTATCCTTTCTGCAAATACCTGCAGCTCCACTGTCTCTGCTTTATCTTCTTAATCTATTTTTAACAACTTTCTTTCTTTCCTTTTTTTTTTTTTTTTGGTTACATATATGTGCATTATTTCCCCAACTGGAATCTTAAATTCTTTTAGAATAAAGACCATAGAGGTGCCTGGGTGGCTCAGTTGGTTAAGCATCTGACTCTTGATTTTGGCTCAGGTCATGATCTTACAGTTTGTGAGTTAAAGCCCCACATCAGGCTCTGTGCTGACATCACAGAGTCTGCTTGGGATTCTGTCTCTCCCTCTCTCTCTCTGCCCCTCCCCCGCTTGTGCATGCATGCTCTCTCTCCTCTCTCTCTCTCTACTCAAATAAAAAAAATGAAAAATAAAAAATAAAAAAATAAATACCATAAATTTATAGTATTTTGTATCTCTCATAGAACATAATTCACAGTTAGAACTTGTGACTTTCTTTTTTTTAACTATATGTCAACTTTTCCCACATGAGGTCCTAGCATGGTGACAAACATATTTAAGTCAATGAATCTTCAACCCCACATGATTTCCTGCTACCAAAAGATTCATGAAGAATTTATCAAATTCAACACCCAAAAAACAAATAATCCAGTTAAGAAATGAGCAGAAGACATGAGTAGACGTTTTTCCAAAGAAGACATCTAGATGACCAACAGACACATGAAAAGATGTTCAATATCACTCATAATCAGGGAAATACAAATCAAAACCATGATGAAATACCACCTCAAACCTGTCAGAATGGCTAAAATTAACAACACAGGGAACAACAGATGTTGGCAAGGATGTGGAGAAAGGGGAATCCTCTTACACTGTTGGTAAGAATGCAAACTGGTACAGCTACTCAGGAAATAGTATGGAGGTTCCTCAAAAGAAACCTAGCAATTGCACTACTAGGTTTTTATCCAAAGGCTACAAAAATAATTATTCAAAGGGGTACATGCACCCCAATGTTTATAGTAGCAGTTTGGCTATCAACAGTAGCCAAATTATGGAAAGAGCCCAAAGGTCCATTTACTGATGAATGGATAAAGAAGATGTATGTGTGTGTGTGTGTGTGTGTGTGCACATACAGATATAATTGAATATTACTCAGCCATCCAAAAAAAAAAAAAAAACAAAGAAATCTTGCCATTTGCAACCATGTGGATGAAGCTAGAATATATTATTTTAAATGAAATAAAAGTCAGTCAGAGAAAGACAAATACCATATGATTTCACTCACATGTGGAATTTTAAGAGACAAAACAGATGAACATGGGAAAAGGGGGAAAAAGAGATAGAGAGAGACAAACCATAAGAAGCTCTTAACTATAGAGAACAAACTGAAGGTTGATGGAGGGAGGTGAGTGAGAGAATGGGCTAATGGGTGTTGGGTATTAAGGAAGGCACTTGTGTTGAGCCCTGAGTGTTGTATGTTATGTGATGAATCACTAAATTCTACTTCTGAAACTAATATTACACTATATGTTAACTAGCTAGAATTTAACTAAAGGTTTGAAAAAAAGTTTTTGTTTGCATTAAGAAAAATATTATTAAAGATCAACATACTCTTCCCTCCTCCAACACCCCTCCCCCTCCACTTCATGTTTTATATCAAAGGATTCTCCTATGTTTGGTCATTGGCATTCCAAATAACAAATTCAGCACTATCACAGGAGGACAGCTCAAAGCAGGATTCTGCCTATGTTATCTAAATGCAGTATTGTGTTGTAGGTCTCTAAAGAATTTGTTTGCAACTCTCAAATGTTGCCTCAGAGGACATTCCCAAATTATATATCATAGATATTGTCCTAAAAGGTTTTCATAAATACATTTTTCAAGCATTATGCTAAACAAAGATAAAACTATTACATTACTGTCGTACATCTTAGACTAACAGACTAATGCACACTGAATATATCAACGGGGAAAATATGCAACATTTTCTAAAATTATTTGACCATGGAAAGCTGTTCTTCAGAACTTTTATCACATATTGGAATCAAGATGAATGCTCTTTGGGAAGCACTGCATCAAGAATTCAATCCTGTACTTTGTCACTGATCTTAACAGCTGGATGAGTTCATTTTTTTCTGTGTGTGTGCGTGCGCATGCACACACAGGTGTGTATGAGAGTGTGGAGGTCCAGAGAAAATATAGTTCACTTTTTAAAGATCATATGGCTATCCAGCAGCATAATTATGCTCAGAACACCTGCATTATTCTGTTGTTCACTTCACTATGTTACCTACATCCCTCAATAGGTTCCGACTCCCTGATTCCATATCTGGTTCTTCTGCTTCCCTGAGGCAGACACAGTGAGGTTCTCTCTTTGCTCATGGTAAATGCATGTTAAATGTTTATAGTTCTTTTGTTTGTGAGTTACAGGTTATTTCTCCTTGACATTACAAGTACATCAAAATATGCTTCTTTTCATACTGCAAAAGTGTACCTACACAAATAAATTCCTGGAATGGTATAAGACCCTGAAGCAAACTAACTTTAGTAGCAGACTTAGGTTATGTATTTATTACAGAATGATTGTTTTATATCCTTAGGTTAACTATTGGCTTTCTGAAAATTTTCATAAGGCAGGAGAATGTGCATATTTGTTCCAAGATTTAGCAAACACACAAAGAACTTAGGTTAATAGGTATATTCTACAGTTAAGTTGATACATACACATTGGTGTTTCCTATGTTTTGCTATCAGTTCAAAGAATTTGAGTCTTTTATTTAAATCAGTCTTTAGACCCTTTCCAATGATAAATCATTATTACCCTTTACTCATTTTTTCATAGGAAGGAACATCCATGGAGAGGGGATATTTGAAGAAACACTTGTTCTGTTCCTTTCCAGGACTCCACCACCACACACACATTCAAAAAAAAAAAAAAAAAAAAGGTGAAGCTAATTTAATTGGGTACATCCTTATCTACTTTGGAGAACATTGTTTTTTAGCCACCACAGTGATTTCACTGTAAAGGCAATGTGGATGTTGGATTTCCTATTATTTCTTGTCCTCTTTGAACTCAGTGTGCCCAGGTGCATTGAATAGATGGGTTTCCAGTTTGTATGAAATGAACCTATGGAATAGGCTTTCCAGTTTCAGGAAGACATGAAATATTTTCTACCTGCTCTGATTGTGACTGGTGGGTGAGTCAGGTCTCATGCCTCCCATGTGGGACAAAATAGGCCACCCAGATTGGCTTCAGGTCTCCCTTGCATGCTTTGGAGCCCTATGATAGTCTTTGGGTATCCATTAATAAAAGTGATATTTGATCTCCATTTTGTTCCTAGTGCCTTTATCTACTGATTAAATGCTGGAGGTCAAGAGAATAATTAAGTGCTACTTGGACCACCAAAAGTACTGTGCATATAGACAGTTCAGGATCTGAGTGCATGTTGAGAGGGGATTGACTGATGCAGATTTTATGGGACTTCAAACACCTATTTTGGGGATTTTCTTTTTAGAAAAAAAAAGAAAAAATGAGATACAAAAGTAAATATTAATTTAGACTGAAAAATATACATGCGAAAAAATGAAAAATTTCAGCACATGAAAAATTTTTAAAGTTGAGAGCTATCATAGTTTTTATTAACTGCTTTTCTTACCTCTATAATATTTTTTCTTTGTTTATTTGGTTAAGCTGTATTTGATTATATTTTTGTATGATGATATTTTATAATATTATCTATAGAGAGAATAAAAAAAATTCACCTTTTTGTCTATAGGTGTTAATTGAATTAAAAAATATTGATCAATAATAATTTTAGCAATGGTATTTATATTTCTGGGGTCATTGTTAAATTTAGGAAAATCTCTATCATCTTTCATATTAAGTTATAGGATTTGGAAGAATTTTCAGCTCTGTTCCTTTCAAACTTTGTCTCTTTTCTATTACCCACTTAATTCTAGCACCAGGTACTATGGGACTTATTCCTATCAGCCTTCAACCTCTGCCCTATACCTTCATGTCAAAATATGAGGTCACTTGCCACAGTTGGTGGCAGTAGTGTCCCTGGAAGACAACCCTATACAAAACGACTATCAAAGACTTAACTATACATGGAAGTGTTGTGAGCCACATCAGTATATTTCTTTAAAACCAAACTGAATATATCTCAAGTTCAGTTTTCCTTTTTTCTAGGTACTCCATACCTTTTGGTTAGGTGCTCTGTGCCTGACAGGAAGGGGAGTGTGACAGATAAAGTGGAAAGTCAATGGTCTTAACTGTCTGCTGCTAAAACACATTTATTCTGCAAATTTTATAAAATCGCATAACTGATTGAATACACTATTTGCCTCTTCCAGAACCTCAAGGGGACTTTGCAAAGTAAGAGCCCTGGAGGATTAAACTTCATACTAAATCTGTTTCTGAGCAGAAAGTCTTGTCATTGTAGAAACCAAAAAACCTATGAGGGTATTATATTTGTAACTTGAGAAATGAGTCAGGTTTTTAACTGAAGAAGAGCTTTGGTACCTATTTTTAAATCAGAAATGCTCTCTAATGATCTCCTGTAGAAAGACAATTTAAGATGGGAATTCTTTCCTGGAGTTTTAAATGGATAGAATAACAACAATTACTTTTTACTGACCATTTACATATGTGCCAGCACTTACCATATATGATCTCTAATCTCACAAGAGCCCTGTAAAACTGGGAGAGCAAAGACTCATGGCAGTAGTTCTCCCAGGTGTCATCTTTGCTCTCTAAAGACTCCTGTTGGAAAGAAAAAGTCATGGAATGAGGATCATGCTTTTACAGACTTACTTCATTTGAATTTCAAAGGTATCCAAAAGCTAGATAGATAAATCAATTTTGAGAGTTTAAACCGTGATTCAGAATAAGGTTAAAATTTTAACAGGTAGTAGAGTTGAGATACAGTTCTGTTTTTCTTTGGATGTAAGCCAGGTACTAGATGTCATGGATTTGTTGTGTATGATTAATATTGCATATGTTTGCGTTTTCCTGCATCTTTGCAGAAACGTGCAAGGAGAGTCAAAACCTTCCATTAGCCTAACTCCCAGCCCCTGTCCTTATAAGAGCAGCCTCTTTGAGTATTTCAGAGTGTAGTTTCATCTCTTTAAAATCCTGCTTAATGCCTTCACTTGATTTTCAATTTAAAACTTGGTGTAATAATATTTCTGCCTCTGGATGTCTAAATAAAATATGTATTTCAACTGACTGTCTTCTGATTAACCTAGTGACTTTGTTCATCACACAAAAGAATCATAGGATAAGGAAGCCAATATCTGCTTCACTAATCATGAGGTAAGTGAAAATGTACTGATCTCAGTTTTCCAGTCAGACCTTTCACAAATGGATAATTCCTTGAACACATTTAAAAATGAGTAAAAACTAACACCCTGAATAAGCCAGACTTTTTAATGGTTAGGTGGTTTTGATGAGAAACTTTATGGAGTCATTGCCTGTTACCTTACTTTAACACATTTCAGACTTGGAATCTTAACCAGTCTCCTAGTCAGAAGGATCATTACAAAGTTATATTTTCCTGTTATATGCTCTGGGAGCTGGATGTATTCTTATTGGGGGAAGAGAAGGACTAGTAAGATGATTACTAGATTTCTGCACTTTTCTGTTCTTTTTTTCTTTTTCTCAGTTTATGTTTTCCCTTGTGTATGTTCCCAAAAAAAACTATTGAAGACTGTTTGTCAAATGAGTAAACTTGATGTCACATGAAGCATTTACCTACCTAGGTTTTTGTTCTGAAGATGGTGTCACCATTCCACAAAGAAATCAAGTGCATGGACTTTGTTATAGGTTGTGCCCACGTTGAGGAGCCCTTTCCAGGTCATGTTTTGGATGATTAAGATTGCCAGATATTAAAGGCATTACTGATTGGTACTTGAGCAATGCTAGAACTATCTGTCTGAATGAGAAATATTCCTTGCATTCCCAAAGGATGTTGTTCTTTCATGACTAGGTTTTCTAAACATTCTTCCTTCTTCTGGAATGTTCTTTGTCTTCAAATGTATTGGAGCAAAGCCCACTCATCCACTAGGACTAAGCTTCAGTATCACTGCCCCCTTCATAGCCTTGTCTGGCACTGTCTTCTTCTCCCAGGAACGGTTTCTCTTGGACATAAAACTTGTCTATTTAAAAAATTACCATTATGTATAACTTCCTTCTTCACTGAAGAGTGAGATCTTTGAGAGCAGAAACCATATTTTATTCATTTTTGCATCTCTGCCTGTTGGCAAAATGCCTATCATATACAGTCCCTCAATCTATACCCATTAATTAAACTATTCATTCATTCACTAATTCATGCAACAAACGTGACTTAAGAAATGTCATTGGAAGCAAATAAACTACATTGACAATTCCCTCAAAGAGTTGGTGTATTGGATTTAGGATCTATCATTACTCATTAAGCAAGCTGAGATCTGCTTTAATCAAAAGTCTCCTTTGGCTGTTTAACTTAAAAGCTTCATATCCACACAGTTGCCTGTGCCCATGGCAACTGAAATGCATGAATGCGGGTTCTGAAATATAATCTTTCTAGAAAGCCAGGGCTCCTATTAAAGCTGTAGTTTACATCCACGTCCATCCTACACAGGTGTTATCACAGGCCTGCATGGATGACTATTTCAGCTAGGCAGTAGTGACTTCATATGACATCATGTCTACAAAGCGGTTTCCCCTTAGAGCATAGTGAGCTGTTGATAGATCTAATGTGGTGAGATCACAGGATCACATCATTTTGTGAGAGGCCTACCTGCAATGAAGGTATAGCCTGTAATATTTTATGTATGTGCCAGGCAGTATCACAGTTTTCCTTCCCCAGCTTAACAGAGGTAGCAACTCTATCTGTGTTTTCTCTGGATGTCTGGAGACAGGGGAAGCATGTATGTCCTATGCTACTTGGTAAAGGAATTCTGAGTGGGAATGGCTCCTGTGTGAGGTCACAGAAACAAGACATGGACAATGCTACTTGTGATGGGAAATCATTCAATGGACACACTTAGGAATATATTATTAGATATTTAGGTCTAAAACTTTGGGTAGGTGAGTTTAACTCACCCTTAACTTCAGGATCTCCATTTTGATGGGAACTAGGAACTATAGAGAATTGTATAGATTTGGGATATTTATTACATTCCCATATATTATATATATAATTATAATATGTACACATCTTATTCTCTAGAGAGCTTAGAGGTAAAATCCTTACAATGTGAAGAGAACATGGCCCTGTCTTAAGGTGCAATGAGGAAGTGGTGAGCTGAGGAGAATGTGCGTATCCTTCAGCCTCTTGCATGGAGAGAGTAAACCAGCCTAAGTAGGTGGTTGAAGCTTTCTGAGTTCATGAGGCCTTAAACCTTTACTTTTGTATCATAGGGGGAAGCCTATGGGTCCCAAGAAAGGAGTTAGGGTGGGCCAGGACGCCAGGGGTGCCTAACAGACTCAGGGCAGTGACATAACTATCCACATACTAACTGGAGGAAAACTAGCTCAATGTTTTGACAACTCATCAGTGGTACCAGTGCATACTGAGTATCAGCCTATATTGGTGTGCTAGGGTGGCCATAGCAAAATAGCACCACTGGGTGGCTTAGAATGACAGAAATTTATCATGTCACCGTTCAAGAGGCCAGAAGTTCAAAATTAAGGTGTCAGCAAGGTGGCTCTGCCTCCGAAGTATGAGGAAAGGGATCTGTTCCCAGCCCCTCCCCCAGCTTCTGGTGGCTCCTTGGCTTGTGGTAGCATTGCTACAGTCCTCACGTGGTGCTCTCACTGTGTGTGTGTTTGTCTATGTGGTGTTCTTCTTAAAAGAAGCCAAAGGTTTCAGAGGTTCACCTTACTTTGGTGTAACCTCATCTCCACATAGCCAACTACATCTGCAGCAACTCTGTTTCAAAATAAGTTCCCATTGTGAGATACTGAGAGGTTAGGGCTTCGACACATGAATTTTAAGGGGACACGATTCAGCCCTAGGCATGAACTTTCTTGAACATATTTCCTGGCATACATGCCCAGGAGTTTCTCTATAATAGATGCTTGGCCATGAATGGCTGGGTCAGTCACGAAGTGTACAAAAAGAACTTGGGAGTTGGTTTGAAGCTTAAATGCAATGATGGGATCAAACTGGCAAGAGGTCTGTGTGTCCGTTTCCTGGCACCGAGCAGCTGCTAGGTAAGTGGATGCTGGAGCAGTGCCTGGTCTTTGCTGAAAAAGTCCACTGGAAAAAAGGACGAGGAAGCCCACATCTTAAGAGGAATCCCATGATGTGTTGAGGGGTGGATAATTTACAAGGTGACATTTGGCAACTGACCAGTCACCAAAGAGTGGCTGTGTTTTTAGCAAGAGTTTATTGAGGGTGCATCTTCTTCAGAAAACAGAATCGAGCTTTGTGCTTTTCTTCCTTTTTACCCTCTTACTTCTGATGACTTTCTTGATGGCTTTCTATTCTGAGGTGTCTCCATTTATCTCAATGGATTTCAGAAAATTATTTTTAAAAATGCAAAACACACCAATTTTTAAGGGAAAGAAATTGAAAAACAAATGCTTACTCAGTGACTTCTTAAGCAGGGTGTAGCCTAGGCTAGCCTCACATCAGCCCTTAAGAGAAGATGGTTTTATCCCCCTTTTTAGAAAGTAGAAAACTAAAACTCCTAGAGATCAGATAATTTTTCTGAAAACAAACAGTAACTGAGAAGATTTTTAAATTTTTTTAATGTTTATTTTCAAGAGAGAGAGACAGAGCATGAATGGGGGAGGGGCAGCAAGAGAGGGAGATACAGAATCCGAAGCAGGCTCTGAGCTGTCAGCACAGAGCCTGACACGGGACTCGAACTCACGAACCATGAGATCATGACCTGAGCCGAAGTCGGACGCTTAACTGACTGAGCCACTGAGGCACCCCAGTAACTGAGGTTTTAACTGTAATATTTTCCATCCCAAACTGAACAGTTACATCATATTGACTCCTTAATATGTTTATGCTCTACAGGTTGATTGGTTGGTTAAGTGGAAGGTAGTAGTTTCATGATTAATACACACCATGCTAACATATCATAGGGAGAAAATGTATAAAAGAGAGTCAAAACTGTATTAAGTGTCTGCTGTAGAATACATGCGGTAATCTGTAATTGTTTTGGGTGCTCCTGAAAAACCTGTTCTTCAGTCTTATCAATCCAATATTATGATGAAGAAATTAAGATTTAGAGAGACACAGTGACTTGCTTAGTATCATGTTACAAAATATAGTAGAAATGTGGCTTGAACCACAACCCTTTCATATGAAATCCCATACTTGTTTCTTTGTTTTACTTTCCTCCTGCTCATAATTTATTAGAACATAAATATGATGAAACTAGGAGCATTTATTATTTTTATATACTACACAGAGTAAATGTGAAATAAATATCTGTTTCAGGGTTGAATGAAAACAGTTTGCCTATTCTGTTATGAGAGCAGTTTAATATTAGAAATGAGGATTCCAGAAGACAATATCTTAGCTGTGGTTTGTAGTTTATGGTAACATTAAATTTATGCTACCCATAATCAATTGTGTATCCTACTTCAGAAAAATATCCCCAGCTCTCCAAAGTCAGATCCTCTGCTTTCAAGGTGAAAAGCATATTATTTTATAGCAATTTTCCCTGTTTCATCATAGACCATGAGAGACCACGGAATGCACATAAGGGAGGGTCAGCCTGGGGAGATTTGACCCATTGTTGTGTTTACGTGGGTAATCGGTGAATTCCGTTCTTTTTGAGTTTTGTATTTCATAATCTCTTTTCTCCTGTAAGAACTTTACTGTAACTTTGTATGAGAGCCTTACTATGATCAACCTACAGATTTTAACTCCCTCTTTAGTTGCCATACTCCAGCTTCATTTAGCTTTGCTCAATGTCTTCTTAAGAAGGAAAAAGCGGTCTCTGGATTGGGGTAGGCGAGAGGAGGAAAGCTCCTAGGGGGTTAGAGTGTCTACCCCTTTATTCCTAATTTATAGTAAACTGGTAGCTCAGGAACTTAACTTTCACTTTCACTTATTTTCTATTTTAATTCTAAATTCTATTTTAAATAGGTAATACATACAATAAAAAAAATATCTAGTGAAAAATAAACCTCTTTATTATTCATTTTGCTCCGACATTGGTTCCATCTTGCCAAAGAAAAACCAATAGTAGTTTTGGTAACCAGTTACCAGAGATATTTCGTAAAGGGTAAGGAAGGGTCTTATGAATGTCTTCCCAGGGCTAAGTCCTAAAGGATGAGCAGATTTCCACCAGGCAGACAAGGGAGGGGGCCACACTGTAGGCAGGAAGTAGCATGTTCAAAAATGTTGAAATATGAAATCGTGTAGTTATTCCTCAGCAGATCTAATGCTTCAGTATCCCTTCCTTGGAGTACATCCTTTCCCATCCTCTCTCTAAAACAGTTTTCCCTATTCTTGAACTTCATATAAATGGAATCATTCAGTTACATGTATTCTTTTGTTTATCACTGAGTTCACTCAACATTTTGTCTGTGAGATTTCTTTATGTTGTCGTGTAGGAGTATTTTTGTATCTCAATGTAATGTCATGTCCTAGTGTGTGACTGTACAAAATTGTGTTCACTCATTTTCTTAGCATTGGGCATTTTCTCCTCTACTAGAGTACTCAACACCTTGCCCTATATTAACGAGTTAGAGTTTGTTTCTCTCACAGATCTTACATAATTCCCAAGAGTCCACTTCTTGCCAGAAGTGAATAAGACAGGAGCTTGATACTGGGAAACTGGGAGGCAGTACCTCAATGCTATTGCTCATTCCTTTGGCCTTGATGCCCATGATAGTACAGATAATGCAGTTTAAGCTCATGTTCATACTGTTAACACCTACCTACCTACCTACCTACCTACCTACCTATTCATATTGCTAGTAACAAAATAATTTCACACAGCAAGTAACCACATAATTTTCCTATCTTTAAGAATTTCATTTCAGAGACCCAGGAAACTTATAGTTCTGCCAAAATTATGGATAAAAGGCAGACTTCTACTTGATTCTGATTAAATCTTCAGGACAATGGTATTGCTTGTACCCACTTGCACCAGCACTTGTGCCCATCGTCTCCCAAGGGAAATAGTTTCCTGAAGTCTGTGTGGGCTACATAGTTATTGGGAGCTACATCTTTTCAGTCTCAGTGAAGGCCTTGATTGCAGATCAGAATTATTATATAAGATCAATGTTCAAATCACTCTCCTGCAACTAGACTTAAGTACCCTATACTTTCTACAAAGGATTTGTGGTGAGAATTGCTAAGAGGGAAACCATGGCTGGGCAGGTTGGGTTCTGCCCCTCAGACCTCTGATGTTGGTGATGGAGGCTGCCATCCAATGACCTGTCACTGAAAAAGCTGAGTCTGCAGAGACCTCTGCTCAAAGCATTTCCTGAGCTGTACCCTCCTGGAATAACCCAGAAGCCTTTTTCATAGACCCCTCTATCCTTTGAAATGTTTTTCAGCCTCCTGGACAAGTCAGACTCCTTCCTCACTTTCTATAATAGCAGATGCATGAATAAAAGCAAATGCAGCTAGCTTTCTAGCATGATAAAATATCCGGAGACACAAATACCAAGGAGTTTATGCAAATGAAACCACAGAATATTGAAGTACAAAGTGAGCTGATGTGTTATAAGAACTCAAAAGGTCATCTAGATGGTTTAAGAATAGATCATAGAATTTAAATTGGGTATCCGTAGAATTCAATTAAATCGGTCAAATATTGACTCAGTATCTAGTCCCACTGGACAGGGAGGTGGGGTGGGACAGGCAGGGTAGGATGAGAGGTGAATGAGACAAGCCTGCCTTCAGGAAACTCTCAGCCTTGGGCCAGAGGGTGAGGAGGGACAAGAATGATGGGGATAAAATATGGAGGCAGAAAGCCATAATGATTGAGTGCCCATGTTCTGAGGTCAGGCTGCCTGGGTCTGAAGCCAGGCTCCAGCACTTAGAATGGTGTGACCCTGGGCAGAGTGCATCTCTAAGCCTCAGTCTCATCTTTGGGAAACTTGGGTTTCATGACATTATCTACCTCATAATGTTATTCTGAAAATTAAATCCAATAACCTGTCTACAGTGCTTAGTCCAGCACTAGCCATAGAGCACTTAGTAGACAGTAGTAGCTATGAAATGTCAGGAGGAAGTACAGGCAAATAGGAGAGTTGCACCCATTGGAGAGAGTTTAGGAAAGACAGGAGGAAATAAGTAATATTTGGAAGAGAGGGGCAGTATACCAACTGATGGAAACTGGGGGAAGATGCACCTAGCATGTGTTTATAGCAGTTGCCTGTCAGGCTATATAGTCCCTGAGGTAAGGGTCCATGCCTGTCATATTCATCAGCATCTCCCAACACCAGAAAGCGACTCATTTGAATGAAAGAATAAATTCATTCAAGACTGTATGGATAAGAGGAACACCATGAGCTGGGAATGCAAAAGGCATCCTCGGGGGAGTGGGGGGGGGGACCATGTATAGGTGATTCCATCAGTGAACCCCTCACAGGTGAGCCTGGAATCCTGGGAGGTTTCAGCCAGATCATGCAGAGCTTTGAGTACAGGACAAAGAGTCACATCCACAAGCAGTGAAATCATTGTGCTTGTGTTTCTGTTCCTTTTAACTTTGAAGGAAATAAAAATAAAAAGCCAAGCTGTACTGCAGAGTCAGCTGAAATGTTATGAACTTATCTTTCATTTTCCTGCCATCAGTTATGTGCAAATTAGACATTCTCTTCTGCCTATAAATTGCTTAATCTAAGTTTGTGCTGCACATGATACCAATGGCTTTTTAACTTGCTCTTGGAGCTAAGCAGGAGGCTGATAGATTCTGTGAGCATTATTTTCTACAGCAGGCAAAGTCTACGGTAACCAAGCCTAAAATGATTCTTAGATTAAAATACTGTACAGCTTTACTGGCCCCAGATACTAAAATGTCAGGATTCTTTATAAGCCCTGATTCTGTCTCTTCAAACATGTCATGAGCTTCTTGTGAATTTGGGCAGTCCAATAAAATACGATGGCCATTTCCCAGTCTTTGTTTTGTCAGCCTTCAAACTGTCACATTTATGAAGGCTTTTATAAACACTTTCCAAATATAGCATATCATTCAGTTCTCAGGACAACTTTGTTCAGCAGGTTTTATCAACGTGACATAGGAGGATCTGGGGCTCACTAGTGTCATCTGGTCCCCCGGCCCAAGCTCTTATTCCCCAGGCACAGGGCCTCAATGGAGTGTCAGTGTTTTCTTCTGAACTCTCCAGAATTCTTCCTGCAGTTACAGCATATATGTGTGATGCTTTATCTTCAAGCCACAAAATGCTTTTCTGCTTGTAGAGTGCCTCCTGGATGGATGTTTTCTAGAACTATTCTTATCTTGATTTCTTTTTATTTTAAAATCCGGTTGCCATTCCTTATCCAGAAAAACAACAGAGAAAATAATATAGTAATAAATTTGGCTTTCTTTAGAAGACCTCTTGATCTGATAATAGTAGCTGGCCTATCCAAAGCTTATGAGTAAGATTCTAATGCAGACATCAAAAGACGTTCGTCTATATATTTGTATGGGAGGATTAGGAGAAAGAAGGTGAGTGCACGGCTGATACCCCATTAACAAGTATGTTCCTGCCTGAAGCTGAAAGAGGGACAGTGAGTAATCGAAAGTGCATGTGTTTGGGAGTCAAGCACACCTGGGAGAACTGGTTCAGCTATATTCAAGCTATTAAAACTTGACCTTGACCTTGACTTCCTTTGTAAAGTGGGTTTAGTAAGAGTTATATGATATTTGCTCCTTTCAATCATTCATGAACCGAAAGACTTTTATTGGATACCTCTTATGAGGCAGGCATTTTGCTAGTTGCTAGGGATAGAGCCATAGATAAAAATAAAGCAGATATGATCATTATCTTAATGGACTTAGAATCTAATGTCTAATATCTTCTTAGTTTAATATCTTCTTAGGAAGATATTGTACACCTACATATACAATCCTATAAATAAAATTGTGATCAATGCTGTTGAGAAATAATATAAGATGTTTGGGGAGGGTTCTAGTACAGTTGAATGGCAGTCAAAAAACCCTGAAGTTGAGACAAAAGTGATAAATAGGATGAGCTGACTCATAGGATTATTGTGAGGATCGTAAGTTATGCTCATTTAAGTGTCTAGCACAGTGCCTTGGGCATAATAATCATCAATAGTTTCAATGAGAACAATAATATTGGGCTAGGTGACTGCCCACTTCAGATATTTTGAGACACTCCATGGAGAGCTTCCCCACCATTCTTCCTTCCTTTTCTGAGCCCTGATTCCTTTCTTAGAGCCCAAAGCCCTGTTTTCCAGGATGGAAACTCCTCAGGGATTTATTCCAAGTTACTTTAAGTTCACGCTATGTTGTTACTGACTGATGTCAAATCAGTCTTGAGAGTTACTCGTAGAAGGAGTCATTCCAATCCATGCTAAGTTACTAATAGTTGATAAAATGTTCCATCCCGAGAGCAGCTTTTATTAAAGAGGAGAAAACACAAGAGTGATCAGTGAGAATGGAAGATGGTCTATATAATAATGTGAGTCTGTTGGGGAGAGAATGTCAAATAGAGAGGCCAGGAGCTTTTATACTGAAGTAATAGAAAAAGGTCGGGATGTTTGAAAACACACTAGCTTTCTGAATAATTCTATCCAGTAAACCTCCATTTTCTAATGGCAAAAGTGTTTCCTGCCACAGTCACAATCCATAATCTCTTTCAATTAATTATAGTAATGTTGACTGTCCCTCGGGCTCCCTTGAGGACTCTGACAGTTTTCTCCCATGGCCATGATCTCCTCTCATTGTCTCTCCAGGTCTGGAAATGGCTGACTATGCTAACTTTTCAGTAGGAGAAGATTGTTTCTGTACTGCTAAGGCCTTCTGGGGTCCACTAAAAATTGAGGCAAAACTATGCCCATCTTTTCATCAACCATCCACTTAGACTTTTGAGCACCTGTTAATTCTTGGTCCTAAGTTAGATACTGAGGATAAAGAATGAAGGAAAAATAGTTTCTACTCTCAAGGAGTTTAAAACTTAGTGTTTTGATGAAGCAAAGTAGTGGGGGCTGTGAAGGCACAGATGGGGGAATGACTAAGTTGGCACAGGTGAGTTGGCAAAGGGCTTCATCTAGAGACACATATTTGGACAGGCCATGAAATGAGGTCTACCTACTCAAGATGGGCATGACTGGCGTTCTAGGCAGTGACTTGCCTATGAAGATGCAGAGAAGCATGAAAAAGCATAACACATTTTCTAGATGACATGGTCCATAGACGGAACATATTCAAGAATTGTTAGTTTAAATATATTCTACTTTGAGGCTTGTTGACTGATGTGGGAAGGGTACAGGGAGGCAGGGAAGAAGGGAAGAAGGGAAGGAGGTGAGGAAGAGGACAGAAAGTTGCTGAGCTATAATTGTCTGGTATTGAATAGATGAGTGTGATACTATACACTTTTGACGCAGGGATTCAGTTTGCAGTAAAGATACCTGAGTTCTTGTTAGCTTCATGCCCTTGACCAAGTTCTCAACCTCATCCCCCATGTCAGCATGGACGAGATGATCTGGCGATATATTTGTATCATTGAGAATTCTTTCTCCATACTCCTAATTTTAAAAAAGTAATGACTTTAGAAGTGTGAACTTCAGCCTTTCCATTTTTTCCCATATGACCTTGAACAAATATCTTAACCTCTCTGAGCCTCAGTTTCTTATGTAACATAAGGAGATGGTTCCTCTCTTGTATTGCTGTTGCAAGAATCAGGTATAATTTATATAAATATCTAGTATGGTTTGTGATTTATAGGAGGCATTCAGTGAATGGGTGTTGTTGTTGCTATTACTTCTATCAATGTATTCATTTTCAATAGTAACTCTTTTAGTATTTACTTCTTCCTTGCATTTCTTTATTCTATATTAGATTGTAAAATGTGTGGGAAAAGGTGTTGGACCTTATCCTTCCCTAGGCAATTGGCCAGTTTTGGTGCTTAGTAAATACTTGGTAATTGACTGATAGACAATTATGTGACAACTAAAAATGTAGAGTTGAGAGAGTAAATTCCTGTCCACTTCTCTGGTATTAATTGCATCTAATGTTTTACATGCTATATAAAATATACTAGAATTTCACAAAATGGGAAAACAGATAAAGTTCACTCATAAAAGGGATAGGCCATTTCTGCACATTTCAGAAAGTCCTTAATCCTGTATATGTTGCCAGGAAATGGAGAGTGGGTTGCATGTATAAAGATGGATAAGATTGTGGGGAAATCCTTTGCCTCATGCTGTTTAGTTGTCTCATACATGTAATTATTTGTTTTGACCAAGGCCTCGTTTTCATGGATTAGTGCTGTCTGAACGGACAGTGTACTGGGAGGCATTTTTTTTTTTTAACCAGAGATTATCAAAAGTTTGTGTGCATAGAGACCGCAGGGGAAGGCTCAGATAGCAAGGTTCTAATCCCAGAGATCCTGATTCAGAATTTCAATCCTATTTCTTGTCTTCTGATACATTGAGCTCCTACCCAGGCCACCACCCCAGCTTGGGCCCTGTCCCGCTCAGACGAGGACCACTTCAGCCAATACTGTCACCTCATGTTGTGACCTTCTGAGTCAGCAGGTAATTGTCTATTGGCCTTGCAGATAGAGCCACGGTTCAGGAATTTGCTAATTACCATTCCCTGTTGACTGATTATCCACATCCATTGGGTATACACTTAAACACGTTTCAAATCAATTTAAATCCCAGGTCCACAGCCACTTATCTGAATGACTGCACATGGTATATTTATATGCCACCAACACCATTACCTGCACCATTAAGGGCTGCCACTGCTAATAATCACAGCTGCAAAAGCATCTACGTCTGTTGATGCCACTGCATCCCAGGAGCCTCAGGAAGCTTTAACGTGTCCCTTGGGGGTGGATTAATCCCTTATTGTGATACAGAATCCTTGATTTGGAGAGATTAAGTATTACGCTCAAGGTCACAGTGTGGGTAGCGCAGCAGAACTGTGATCCAAACCCAAATCCATCTGGCTCCCAAACCCCTGCTACGGCCTCTACAATTAAGGAAAGGCAAATTATGTCTTTTCCTTATTTGTACTACTAGGTCAGTATTTACTGCAGTATTTCAAATCCATCTGCATGAGAGAAGAACCAGTTTTACCTTTTTCAAGGTGAGAATTTAGACTGATTTTTCACATTTATTACTGTAGATTCTTCTTGCTCTTTTAGTGCCGAGATTTGATGTGAAAAAAGGTGCATCGGTGCTGGGCCATGTAGGGGACAGAACCATCTTCAGGCAGAGCCTCGGCTAAAGGCTCCAAATGCAGATATTTGACTACAAGAGATAAAATACAACCTTTGAAAGTCCTCTTTTCCCTGCTAATTGTTAAACCAAAGGAATGCTATTTGCTAGACATCTCCTGGAGACCTTAGAAATGGAACAGCATCACCAGCAGCTTCTCTGCAGAGGAAGCCTGACAGTCTGGTAAGAACGGGGCAGGTCAGAAGCTGCTCAATCACAGAGACAACTTCTACTGCATTGCAGAGTCCGAGTCACTGGAGCGAGGAAAACATCAGCCCCGAGACTGTAAGCCAGGGCTCTGCCAGCAAAGGCACGTATGCACAGAAATAATACAGAGAGAACATTTGCATCTCTCTTGTAAGATGAGCTGAAAACAACACTCCCTAAAAAAGAAAGAAAGAAAGAAAAGAAAAAAAAAGGTTTCAGATGAGAACTTCCTGACTATTGAGAATAAAATGACAAAAATAATTTTTGTTATTGAGGAAACAGGACCTACGTGCACACAAAGGAACGACCTCTGAGAGAAAGCACTCCCCTCTAGAAATCACTCAAGAGTGGGTGCTGGATAGAGTAGGATGTGAAGGTGGCAGGCACATTTGCAGGTAGACATCAGGGGTCCTGAGGGCCAGGCTTCTAGAAATACTCACCATGGGTGTCACTGTGCAGGTTTCAAAATTTGGCCTCTGACCCCTACTGAACTACAAATGTGAAACCTGGGAATCTTCATGGTTTAAAGGAAAGAAGGATCAAATAAGAATATGATCTTATTCCCTGGGCAGTCCACGTCCTCTCTCGGCCTCGGTTTACTATCTCTAACATAAGGTAAATGGACTATCTTAGTGCTTCTCAAACTCTGTGCACAGGAATTACCTGAGATCTTATCCAATGCCAATTTTGATCCAGTAGTTCTGGAATATGGGGCCTGAAGCTCTGCATTTGTAACTTGGCCTCAGATGCTGCTGCTGCTCTCTTGTCCATAGTTTAAATAGCATGGGACCAGATTTTCTTTAAAACCTCTTAGCTTTGACATTGGGTTAAGAAGAGAAGGAAACTAGGTGCTTTGATGGATAGAATTCATTAATCTAAGGAATTTAAATGTTTTCAAAAGTCTCTATTCATTTATTCATTCTTTAAAATATTTATTGGGCCACAGTTATTTAGTGGTACTCTTTTAGGAACAAAAAGGCTTCCAAGATCGCTGCCTTGTGGAGGTCTAGTGGAAGGAAACAAGCAATGAACGAAAAGTGAACATAATGTGGACTGCGATGGAGAATGTTAACTACAACTTAACTTCTATGAGGGCATGGATTTTGCTCTTGTGTTCACCTACTTCCACTGCCTCAAAAAGCATCTGAAACATAGTAAGCACTTAATAATTATTTTCTGAATGAGGGGATAAGTCAATTCTATTAAGTGCTATTCTGAAACAATATAATATAGAGTGATGTGATTCAGAGAGATCAAGGAAGTAGTGTGGGCATCTTGGACTAGGAAGCATAGAAAGCCACTCTGAAGAGGTGGCATTTGAGCCTTACAATGCATAACAAGAAGGAGTGGACCATGTGGACCCTGGTTTTCCAGACAAAGGAAATGGCAAGTTCAAAGGACCTGAAATGATTGGCTCGGCACATCCAGGACTCATCAAGGAGTCCTGCAATTGAAGAGGCTGGTGACTATCAGCCTCAGGCGTGAGTAAAATGGGATACACTCAGATAGAGGTCAGCAGGGACAAGACCACTGTAGGTCTTGGTGGTCGTGGTAAGAAACGTGGATTTTTTTTATTACATATATAGTTTATTGTCAAATTGGTTTCCATACAACACCCAGTGCTCATCCTAACAGGTGTCCTCCTCAATGCCCATCACCCACTTTCCCCTCTCCCCCACCCCTCATCAACCCTCAGTTTGTTCTCAGTGTTTAAGAATCTCTTATGGTTTTCCTCCTTCCCTCTCTGTAACTTTTTCCCCCTCCCCCTCCCCCATGGTCTTCTGTTAAGAAGAAATGTGGATTTTATTGAAATGCCATTAGAGATCACAGAGGCTTTACAGGCAGAATCAGACATAATGTAATTAGTATTTTATAAACACCAGTCTGGCTGTTGGTGGAAGATTGTAGGAAGGCTAATGTGGAAGAAGCAAGTCAGGAGGCTGTTCCAAGTAAGGGACTACTCCAGTATTCAAGGCGGTAAGTGATGATGGTTGTACGAGGACAGTCAACAGGAATATAGATCCAAGGTAGGCCTGGCAGGATTGGCTAATGGATGAGATGTTGGCTGGGGCTGGTGGGTGTGAGTGAGTGGGGAGGAGTAAAAGGAATAATGAAGGATTCTTCCCTGAGCAACCTTTTATCTGATGTAGGAATATGTGCAACTTTATAAGTCAGCCTTTCTATTTTTGGACAACTAATTTGTAGGCAGAATTTCCATATATTGAGTTTAAATCTGTCTCTGGGAAACATCCCTCACTGAGACCTAACTTTTGAAATTATAGAGTCCAAGTCTTCTGTCTCTTCCTCCAAATAATCCCCAAATGTTTAAAGGCAGAGATTATAACCCCCCCGAGTCTTCTTCCCTCATACTAAATATGTTTCAATTAAGATTGAGATTATCACTTCACATGAAGTCTTGTGTGCTTGAATATTACTCCTTTAATAAGTTAAGGTGACAAGAAAACCAAGAAGTCAGACCAAGATGTCACTAAGGGAAATATTGCCCATCAGGAAAGGAGAGTAACACAGCACAGTTGGGAGACAGTTTTTGGAAAAAATTAGACCATTTCTTGTCACAACCAATGATCTGAGACACACCAATAAAGATCAATATCACTTTTCAAAACTAGTATAAAGTTAAATTTAAACTTTGAGAAAAGTGGCATTGAATAATGATTCACTCACCTTGGATTCTTAGCAAATTGTACAGGGAAAAACTTTGGTTAACTGGAGTTGTGTTTCCTAATCCAAAGGGATACATGCACCCCTATGTTTATAACAGACAGATAAGGAAACAACCCATGTATCTATCGATTGATGAATGGATAAAGAGGATGTGGTACACACACACACACACACACACACACACACACACAAGAATATTACTCAATCATAGAAAAGAATGAAGTCTTGCTATTTGAAACAACATGGATGGAGCAAAAGAGTATTAGGCTAAGCAAAATAGGTCATTCAGGGAAAGACAAATACCATATGATTTCACTAATAAATGGAATTTAAGAAACAGCACAAGGGAAAAAAGGGAATAAAACCAAGAAATAGACTCTTATTTTTTTATTTTATTTTATTTTATTTTTTTCAATATATGAAATTTATTGTCAAATTGGTTTCCATACAACACCCAGTGCTCATCCCAAAAGGTGCCCTCCTCAATACCCATCTCCCACCCTCCCCTCCCTCCCACTCCCCATCAACCCTCGGTTTGTTCTCAGTTTTTAAGAGTCTCTTATGCTTTGGCTCTCTCTCCCACTCTAACCTCTTTTTTTTCTTTTTTTTTTTTTCCTTCCCCTCCCCTTATTTTTTTATTTTAAAGAGAGAGAGCGAGTGAGCGATCAGGGGAGGGGCAGAGGAGAGAGAATCTTAAGCAGGGGCTTAACAAGAAAAAGAGAGTCTGACTTGGGGGTCTATCCCAAGACCCTGGGATCATGATCTGAGCTGAAATCAAGAGTCGGGCACTCAACTGACTGAGCTACCCAGGCACCCTAAGAAACAGACTCTTTTGTAATGTTTATTTATTTATTTTGAGAGAGAGTGAGTGGGGGAGGTACAGAGAGAGGGGAGAGAGAGGGAGAGAGAGGAAGAGACAGGGGGAGAGAAAATCGCAAGCAGTCTCCATGCTCAGCATGGAGCCCTCTGTGGGGCTCAATCTCATGATCTCATGAGCGGAAATCAAGAGTTGGATGCTTAACCAACTGAGCCACCCAGGCACCCTGAAATAGACTCTTAACTAGAGAGAACAAACTGATGATTATCAGAGGGGAGGTGAGTGGGGGAATGGGTTAAATAGGTGATGAGGAACCACACTTGTCATGATGAGCCCTGGGTGATGTATGGAATTATTGAATCACTATATTGTACACCTGAAACTAATATAACACTGTATGTTAACTGACTGGAATTAAAATAAAAATTAAAAAAAGAGGAGTTGTGTTTCTAAAGCTCTGAGTACTAAAATAGCAAATAAACAGTAGAAGAGAAAATGTCAGCTGAAGAACTTAGGCTGTAGCTGAATGGTTCATCACATCTTCCATTAAAAAAATCACAATTTTCACTCAATTTACTACCACAGAGAGAAACATTAGAAAATGCTTAATGTTTCAGGCTTAACTGAAGCCAAAATTCAATGATTTCCCATTAATAGTAATTCTACTCTCTGCCATCAGCTTGCAGCAATTTGTTGCCATTCTTTGTCAGTTTCTCTTTCCAGATGTTGCTGAGTCTGGATCTCCTTGTTAGAGATTGGGATTCTTAACTAAAAGTACCAGGAACCGTAATACCTTCAGGGCAGCATGATGCCAGAAAGAGGCTTGTTAATATGGATGGTTCAAAATGGATAAGGCAAGGTTGGACTTCTACGGAAGCGGGGAACTTGCTTTTAAAACCTGTAGGGAAGACCAAGAGGCAGTCTGTATTATGGCCAGGAAACCCAGGTATCCTTGTCTACTCACTTCAACCTTCTCCAGGTATTTTAGAAAAAGTTTCCCTTCCTCTAAGGACCTTGGCAACTCCTCCAGGTGGATGGGAGGACTATTTGGAGGAAGGAAAAGGGACATTCAAAGCTTCTATTCTAGGAGGTAAAGGTCCTGGATCCTCAAAGCAGGTGGGGGTGGGGGCGGAGGAAGTCATAAAAGTTGGGTATAAAGCAAGGGATCTTAAATTTAATATGAGGCCAAGAAGTGTGTGCCTGAGGTATTCTTGTTATTATAGCTGTTACATGATAACCCACAGACTTTGTTCCAAGCACTTAGTGTGTTTGTGAACAATCATGCATTTACATGCACATATGCCCAGAGACAGTTACACACACAGAGGTGTACCTAACACAAACATGCAGGTGTGATGCTGTCATAAACAACAGGCTCATGTTTTCCTTTGTTCTTTGTTTTAATCAGAGATGGCCTTGGTAATCAGGAAAATGGTTAAAATACTCAGTGCAAAGAACCAACTGAGACAGGAGAGCTGGAAATACACTATCCTCTGTGACCTCTTTTGCTATTTAGGGATTCTTTGTTCTAAACTCCCTTTTCTTTGTCATGTCTGCTGTGATGCTAAACAACCTTTTGGTGTTAACAGTCAATATCAACCTTTGCTTGTAGCTGATTTCCCCACCTCTTCCTTGATTTTAGTGACTGGATGAGCAATTGCTATCACATGCTTGGACTGACTGATGAGTGAGGCCGACTTACATGCTTGTAGAAACTGTAAAAAAGCAACCAGGCCAGGAATCGTAGATTTCTCTGTCATCTGGCATCAGAGTTCCTGCCTCTGAATGTTCTTTACTGGCTGCCCTATGGAGACCATGTACCAGATATTTGATGATTACCAAGCAGGGCATAAAAAGAGGAATATTAGCCAAGACCTTGACCTCCTTCCAAGGTTATTTACAGTTTTATATTCACTGATGTGTACAGCAGTCCTTTTATAAAAAGTGCCCTCCGGGTAAATATCATATTCCCCCTCTTATTTAACAAAGAGGCATTTGGATTTCAGTTGTACTTTTGGAAAACCTGTAAATAGGAGAGATGAACTCACAAAGGAAGAAGTAATTGTATTTAAATATGAAAACAACTCCATTAAGATTTAGGTAGATGATAGAAAAGGAGGTCTATGCTGTGGAGACACATCTAGGAGTCGGGGGTAGGACAGGTATTGGGACATATCAGTCTGGGATAAATTGTCAGGGGCAGAAGAGATGGAAACTCATTGAGCTGTGCGGACTTAAACAGATAGTAACACAAAGCAGTAAGCATAGTACCTGGTGTACAGTCAACTTCACAAACCACCAACAGTCCTTGTCATAGCACAGAAGGATTCTGGGTCCTAGAATGGTCATCCTTCCTAAGTTTTCCTTGGGCTCTGGATTTCTGTAATAGCTTTATCCTCGTCACCCTTGGTTCTGACCTTTTTGCTCCTTTGGAAATACCTTGTCATCTCAAGCTGATCCAGCATCCTGACGCCTTTTGCAACTCAGTTCTCCATAGCTCTGCTTTCTTCCTTCTCCAGTTTAGGAAAATAGAGAGTTCAAGGAAAAGAAAGTTTAGGAATTTCTAGGCACCTCCAGGACTCATCTTAACAAAGTACCACCAGGAGGTGATATCTGTGTTTGGCTCTTGTCTCTGTTCTGTTTATGTTGTCCAGGAAACTAGGGCTCCCGGATTGCAGGGTCGTCTGACTTTACTATAAGACCCTTGTGCAGAAGAATTTTCTTTTCAGTAGATCAGTTTGGGAAAGCCAATGCCTTCATTGCCACTCCAGCATGATATCAAAATGTGTTACCATTCAAATCCTAGAGCCTTAATGATATGATTGATTTGCAAACTCTTTGAAAAGTGTGGATATGTGTACAGACCTGGATCTTTATTTGGTAAATTTGAAGTACTTACTATTCCTCAAAGATTCCTAAAAGTTTCTATTTTTACCTCCCTTGAAGATCTCATATATATTTCAGATTGATTCTCTCCAGTAGATGTCATTGGAGACAGCTTTGTGTACATTTTAATGGGGACTGATGTTCGATATAGAGATTGAAGACTGGTTTGGATTTGTGGTTGTTAAGGTGCAGGATTTTCTATGTAAAAATTGAGAAATAAACTTCAGAGGATAGTCACCTGAAAATAGTTTCTCTTAGAGATTATTTTTGACTTATATTTCTTTTTTAATTTACTTTTTATGTTTATTTTTGAGAGAGAGAGAGAGAGAAGCAGATAATGAATGGGGGGGGGACAGAGAGAGAGAGGGAGACACAGAATCTGAAGCAGGCTCCAAGCTCTGAGCTGTCAGCACAGAGCCTGATGTGGGGCTCAAACTCATGGACCATGAGATCATGACCTGACCCAAAGTTGGATGCTTAACTGACTGAGCCACCCATGGGCACTATTTTTTTTTACTTATATTTCTATAAAATCTCAGTTCCTCAGTTAATTTTAATTAAACAGAATGGTCCAGGTAAGTAGTCACATTTTTACTCCAAAGTAGCCTAATCTCCAGATTGTGTTATCTCAATCTCATTGTTGACCCTTAGTCCTTAAACTCAAAACTCCATGAGGGCAGGAACAACTTCTGATCTATTCATCATTACATCTCCTACATCTTGTGTTGTGTCTTCATATGGTAGATGATTAATAAATGTATGGTAAACAAATAGATATTGATTAAATATATCCTGTTTTACATATCTTTTGAAGTATTAATTGTAATAAGTTTATTTAAATACAAGGTTTTTTTTTTTCCTTACCTATTCTAAAATTTAATGCTATTGGCTCCTGTTTTCTCTACCCACCACTTTTGTGTTTTACTAAGAAATGTTTGGGGCGCCTGGGTGGCTCGGTCGGTTGGGCGTCCGACTTTGGCTCAGGTCATGATCTCGCGGTCGGTGAGTTCGAGCCCCGCATTGGGCTCTGTGCTGACAGCTCAGAGCCTGGAGCCTGTTTCAGATTCTGTGTCTCCCTCTCTCTCTGACCTTCCCCCATTCATGCTCTGTGTCTCTCTGTCTCAAAAATGAATAAACGTTAAAAAAATTTAAAAAAAGAAAGAAATGTTTGGTTAGTATAAGAGTATGGTGGAAAGAGCAGCAACCATGGACCCAGGAGAGCTGAGCTCATGCCCTACTCTGCTAACAACTGACCTAATATTTGGTAAAGTTGTTCCATCTCTAGGCCTTATACTGAAAGATAACAATGTTAGAGAGTTCAGAAAACTTTCCAAATTCTTTCTGGTCTATAAGTAGAAAGTATTTACCTTATTATCTTCCTCACATGATTCTCACATCTCTCCTGGGCACAATGGCAACTCACAAGGAAAAACTGATTGCACCAGTTGCAGAAGAAGAGCAATTGTCCAAAACAATAAGATTACTATAGTGGATGTTGCACAAGTTGGTATGGCATGTGCCATCAGCATTCTGGGAAAATCTCTGGAGGATAAACTTGTGCTCGTGGATGTTTTGGAAGATAAACTCAAAGGAGAAATAATGGACCTGAAACATGGGAACTTATTTCTTTAGATACCTAAATTTTGGCAGGTAATGATGACTCTGTGACCTCCAATTCTAAGATTATGGTGGTAACTCCAGGAGTCCACCAGCAGGAGAGAGAGAGCCCCCCAGTCTGGTACAGAGGAATGTGAATGTCTTCAAATTCATTATTCCTACATAAGTCAAGTACAGTCCTGACTGCATCATAATTGTGGTTTCCAACCCAGTGGATTCTCATATCCCAGGGGATATGTTACCTGGAAATTAAGTGGACTAGCCAAGCACAGTGTGATTGGAAGTGGGTATAATCCAGACGCAGCTAGATTTTGCTATCTTCTGGTTGTAAAACTTGACATTCATCCCAGCAGCTGCCATGGATGGATTTTGGGAGAACATGGCAACTCAAGTGTGACTGTGCAGAATAAAGTGAATGTGGGAGGTATTTTGTCTCCAGGAACTGAATCCAGAAATGGAAACACAATGACAGTGACAATTGTAAAGATGTACATAAGACGGTGGTTGAAAGTGCCTATGAAGTCATCAAGCTAAAAGGATATACCAGCTGGACTATTGGATTAAGTGTGGTTGATCTCATTGAATCCGTGTTGAAAAGTCTATCCATGACTTCTCCAGAGTCAACGATGATGAAGGGAATGTATGACATGGAGAGCAAAGTCTCCATGAGCCTTCCATCTATCCTGAATGCTTGGGGATTAACCAGTGTTATCAACCAGAAGCTGAATGATGATGAGTTTGCTCAGCTCAGAGACCTTTTGTGGGACATCCAGAAAGACCTAAACGACCTGTGACTTATGGCTTCTAGGCTGTAGAAATTTAAAAACTACAATGTGATTAACCGTGAGCCTTTAGTTTTCATCCACATTCATGGATCACAGTTTGCTTTTATCTTCTTAAATATGTGAATCTGGACTCACAGACTTCAAGCCCACGCTTGGTTTAATGCTTGCAAATGAGCCCTTGAACAAATAAAATTAACTAGCACAGTGTGCTTCTAAAACAACAAAAATAATGCATTTACCTCAGTTTTCTTCTCTGCTTAAGTTTATGGAATTTCTAAAATTTAAAAATGTGAAGAAAAAGTGTCTTTCTTGAATGATTAAGTCTATAATCTCAACTTCAGTTTTATTTTGGATGTTTTGGTAGATAGACAGTATGGTTCCAGCCATACTGTTAGTTTCTTGATTCTGTGAAAGCTACTGTGACTTACCACCGGTATTCTTGTTCTCATCCAAGTATTCATTTATTCAGCAAGTCTGAATGAATGCCAATTGTGTATAAGGATTGTGCTAGGTTCTAGGAGGTAGTTACAAATGACATGCATCTCACCCATAAAGGTTGTCATGTCCTTCTTTTCCCTTTTCTGAATTTACCCTGAGAAGGTCTAATATCCATTAAGGGATGTATACAGGAATATAAATAAGAAGACCAAAAAATCCATCTTCATGTATAAGAAAAATATTCTGAACAAGAGGTCACAATCCAGCAGAGGATGGGAAGCAGTAGTCCACACAGAGTTCTAATTTTAAGTCAGGTTTATAAATTACTTTTTTCTCTTTCTTTTTAGAGATCTTGTTGTGTTTTGTTTTGTTACGTGTTCTGATATATCCTTTTTAACATTAGTACTTTTTAATTCATTAATAAATTATGCTGGTAGGTGCGCCTGGGTGGCTCAGTAGGTTAAGCATCTGACTTCAGCTCAGGTCATGATCTCACCATTTGTGAGTTCAAGTCCTGTGGCGGGCTCTGTGCTGACAGCCCGGAGCCTGGAGCCTGCTTTGGATTCTGTGTGTCCCTCTCTCTTTGCCCCTCCCCCACTCATGCTCTGTCTCTGTCTCTGTCTCAAAAATAAATAAAACATTTTAAAAAAGATATACAGATTAATTTGATAATGTAATTTTTTCAATGTAATACTGTATTTTAATATATTTCAAGATGATTTCTTTCTCACCTTTTTCAATATATATATTTTAGGAGAATTATGCAGTTTTTTAGCTAGTAAAAAGTACTACTGGTATTTTTGTTGGACTTAGTGTATTTTAAATATGGAATTGATACCTTTCTGGTATTTAACTTTCTTTTAGGAGTGGGATACATTTATTCGTTTGTTCAAGGGTTCTTTTTAAAACTTCCAGTTGTAATTTGTACTTTTCCTTTTTGAGGTCATGCTTTATTCTTACGAGGTTTATTCATGAATATTCTCTCTTTTTTTATTGCAAAGAGGTAGTAGAAAGCAAAAATATGCTTTGAACAGCTTGACAAGAAACATAGTTTCATAAATGTTTGAATTCTCTTCTGAAGGAACATATTGAATATTTTCATAATATTTGGCCAATTGATTTGGTCCTAAATCATCCATTTAATATCTTGGCAGTTCTACCTACGAACTGATCATTTTCTGAGTTATGAGTGTCTTGGATAAGAATATAAATCACTTGACATTTGAACATATATTAGTAAATAACATTGTTGAAATGGGACCTATTTCACTTGTCTCTGCCCTCTCATACTGGAAAGGAATAACTTTTACTATGTCTTAGCTAATATTAATTAGACAGTCTTAATTAGTGTAAGGTGAGTAAGCGCAAAAGTGTTTTAAATAGTTTGATGATGATAATAATAATAGCTCCTAGTCATGGGACATTTCCTACATACTGGAATGGGCACTTTGTATACATTAAATATTTAAATTCTCACACTACCCTAATGAAATAAATGTTAAGTCTTCATTTTATAGATGATCACTCTGCTCAAATCATCCAGCTCAGTCCTGCTCCTGTCCATCTCCAAAGCCTATGTTTATATCCACTGGGGATACTGCCTCCTTTTAAATACAAAACTAACTAGCCTGCATCGAAAAGTCTAGAGCATCTGCAAGTACTTTAAAACTGTCTCTAGAATTTGGTCCCTGCACAAGGAAGAAACTCCCAGTTCTTTCTAGATAAGAGGTACAAAGATACTCAATAGCTTTTGCATCTCATTTATACCAAAATTTCAAAATAATTTATAATAACAAATTAACAGAAAATGAAAACATTTGCCTTCCCACAGCCTTCACATAGATATCCCCCCCACACACACACATACACACACATACACTGAATATCAACTTTATAAAGGGTATAGTTACATTTCCAAAGTCAGAAAAATAAAATATTTTACATGTATTATTTTATTAAAATCAAAATAATTTGTAGCTCTCAGCTTTTTGGAATCAGCAGACTATGTTGACTTATTAAGGATATCTCTGCAAAACACCATTTAAAAAAGATTTTCCAAAATTAATAAGAAATCAAAGCCTTTAAAAAAGAGTATGAGTGGGCGCCTGAGTAGCTCAGTCAGTTGAGCATCCAACTCTTGATGTCAGCTCAGGTCATGATCCCAGAGTCCATGCTGAACACGGAGCCTGTTTGGGACCTCTCTCTCTCTCTTTGTCTCTGTCTTTCTCTCCACCCACCCACCCTTTCCCTCACACTCTCTCTCTCTCTTTCTCTCAAAATAATCTTAAAAAAGAGTATGAGTGTAATTCACATAAGTATCTAGTAAGGCATGCTAAAAAGTGCTTAGTTTAGGAAAAAGAATAATTGTCATCCACTTGACTAAATGCTGGAGTATTGCATTCTTGCAAAAAAGATAAGTATATTTGTATATTTATTTACCAGTGTAAAATAAAGGTATTGGGTTTGGTTATAAATATTTCCTCTCAGCTTTCTCTATTCAATTCATACTGCAGAAAAACATTTTAGAGATCACATGCTTCTATCATGGAACTCACTGTGTGGTACTATAATTACTGTAGAGTATTAGAGATATGGATTTATGAGGTCCTATCAGTACCACCAGCGTTCTGCAGAGGTCCTGATTCATTGTAGATGTAAATAAATGTTTTATCATGCCATAAATTATTCAGCCGACAAGACCACTTGATTTACTAATGTATTTTAGTATGTCCAGCAATATTTGTCCAGGATATAGTAGTGACTCAGAAATTAGTAAATACAACTGCTAGAATTGCTGAGCATTTACAAAGATGGCAGGGAGCTGAATACTTTGGTCAATCACTTTTCAAGTGAAATAAGTTGATCAACTAATACATTCCTTTCATTGAGGAGAACTCTTTGGAGTTTTTTGGGTTTGGTGTTTTTTTTTTTTTTTTTTTTTTTCTGCATGAAACATTAACAAATCTCCTGATGGAAGACAGGATTTGCTCCAGGGAGTCATTTTATTCCTTGGCAACAGTAAAGCAAACAAAACAACCTAAAATATGTGAGCCTCATTTCAAAAGAAAATATGTGTTTGAGATGTTAAATACACATATGTACAAACATGCACATGTTAACTATGTATGTATACACACATATATATACACATACACACATACACAGATACCAGTTTTGTCTTTTAAGAAGGGTACTATTTTCAATCAGCTAACCGCTTTGCTAGCTGGAATTGCTACGCTAAGAATACCAACTTCAAATCAGATTGCATTTTTTGCTTCATGCTCTATTTTCTCTTTCCCCAAGCCTCAAGATATTAAAGCAGAAAAATATAAGACTCTTCCTTTTGACACTTCCCATTTCCCTTCCAGGAGAGACACATGGTTTATGAACCAGTGCTTAAACATATGACTATGAAGTTGTTAAGCAATGGCTACAACAAAAATGAATCCAGGTGTATAGACTCAATCAGTTGATACAAATGAATCAGCAATACCTTAACTTCCTGTCTGCAGGTCTTTGTTTTTAGAACTATAAATATTTCTGTGGTACTGGTAGTATAGCTGAGCATACTAACTTGTACCTCTTCCTGCTGCATTAGAATTTATTAATATAGAGTGATTTATAAAAGTTTTCTTTAAATGCCAAAGCAATACTGCTTTCTAAAAATAAATGTTGAAGGTTCTGACTGAGATTAAAATTTGCATCCTCAATAGTCATTCATCCATCTTATTAACAGAGCCCTACAAGGAGAGAAGCAACAATGGGACCAGTACAAATAAATATTATATATATTGTACATATATAAAAACTTCCTACCCTGCCTTGCAGCTGGGATGATGGCACAGTAGTGGTGTTTGTCTTTGAGATGTAACACATGTGACATCCACTCTAGTGCAGCAGTGTTCTTTGAGATGTAAATAGAGGTTTTGGGGGCATGGCTTCCAGGAAAGAAAGGCAGACTTCACACCACTTTTCCTTGGCTAGCCCTCCCCTTCTTCCTGCTTAAGACACACATCAGCTCAGCTCTCCATTAATACAGCAGCAACTATGCAAAGGCAGTAACTCTCTGTTAATACAGACTGGAAGGAAAAAGCAGAGAGTGATAGAGATTTTGATGAGCCTCTGAATCAATACTAACCACAGCTTGCTACCAGACTTTGTATTTTCATGAAGAAAAAAAGGAAAGAAAACTACTTGACTTCTTTCTTTTTCTCTTTCTTTCTTTCTTTCTTTCTTCCTTTCTTTCTTTAACATTTTTAATGTTTATTTACTTTTGACGGACAGAGACAGAGAATGATCAGGGTAGAGGCAGAGAGAGAGAGACAGAGACAGAGACAGAGACAGAGACAGAATCCAAAGCAGGCTCCAGGCTCTTCCAGCACAGAGCCTGATGTGGGGCTTGAACCCACAAACCGTGCGATCTGACCTGAGCCAAAGTCAGACGCCTAACCAACTGAGCCACCCAGGTGCCCCTTTTCTTTTCTCGTTTCTTTTCTTTTCTCTTTTCTTTTCTTTTCTTCTCTTCTCTTCTCTTCTCTTCTCTTTCCTTTTCTCTTCTTTCTTTCTTTCTTTCTTTCTTTCTTTCTTTCTTTCAAGTTTGTTTATTTACTTGAGAGAGATAGAGAGAATGGGGGGTGCAGAGAGAGAGGGAGAAAGAGGATCCCATGCAGGTTCCATGCTGTCAGTGCAGAGCCCAATGTGGGGCTAGATCTCATGAACCCGTGAGATCATGAACTGAGCCAATGAAGAGTTGATGCATAATGGAATGAGCCACCCAGGCACCCATACTTGCCAGGATTTCTGTTGCCCACAGTGAGCACAGCTAATTGATAAAATATATATCTAGATAAAAATATCTTTAGAAATCTGGGAAGAAAAGACTGATGTCTGGAAACCAGCAATGAACAAACCAGTATATTTTGGTCTTATAATCACATTTTTTTTTAGTAGAAACACATTTTGATTATTAAAAATACATCAATTAGCCTTTTTGGAAAGTAAACCTTTGATGTTTATTTAGTTTTTCTTTGGTCCTGCCTTGACTTATGGCTGAAAAACTGAATTAACTTTCAGGCCCTGATTATGTCACTTTTCAATATGGCTAAGGTGGTAGAACTTCTGACAAAACAAAATGTCCCTGGAGGCAGTGAGTGAAAGACTGAATGTGCTCCACAGTGTCCATCAAGAATATGATATCCTTGCTTATTCTTGCATCCCTCTCTTTGCCTACTTCCTTGGAGTTTGCGTAATGCTATCTTTGCCCTTGCCATGCTGCCTTGTAATCATTTACACTCATGGCTTTGCCCTCACTGATCTGTGAGCTCACTGAGCACGGGAGCACTGTTTTATTGATTTATGTATGCTGAATGTTCATCATAGAATATACTCCCTAGGTGATGCTCAGTAAATGCAAATGCATGTTTTGCGAAAAAATGCATAAATTTAGATCATCACTGGGATATGTCGGTCCTCTCTCAGAGGGACGGAGCCCCTTCCAGCATTTGAGGAAGGACAAAAATCTATGCTTTGCTTTGGGTGCTTTCTCACGGAGATGAGCTTTCAGGCGTGGACATAAAGGATGGCATGGATTCGTTGTACTCTCCTGGGGTCTTGGGTTGGATCCCTGATGGCCATGGAGCCACTGAGCTGGAATGAGCACTGCTGTGCGCAGCAACAGGGTATAATTTATCATGTCTTTTCCAGACATTTTCTGAGGAAGTGCCAGTGACCAGGGAGACTTGGTCAGAAGGCAGGGTGACATGGTGGAAAGGTCACTGGGGGGCAATCACAGGGATACCAACTTGTATCTAAAATGTGTTATTTAGGGGCACCTGGGTGGCTCAGTCGGTTACGCGTCAGACTTCGGCTCAGGTCATGATCTCACAGTTCATGAGTTTGAGCCCCGCATCAGGCTCTGTGCTGACAGCTCAGAGCCTGGAGCCTGCTTCAGATTCTGTGTCTCCCTCTCTCTGCCCCTTCCCTTCTCATGCTCTGTCTCTGTCTCTCAAAAATGAATAAACATTAAAAAAAATTTAATGTGTTATTTAACTCTTAACCTTCCTGAGTCTCTCTTTTCCTCTCTCCAAGACGGGGATTATATCTACCACATGGGGCTGATGTAAGAACTGACAGATGTGATACATTTAAAGTGCATGTTTGTCCCATAGAGCCACTTAATAAAAGGGAATGATAATGCTTTACTGCCATATTGGTGTTGTATAATACAGTATCACCATTTTGGAGGGGTGTTTCTAGGATGTATGATGAGGAAAGATTACACTTTAGGCTAAAATACCTCTAGAACATGACTTCACTTACGAATTGTAATGTAAATCAAGGAACTTTCCATTGTCTGCAGACATCTCTACTGCTCAAACCAGAAACTGAGGCTCCTAGTGTCTGGGGACCAAAGCAGTGTGGCCCAGCATGCGACACCAACCCCAGGACCTTGTACACCAAGGAAATAGGGGAAGAAACCAGGTACTACTGTTTTTACCAACTTTTTCCTTGCCAATGCCCCTTTCTCTTGCTTTTTGTGCTATTTTAAGAGACTTTGAATCAAATTATTTCAGCAAGAATAGGCTTTCATCCTGACATTTCAAAAAGATTGATGTTCATATTAATTATGGACCATCTCTGTCTCTCTCCACCAGCAGCTCTTTTGTTTTTTTTTTCTTGCTACAAACATCTTTTTTTTCTTTTTAAAGTCACCTCCTCATCAAGTTTTTAGCTTCCAGAAGGTTTCTAGAGACTGAGAGCAAATTTTGGCAATGGTAATAATTACTATTTACAGTTTTCTATGACTTATTCAATTCAGATAGACTGACAGTAACATTTCATTTGCCTCCTGTCATACAACCTGCTACTTATATTCACAAAGGTTAGACAAGTATGTTTGTAAACATCTCTTTATGTATATCCTTATCTTTTGGGAAATAAATACACCTTCATGAGTTCCTTGTAGTAAAATGTGAATACAAGACCTCTGCAGCTCATTCTCTCCACTCCCTTCCTCCTCTGCCCTGGGCTCAAGGCAGCACAATTTGTAACTCTGAAATTTGCTGCATTCTTCTGGGTGTCTGTGACCTTGCACAGGTTTCTCTCTGCTTGTAATAATCTCAGTGCACTATTCCTTTGCGTTCTTAGCCATTATTTATCCTACCATATTTCACTCTTCATTCCCACTCAAGCTATGATGAGTCATTTCCGTTTCCACTCTGAAGGCCATTCCAAACCTTGACCTTATTCATTCCAATTGCACTGTGTGTCACTCCACTTCAATTATGTGCTTCTAGAACTCGACAATCCTAGCAGCTATCCAACTTCTAAGATTTTATGTTTAAACTTGCTACTTTCTAACTAGAATTTCCTATCTTTCCTAGTGCCTTGTCAATGATTCTCAGTGAGTAACTGAATTCTATGACCTTATCAAGATCTATGGTGTACAAACTTCCAGACCTGTTCTTTATCTTTCAGCTTCCTCCAGGTTTTGTTTTTTTGTGTGTCCAGCTTACGCACCGGGGTCTTTCACATCAATCACCCTGGCCGATAGCCTCAGCTTTCCTCCCCATCCTCTGTCACATTCACTTGAAAAATCACTAAAATGAAGCAATGGTCCAACTACTTTATATGTTAGCTTACGTCCCTGAAAACAACTGAACCCAAATACACAGTCATGTGGTTTAATGCCACACTTATGCAAGGTCACCAACATGAACTAGGACCTCAAGGACTCTTAGCAAACTTATATGCTTCTGGTTGCCCTTCACATTTCTTAAAAAATTTATTTCAAAATTTCCTCCTATTAATTCATTAATTCTCTTCCTAGACAGTGTCTTCATTTCTTATTGCATACACACATGTGTGCGTGCGCACACACATGGGATGTGGAAGAAACTCCTTCAGCTGTTATCCTCCATACATGTAAATATCCTTTGAATAAAGTGGAAAGATATCCTTTCTTCAAGGTTGAGCTGACTCCTTCATCTTCGTGTGGGTTTCATCTACCTGTTGTCTAATGTCTCCCTACCTCCTGCACACAGTCCTTAGAAAATCACCAGTGGATTATTCCTTTCCTCTTTGTAACTGTAGTCTCTTTCCTTCCTTCCTTCCTTCCTTTCTTCCTTATTTTAATTCCAGTGTAGTTAACATACAGTGTTATATTAGTTTCAGGTGTACAATGGTGATTTGACAATTCTATACATTGATATATATATACATATATATATATATATATATATATATATATATATATATATATACATACATATATGTGTGTGTATATGTTTATTATTTAATTATGAGAGAGAGAGCATGATCAGGGGAGGGGCAGAGAGAGAGGGAGACACAGAATCTGAAGCAGGCTCCAGGCTCCGAGCTGTCATCATAGAGCCCAATGTAGGGCTTGAACCCATGAACCATGAGATCATGACCTGAGCTGAAGTCTGATGCTTAACCAACTGAGCCACCCAGGCACCCCTATACATTACAATATATTTAAACATGTTCAAATCTCAATTTGAAAAAATCTCTGTGTTGTTTCCCTCAGCAGCAGCCTTTTCCCTCTCTCTTCATAGTTTATACATAAAAAAAAAATGTCTTCAAAATTAGTGACCTATTCTATTCACTCTGTAAACTAATGGAACTCACCTCTTGCCCACCGGACATGGTAACACTGGCAATCTTTTCACTACTCCACCAGAGACGTCCTTCTTGCTCAAACTCATGGACACTTTTGACTACTCATCTTTTTTGACCCTTTTGCAGCATAGGGTAAGGCGGGACAGCTTCTCCAACCTGAAACACAGAATCATGGAGAACATCCCTGACTCTGCGTCCTTCCCCAGTCTCCACGTCTAGAGCCAAGTTCTCTCAAATCTCTCTCAAACCTATTCTATCCATTTCTTTCCAGATTACCTGCTGCTGCTGCTGCTTCATTCAGGTTATGCTTGTCTGTTGTCTGTTGTTCAGTTTCCTTGTGGGTTTCTTCAACTTAAGTTTAACTTTCAACTTAAGTTGTCCACAACCCTGCTGACACACACAGTCTGCTGTATACATGAAAGCTAAAGGATTCCTAGTGTGTCCAATCATTCCCCGATAAAAGCAAGAAAATAAAACACTTGGCTCTCTTCCCATTACCCTCAGAATAAAAATCTAATCTTCTAAGTACAATTTACAAAAAATGAAACCCCTGCTTTTGTATGGAGCTTTATTCCTCACCTCTCTTCTCCCACCCCACTCCATTTTTGTGCTCTATGCTCAATCATCCTAAAGGTTGCTTGGTTTCCACAGTATGCTCCATCTCTCTCTCTCCCCAAAACCTTCATACAGGTTTTGTTCTTTCTCCTGGAACATCTCTTCTCCACTTCAACCTCCCTGCGATCCCCCACCTCCCAAACACCACTGTTTATTTCTTCAACTGGTTAATTTCTCCTCAGCCTCTAGGTCTAGTCCCGGAGTCCTAAAACAGATTTGTATAACCTTCAACTAATAGCAATTGTATCTTCTACTTAGCCTGGAACAGCTCCTCTTACATCCAGTTGTCAATGTAAGTTACTAGATAGAGCCTAGCCTAGTGCTTGGACATAGTAGGTACTAATAAAGGTTTGTTGATTGAATAACTCTAAATGCAAGGGTGTATAAAGACTGTTCATTACAGGCAAATATTTTTTTTTGGCATTTATATCCTTTAAACTGTTTCCATATCCATTATAACATTTGATTATCACAGCAATTTTGTTTTGTATGAAGAAGTTTTAAATTTTAATGATGTTCAGTTCACTGTTATTTAACTTTCCATTTGGTCTTTTTTTGTGTGTGTAGTTATCTCAGAAATCTTTACCTACTCCAAGTTGGGAAGATAGGGTCTACTTTTTCTTCTAGGAGTATTACAGCGTTAGCTTTTGCATTTAGATCTCTCTTCATCTCAAATTAATTGTGCATAGTGTTAGGGAGAAGCTGGGACTTTTTTCCATAAATTTATCAAGTTATTTCAATAGAAGGTTTTGAAATGAACTTGCATTTTCCAATTTAATTGCTCTGGTACCTTTATCTCTTAAAAATCATTTAATCATATACGCATGTGTCTTTTTGTGGACTTCATTCTATTCCATTGATCTTTTGGTCTACCTCTCACCTATATCCCATTGTCTTGATGCTGCAACTTTGTAATAAGTTTTAAAATTAGAGAGTAAGTCCTCTAAATTAGCTCTTCTTTTTATATACTATTTTGTCTAGTGTAAATGCTTTGCATTCCCATAGACATTTTAGAATAGTCAGTTTGTATCAGAAAGCCAACTGAGATTTTGTTGAATCTATAGACACCTTAACAATATTGTTTTTCTAACATATGAAAATATTATATCCCTCAACTTAGTTCAGTCTTCTTCAGTGTCTTGGAGTAACACTGTATAGTTTTCACTGGAGGTTTTACATGTCTTTCTGATGTTTAAATTGTTTTAAAATTCATTTTCCACTTGATGCTTGAATATGGAAATACAGTTAATTTTTAATTTTTTTACTTTTATCTGTTGACCTTGCTAAATCTACTTATTAGGGTGGAAGATTTTTGTACATTTCTTAGGACACCTTTGTCTTTAAGTATTTAGTATTATTTCTAACATAAGTATTTGATAGATTTTAACCAGGATATCAGGGCCTTGATTTTTCTTTAAGAGAAAGTTATTATTAATTCAAGCTTTTTAATAAATCTAGTGTTATTTATACTTTCCATTGCTTCATGTATGTTGTTTACTAATTAGATTGTCTATTTTATCTAAGATATAAAATTTATTGGCATAAAATTATTGATAATAGTCTCACTATCTTTTTAAAGTCTTTTTATAATCATGGCTACAGTTATATTTAGATCACCCTTTCTTCTTGTCATTGATCACTTGTATTTTTTCACTTCTATTTATCCTTATCTGTCTTTCTGAGGTTTATCAATATACTTTATAGCTTGTTATTTGTTTGTTTTCTATTTCAGTAATTACCACTTCTCTTAATCCCTTCCTTCTTCTTTTAGCCTTAATTTGTTCTTTTTCTAGCTTCTTAAAATGAGAAGTTAAATAAATTTTACAAATATTTTACCTTTTTTAATATAAGCATTTAGTTTACAAATTCCCCACTGAAACTTGCTAGCTGTATGCTACAAATTTGATGTTCTTATTATTCTGTTTTTCAGTTTAAATTACTATTTTCATCATGGTTCCTTATAAGTGTGTTCAATTTCTAAATATGTAGAGTATTTACTATTAAATAAGTACTGACTTCTTATTTAATGCTGTTATATTCACATAACACACATTAAGGTTTTAATTTTTGAAATATATTCATACTTTATGGTTTAGCATATGGATTATCTTGGTATATGCACTTCAAAAAAGAAGTATATTTTACAGTCATTTTGTGCTATAAATATCATTGGGTCAAGTCATTATACTTTTCAAATCTTCTATATTTACTTAATTTTTTACTGTTACTACTTTTTATTAATTAACTCAGATCCAGTTGATATCCAATGTGTTCTCAGTGACCTTTCACTGAGGTACCTCACCATATTTGGTCTTTGGGTTTTGGCCCCTGTCATTGCTGATGGATTCATTTTGTGAAAACTAGCTTGAGGTATGTGCTAGAGTAGGCTGCTGATGCCTGTTCTCTGCTGTGGTTTCTTGTTATGTGGTCAACACTGTCTTTCCCTCCCAGTCTCATTGCCATGCATTTTTCAGTCTGTTCGTTCTTTTGACCTGTCTGGGTCTTCCATGGTGTGATGTAAGAACTTCTGCACATTCTTGAGTCCATGTTTAGGCAAAGAGCCCTATTTTGGACCTTCCATTTCTTCATATTCATTATTTTTCCCCCTACTCATAAAATAAGTGTTTGGGGTATGAAATTATCATAACCAACTGTTTTTTTTTTTCCCCTGAAATAGGCTTATCTGTCTTTAAAGTAAAATAAATAAATAAATAAATAAATAAATAAATAAAACACTAACTCATATTCTGAGCTGAAACTTTTCTTTCTTCTTGGGCAATGGAGATCTCAGGATCAATAAAGACGTCAATGGCAGATTTGAATAATCATAATTAAAAATATAAAGCACAATTTATTTAAGTAATCTCCATACCCAACATGGGGCTTGAACTCATGACCCTGAGATCAAGAGTTGCATGCTATACCAACTGACCCAGCCAGGTGCCCCATAAAGGACGATTTATTTAAATAGTAACCCAGCACACGGTATAAGAAAGTCATCCAGTTGTGAAGAAAACACAATTGTGTCATGTATTTTATCAATTGCTGTAGTAAAGAAAAATAGATCTTCTTTTGACCTCGAAGCCTGAAATCTTTGAGTGCCAAGAGTTTAAAGATAGGCTGACATGTCCTTCTTTAGGAATCAGTCACTACTGAACGTGCAGTACATAATGTTGAAAAATTATAATATTTTAAATTATCTTCCTCTGTTTTCAATTTTATTATTTTCCTATAGCTAATGCTTGGATGTCTTCAAATAGTTAGGAAGCAGAATTCAAATGCTATAAATGCAAGAAGGTGGAAATAATAGTAGGGCTGACAACAGCCAATGAGTAAGACTTGCCTTTCCTTGTCCTATGATGTGGTAAGGTGTTAGATGTAGTCTAATAGCTAATGATATATTAGATGAAGAATTGCAGATTTGAGACTTTTATTTTTAACTGTGAAATAATAACTGGAAGGTTTAAATTAGTAACATAAATAAGATGAGTGGAAGGAAGAGGAATGATATTGAATAAACTAATATTTTCTTGTTTTACATAGGGAGCTGATATTTAAACATAAATATTTAAGCTTCAAGCTTAAGAAATAGAGCTGTGAATATACTCTTTGGAATTGTGAGAGCTATCAACTTTATTAAAACAAGGACAGTTGTAAAGGAAATTAAATGGAGGGGTGGGAGTGTAAGGAACTGGGGTGAAATATTTTAAATGTCCTCTTATCCTCTTTATGGAATTATTTTTTAACATGTGAATGTATTGATTTCATTATATTAAAATATAAAAAATTTCCAAAATACTTCTATAATGCATAATTCTTGATCTCATTTTTGTCATTTTTTCCATCTTGGTATCACAATATTTTATAGATAAATTTTCTTAAAAATAATTTGGAACATCTGCAAGTTTATCTCTGTAAAAATATAATCCCTACCAGATGTTTCTCTCTGGCTCTGGGCCCAGAGATATTAATGGAATTATAATGGAGAAGGTCTTGAGCAAATGTATTTGTCAGTCCGACTGTGCTCTCGATCTTAAATTGTCTAAAGCGGATGATAGGGTGGCATTAAGTAAAACTGCTGTGGGGCCTCAGCAATTTGTCTGAACATCTGGTTGATTCTATTCTCTTCTTTTCTCTGCTTCAAAAGCCAAGTTTGTCCTCATACTATATTATATAACCCAAGATTAAGATTGGTTTTGCAGAGGATTTTAAAACTCTTTATTTCTGTATGTATTTGAATATGAACTATCCCTTGGGTTCTTATGATCTCAGACATTCCTTGTTCCTATCTACTAGTACCTCCCTTTTAATCTTTTTCTCCACCTTGGCATGATCAAAGAAAAGTAGTAATTAATTGCTGAAAATATATTCAAATACCATCAAAGAAAACCAGTAAGAGTCAAGCTATCACTTTCAGCATTGTTTTTGAGCCAAATTTAATTCTAAATTCCCTTAATCTACTCTCTAAAGTTTTGTATGGTCAGTTGTTACAGTGATTTATTGAGACAAGAAACCTATAGTGAGGTGGCTCTAGGGTCTCTTCAGGCTCCTTAATGCCTCTCAGAGATGACTGTCTGAATTCCCACAAGAGTAAGCCCTAAACTTCAATCTTTGATAGGAGAAAACTCATTTTATCATTGATTAAAGGTGATAGAAAGGAATAGCAGAAAGAATCTGACACTGCATTTTTGTACTTTTCTCCTTATCATTCTATTTTCTCCCAGTAGATTGTAAACTCTTTGAAAGCAGGAGTGGATTTTGACTCTTCTTTGTAATTCTTTGATTGCTTGGACACATTATAGTTTCTAGAAACACTTAAGATGAATTCATTTATTATAACTAAGGTTCTCATTGATGTCGAGATTGGTTTGATTAGTATGTACATAAATGTGTGTTATTTTTCTTGTCTTAAGAAAATAGTGAACTTTTACCTTTCACTTAGGATGCAGAATGTTGGAAAGATTATTGCTCCCATCCCAACAAGGCAAACCCAGGTCATAATTTTTAAAAATCATAATTTTATCAAATTCAAAGAGGTGAGGTAGCAAAGTAAGCATCTGGCCTTAAACCTAAGGAAAGGCAGGTGTATTCAAAGTGAGATGGAACATGAAATGACTAACATTTGCAGAGCAGAAGAGGAAGACTTGTCCTCCATTTAAGTTGGAAAGAAAAATTCAGCTAATATGTTTAATGAATTGTTAAAGCCTCAGTGTAGGATAATGTAAGGTTCCTGGGTTCTGTACACAAAGGGAGTTTTCAACCATTCATATGTTCTTCCTCATTGATTTTTACCAAGATATCATGAAAAATATTAATCTTGAGGTATGGGATAATAAAAAGCATACCTTGCCATTCAGGCCTGGAGGCCACAAACACTTTTAACTAACAGCTAAGTAGAATAAGATGTGTTCATATGTCAGGCATAAAATGCTTTTACCTCAAGATCTCCTGTCCTATACATTGTGTCTGGTTTTCCAACAAGAAGCATCCATCACACACAAAAAAGGCAGGGAAAAAAACCCCCACAAACCCACTGTTACGAGGCAAAATAGTCAACAGGACCAGACTCAGATAAGCGCCACATATTGGAACTATGAGACAGGGAATTACAAATTACTATAATGAATATATTAAAGAATCCTGTGGAAAACATGCATGAACACATGGGGAATTTCATTAGAGAGATGAAAACTATAAAAGGAGATTAGATTGGAGGCTAGAGTTAAAACACAGTAACAGAAATGAAGCATTCTATTGACTGATTTATCAGTAGACTCAATAACCCTAAGGAATATAAAAAAATAAATCAATGAATACGTCAATTGAAATTAACTGAAACATGAGAAAATATAGTAGAAAACTAAAAACAGGACAAAATTCATCTAAGCATCTAACATCTAGGATAACATCAAAAAGTCTGAGTATCATAGGTGTAATTTGAATCCTAGAATGCAAAGACAGATAATGAAGCATATGAATTAAAGAGAAAATGACTGATAATTTTCAAAAAAATAACATAAAACATAAACTAGAGATCTAGAAAAGTCAGAGAACACAAATGGGATAAAATCAACACACATACAAACATACACACACACACATCATCATCATCATCATCATCATCTTCAAACTGCTGAAAACCAAGGAAAAGAGGCAATCTTTAAGGAAGCCTGACCAAGATAATGATAATAATAATAATAATAATAATAATAATAAATAAGAAGAAACACATAAATAAAATACACAGAAGAGCAAAGGTAAAACTATGACAGAGTTTTCATCAGAAACTATACAAGCTAGGGGCGCCTGGGTGGCTCAGTCGGTTAAGCCGCCGACTCGGCTCAGGTCATGATCTCGTGGTCCGTGAGTTCGAGACCCGCGTCGGGCTCTGTGCTGACAGCTCAGAGCCTGGAGCCTGTTTCAGATTCTGTGTCTCCCTCTCTCTGACCCTCCCCCGTTCATGCTCTGTCTCTCTCTGTCTCAAAACTAAATAAACGTTAAAAAACAAAATTAAAAAAAAAAAGAAACTATACAAGCTAGAAGACAAGGAGCGGTATCTTCAAAGTACTGAGAAGAAAAAGGCCGACACAGAATTCTACATTCAGTGAAAATATCTTTCACAGAGAAGATTTAGAAAAAAGAGGGGCACCTGGGTGGCTCAGTTGGTTAAGTGTCTGACTTCAGCTTAGGTCATGGTCTTGCAGTTCATGAGTTCAAACCCCACATCAGGCTCTGTGCTAGTTCAGAGCCTGGAGCCTGCTTATGATTCTATGTCTCCCTCTCTCTCTGCCCCTCCCCTGCTCATGCTCTCTCTCTGTCTCAAAAAAAAAAAAGTCTTTAAAAAAAAAGATATAATTCTTGTTCGACAGACCTACACTAGAAGAAATATTAAAAGAAATTCTTCAGGCACAAAAATATGATAATACACAGGAATCTAGATCTACAAAAAAAGTTACAAAACTCTAGAAATAATTAAAATAAGAGTAAATATATTTTTTTCTTATTTGTACCTGTTTAAGCAGTAATTGTCTCCAAAATAAAAATAATAGGGATGTATTTTGGGTCTCTAGCATATCCAGAAAAAAAAATATATGATAAAAATAGCACAAAAGACAAGAGGAAGTCATTAGATTGTAACGTTCTTATAATTATGTAGTGATATGATATTATGTGGAATTATTATAATTAATTGATGATATGTTATAAACTCAGGGACAAAAACTGAAACAGTAAAGAATGTATGAAATTAAACCAATAGTGGAGATTAAATAAATTAATAAAAAATTCTATAGACATGATTGTCTATATAGAAAAATCCCAAAGAATTCCCAAAGACCTCCTAGAGCTAATAAATGGGAAGTTTCAGGACAGAAAGTCAGCCTAAAGATCATTCTATGTACTAGTAATGAGCAATCAGATATTGAATTTTAAAAATATCCTTTACAGTAGCACCAGTAAACATGAAATACTTGGGTTTATATCTAATAAAATATGTATAAGAGTTGTATGCTGATAACTATAAAACCCTGGAAAAAGATAGAAAAGAATACCTAAAAAGATGGTGAGCTGTATCATGTTCATTTAGAGGAAAGCTCATTACTGTTAATATGTCAGTTTTCCTCAAACTTATCTATAGATTCAACACAGTTCCAATCAAAGCCCCAGCAAGATTTTTTCCTTTCGGTTGAAATTGACAACCTGATTCTAAAATTGATCTGGCAGGGCAAATCTATTTTGTCTTATATATAAAAATAAATATATAATACAAATGTAAAGAGTCACAATATTTTGAAGGGGAACAAATAGAGGTTTCACTCTGTCTGATTTTGAAACTTGGTACTAAGTTATTATATATTAATATGCAAAAAAAGAAAAAACCCACAAAACTTTGACCCATACCATGTAGCACATGCAAAAATTAATTCAAGATAGAGCATATATTCAAATGGAAAATGTAAAACTATAAAGCTTTGAGAAGAAAGCAGGAGAAAATCATTATGCCTTGGGTTAGGCAAAGCTTTCTTAGATACAACACTAAAAATAGGATAGATAAAAAGAAAAAAAATGAAAACTTTGGTTTCTTCATTATTAAACACTTCTTCAAAATATTTTTAAAAAGGGAATGAAAAGTGAAAGACTGAGAGAAAACATTTGTAAAACACATATCTTCCAATGGACTTATATCTATCCAGATGCAGTAGGCAGAATTCTAAGATGGTCCCCAGCTTTTTTTGTCCCTTGATACATAAGCATTATACAATCCTCTCTCCTTGAATATGGGCTAAGCCTTTTAATATGATGGGATAGTCCCTTGATTAGATGACATAATAAAGGGAATGTGATAAGATAATTACTTTAGTGCTAGGAAACCATCATAGAGAATGGAGAGGGATTCTGGGTAAGCAGCCAGGTTGTGAGAATGCTACTTGGCTGGGACTTCAGAGTGGCCTTTATTAGCTGAGAGCATCCCTAGCCAAGAGTCAGCAAAGAACCAGGATGTTGGTCCCACCTACAGCAGCAAGAAACTGAATTCTGCCAACAGCCTGACTGAGCTTTGATGAGGATCCTGAGCTCCAGATGAGACCAGATGAGGCCAGCTGAGAATGCAGCAGCTGACACCTTGAATTAGCTTGTAAGACTCTGAGTAGAGAAGCCAGTTGGCCATGCCCAGATTTTTGACACACACAAACGATGTGATAATACATGGGTGTTGTCACCAAGTTCGTGGTAATATTCACAGTGCTGGGAAACCGATACACAAAACTATATGAAAAATACTCAAAACCCAATAATAAGAAAATAATCCAATGAAAGTTTGGCAAAAGATTTGAATAAATACTTTATTAAGTCAAAATCATTAACCATTAAGGATGAAAATTAAAACCACAATGAGACGACACCAAATACTTATCAAACAAACAAATGAAAAATGTTCTGTACATACCAAGGGGTGCTGAAGATTCAGACCCGTGGGAACCCTCATACATTGAGAAAGTGAAAATGAAAAATGAAAAATGACATATGGCGAGCAGTTTTACAATTTCTAATACTTATGCACTTATCATACAACCCAGAAATTCCACTCAAAGGAAATGAAAGCTTACATTTTCATAAAAACCTGTACCTCATGGTTAATAGTGGCTTTTTTCAATATTATCCTGAACTGAAAACAACCCAAATGTCCTTCAGCTGGTCTCTCCATTTTCTATGGGTGCTGCAACAAATTGCCACAGTCTTAGTGGCTGAAAACAACACAGATTGATTATCTTATGTTTCTGGAGGACAGAAGTCTACTTAGCTGTCTCTCCAGGCTAAGATCAAAGCATTGCCAAAGTTTTATTCCTTTCTGGAGTTTCTAGGGAACGATGTATTTCCTTATTCGGGTGTTGGCAGAACCCGGTTCCATGTGGTATAAGACTGAGGTCTAGTTTTCTTGCTGGTGGTCAGGTGGGTTCCACTTTAGCTCCTGGAGGCTCCTCTCTGGCTCTTGCACATGGACACTGCATTCCAGAACCAGGAATAGGTCAGCAGATCCTTCGGACGCTTCCATCTCTCTGATTCATGTGATTATATTTGTGCCAGGATTACCTTCCCGTCTCAAGGTCTGCAAATTTAATTACATTGGCAAAGTCTCTTTTTGCCATGTAAGGTAACATAATCATGTTTTAAGGATTAGGTGCATGGTTATTTTTAGGGAGCCATTAACCTGCCTGCCACAACTGGTGAGTGAATAAACACAGTGGAATAAATCCATACCGTGGAATACTACTCAGAAAATAAGAAGAAATGAATTAATACACACAATAAACGTGAATACATTTTAACAGATTTTGCTAAGTAAAGGAAGCCTGATTAAGGGGCTTCATATTGTATGATTCCATTTATTTGACATTCCGGAAAAGGTGAAACTCCAGACACAGACAACAGAGCAGTGTTTGCTCAGAACTAAGGACTAGGTGATGACTTTACTACACTGGGCAGAGGAGTTCCTTGGTGTGTGTGTGTGGGGGGGGGGGGGGTTGGGACTGTGCTGTGTTCTGGTCATGGTGGTTACACAAGCGTATGAATTTGTCAAAATTTGCAGAACCATATGCTAGAAAGTACAGATTTCAACATATTAACATTACACCTTAATAAAATGAGTATATCTTTAACTGAGAACTTTATGTAAAATTTAGGGACACCTGGGTGGCTCAGTTGGTTGAGCATCGAATTCTTGCTCTCAGCTCAGGTCATGATCTCATGGTTCATGAATTCAAGCCCCATGTTGGGCTCTGCATTGACCATGCAGAACCTGCTTGGGATTCTGTCTCTCCCTCTCTCTGCACACCCCTCATCTCAAAATTAATAAACTTAAGAGAAAAAAAAACAACTTTATGTAAAATTTACCTCAATGGAGAAAAAATAAAATGGAAGACACAACTCCACCAATACCTATAAATAAAAAGAATAGGTTTTTAAAACCATGAGAAAGTACAGCAGATACTGACGATTTTGTGGATGATCACATGAAACCTTTGCAAATATAAAATTCCCACAGAACAAATGAGCAGAAAATATAAAATATAAAAGCCAAAGACAGCACTATACAAATATCTGCCATTTTAGTTCATCTATCATTTATCATCTATTATCTATCTATCTATCTATCATCTATCTATCTATCTATCATCTATCATCTCTAAAAACAAATAGCTAATGAATTGGGAGGAAAAAATAAAACTGTAATTTATTTAAAATAGAGCATCTTCTGTATCTAAATGTAATATCCTTTTAAAACTCAAACTAATAAACAAAACTGGAGGACCAGACAGTTCCTTTAAACAAATAAACAAGCAAGGCAAATAAACAAAAACATATACTTATCATGGTGCTGATAGCCACGTTCAAAATTGAGGCTGCACGTATGTGTCAGATGGGTGTTTGTACCTAAGTAAACTCAGAGTCCCAATTTGGGGGTTAGAAGGTACTCAAATATATATTTTTATATTTATATTATATTATACATATATATTATATATATACATTTATACATATTATATATATTTATATATTATATATATGTATATGTATATTTATATATAAATCCTTCTTGGTAGGTGCTGAGACAGGATCAGATCTGCTTCTCTGTGGCCTTAGGGTAGAGTTAATCCCTCAGGTGAATATTTTATTGTTTGTAGTGGAAAATAAAGGAATTCACATCAAAACAGACTTACCAATATTTGGGAGGCTGCACTGTGCATAGTATTATACTGAGCTCAGTGAGACATATAGTAATCATATGAATCTGGCATCTGGAGCCCCAAGGACTGTTCTGGGTACTGGAAACACAGTAACCAAAACTGACAAGCTCTCTACCTTCTTTCAGAGACGATCAACAACTTAAACAAATTAAAGGTTGATATTAATATACTATATGATGGAGACAGTGAAGAAAATAAACATGGTGCTATTACACTGATTGATTGATTAAATAATTCAACTAGTGTCTATTGAAAAGTGACTTTTATGTATTATACACCATTCTAGTATTTGTGGATACCACAGCCTACAAAATAGATGAAGTCTATACCCTCTTAGAAACAAACATATTGACTGGCACCTATTTTACACTGGGTGGACAGAGAAGTTCTCTCTAGAAGAATACATTTACTATGAAACCTTGATTGTTGAGAAGAAGCCATCCATTCAAATACCCATGGTGTTCCAGGTAGAAAGGGTATGTGATCAAAGCACCCGTGGGAAGAAAATGTTTCTGCCTAGAGGATGGAGAGAAAGTCAGGACTCCTACGGCACAGTGAATAATAGTGTTGATATCCAAGAAGTGAGAAAGTCTGGTGGCCCTTCCTCAGATACGGATTTTAGTCTCAGTAATGGGAAGCTACCAATGAGTATCTGGAAAAGGAATGGTATGCAATAGATCTTTAGAATGATCACTTTGTTCTGGGGATAATGGCTGAAGTGGGGAAAAATAGTAGGGAGGAGACAACTTAGAAGGTTTTTAAGGTAGTTGGCACTATTCATTATAGTGAATTTGATTTGAGTTCTGGAACTGAGTAGGGATACAGACATAGATGGATTGTTCCTTTGGTTGGTTGCTCATAGCAGACATGAAGTCAGATATGCCAAATGACCTTCTCCAGGTCATAAGCTAGTAAGTGATGAGTCAGCATTTGAAAATTTAAGTTTCTTCTCTCAACACCAAGAAAGATAATCAAATTCAACATCTCTGGACATGTCAAACATTAATTCTTAGTCCTAGAATCAAGCAAAAAATATTGCTGGACTCATTTCCATTTTCCTACTCCATACTCTTTCTCTACCTACTACTTATTGGAGTATGGGTGGAATAAGGTTGCTTTAAGTACATCTGGAATTAGACATAGAGCCAAACACACAAGAGGCATGAAAAAAAGATGTTTTGTATATACAAGGCAATCAGACCCAGGATAGTGCAGAGCCGTGGCTCAGTTGACTGAATAGGTTTTGACTTGTGCAAAAGGAAACCAGTCATGACCGTGTGAAGAATGGGAGAGACCAAGCATAATGTGGAGGCTGAAGAGTTTAGTCATGGATATGTTGAGCATAGAATGTCTGATTGGCTGTTGAATGAATGGAGCTTAATCTCAACAGAGTCACATGTGTTAGAGATAGTTTGGGGAGTCACCACCATATGTTTGTAAATTAGAAGGTGGTAATCATTGGACTTTGCAAAAAAAGTTTAAAAAGAGTGAGTCTTATGAACTGTCTTCAACTTCACCTATCAGAATAAAGGCTTTCTTATGCCAGGATATCCTGTTGACATGGTAGGTTTCTAAGCGAATTTTCTCTCTGCTGAGCAATGTTAGTTATAGAGAATTTCAGGGTTTATATTTGTCATATCTAAATGGCATTTCTTTCAAGCACATAAATGGTCTTTACTGACAGGAAGCCGTGCAAATGTTCCCCTTTCACAATTTACTGAAATTGCTGGTTATTTTTAGAGAGAGTCAGGCATTAGTGAACTCAATGCTGAAAACAAGTCTTTGATAAACTGACAGTTTACAACTCAACATAAATTGCACCATTTCCAATACCAATAATTCCATCAGACTTTTACATTGTGTGTTATAATTTTCAATAACATTTTAAAAATACGTTCTCAAGAATTTGAAGTGTTGCCAGGGCAACCATCACCCTAGTTTTATGGATGGGTAAGCTGAGGCACTGGAGGGTGAAGTGACTTGTTCAAGGCCCTGGAAAAACTAACCTCACTTGACTCTTATCAACTCTTTGCATTATAACATTTTCGGTCCCTTATAATGATGAGAGAGAGCACTCTTATTACATATTCAGTGAGTAAATCAAGACATTACCATAGTTTAATTTTAATAATTTATGATTCTTCATAATGTTGCAGACCTGTGTTCTAGAAGATATTAGATAAATTCTGAAAATTTAGGTGATATGGATATTTTTAAGAATGCTATGTTAATAAGATGATGGGAAATCAGGGTATAGTGGAGATACAGTAGAAGTAGAGAATTAGTCATCTCTTATTGATAACATAGTCTGCAACTCAGGAAATAATAGAAGTGAATTTTGTTTTTCTAGTGATTTTTAAAAGATGCTGCAGAGGCGCCTGGGTGGCTCAGTTGGTTAGGCGACCGGCTTTGGCTCAGGTCATGATCTTGCAGTTTGTGAGTTTTAGCCCTGTGTCGGGCTCTTTGCTAACAGCTCAGAGCCTGGAGCCTGCTTCAGATTCTGTGTCTCCCTCTCTCTCTACCCCCCCCCCGCCCCCACTCACGCTCTGTGTCTCTGTCTCTCAATAATAAATAAACGTTAAAAAAGATGCTGCAAATTCCCAATACCTGTTGACTAAAACAAATTAATTCATATCATTACTTTAACTTCCCTTTGAGGAATTGATGGTCAAAAGCTGTCAGGCATAACTGAAGCTATCGATTATGAATACTGTTTTAATGAAACAGAGAGTATTTTTGAATCTATACTATACTGTTTGTCCTTTAAAGCCATATGAAGATGAGCTCCATGAAATTAACAGCTTATCAGGAAGTACTTGCACTAAAAGCAACCACCAACTTTTCTCCTAATGATACTGGAAATAATGATAAAAAACAAAAGCCCCCAAAAGGACAAATGAGAGAGCCAGGGCAAGTTTTTGTGGTCTTCTTCATGTCTGAAGCCTGGATGCTTCTACCCCTTCTTCCATGCTTTTGAATGCTGTAAAGAGCTGGGATAAAGTTATCAAGACATGTGTGTTTGGGGGCGCCTGGGTGGCTCGGTCAGTTAAGCGTCTGACTTCGGCTCAGATCACGATCTCATGGTCCATGAGTTCAATCTCTGCACCGGGCTCTGTGCTGACAACTCAGAGCCTGGAGCCTGTTTCAGATTCTGTGTCTCCCTCTCTCTCTCTGCCCTTCCCCTGTTCATGCTCTATCTCTCTCTGTCTCAAAAATAAATAAAGGTTAAAAAAAATTAAAAAAAAAAAGCCATGTGTGTTTGATACCTCCAGGCTGCTAGGATTAGTCAGCGGTGGAGGTGACGCAGAGAAATTAGTATGTTTGCACTGGTGTGATGCATCTATTATGAGCTATATGCTTGACATATTCTATCATTCATCACCCTCACAACAGCCTTGTGTTATGAGTGCCGTAATCCCCACATTGCTGATGAGGAACTGGAACTTAAGACAATTTAAATAATATATTCAAGATCCTACAGTCACCAAATAATGGAGTTGGAGTTCAATCTCAAGTATTACATCTGCAAAACCCATATTTGTTTTCCTGCCTTTTCCAAAGTTAGTCCTTCCAAACTTGGTCCTTGATAGATGTGTTTCTCCTTTCCCCACAGACCCTTCCCTGACATTTCTGAATGCTGGTCTTGAACTATTGACTTTGAGATCAAGACCCAGGCTGAGATCAAGAGTCAGACCCTAAACTGACTGAGACACACAGGTGCCCCACCAGACATTTTTCAAGGAAAAACAAAAACAAAAAAACCTCATACTGTGGGTAACAAAAGCAGTACTTCTTACTGGCTCTGGATTTCCTTTCCATAGTCCCTTCTCAACAGCTTCTTTTACTTCTGAAGGGTGATTCAGCTATACTTTCTATCTTTCCTCCTAGCCCATAGTAGACCTGGCTTTGTGGGTCTTTGGAAAACTCCATACAAACTTTTCCTGACCAACAGATCAGGGAGTCAGCATTTTACAACAACAGGAGGCTTCTTATCTGGACAGACTCTCAAGTGTCCATTCAGCACAATAAACTCTAGGATCTATCATTTGTATGCCCTTACTCTTTCCTCAGAGCGTAGCTCAAGGAACTGTGTATGCCCCTCGATTGAACCTTTATATATCGAGTGTGGAGATTTTCTTCCTTTGGAGATTCTCTTGACCACGATATACACTCACCTCATCTGTGCTCTCACAGATTCCTTGCAGTCCTATTCCATGGTTGCATTCTGAAGACTTGTCTTTCCCTCAAGTACTGTCCTCTAACTTACCATCATCCTCAAGACAATGTCTAAACTTCTAGCATGCCACTCCATGTATTGGCAAACTGGACTTCTCTTTCTCTCAGTTGAATCTTTTCCCTCTCTTCTTTCTTCTATTCCTGGCTCTAGTTCTCTCTGCTTCAGATCTATCAAACTACTCACTCCATGCTTTTTTTTTTAACTGTGTGGCCTCCAAAAACATTCTTCCCCACCTTTACGATGCTGCAGTACTGTTCTACATTTGCAAAACTCCCACTCATCTTTAAAGCAACAATTCAAATGTCATTTCCTCTCTGAAGGCTTTTCTAATTCCTCAATACAGATTTAGTGATATTTTCATTTGGAGTTAACATGTGTCTTAATACTTAACATGTGTCTCTGTGGTTGAAATCAGTGCATCTCTTTACACTTAGTTGTATTTTTCTCTAGACTGTAAACTTTTAGAGGTCAGATATTCAAACTTATCTTTCTAGTCCTCTTTGCCTATGACATGGTCTCTTCACTCCTTCCTGCTAATTAAATTTATAGTTTTAGACCTGGATTGACAGATTTAGACCTTATTTTGCTTATACATTTATCATTTTAAATATTTTTTTTTCACCTTAAAGCAGCACCATGTACAATCTGTGAGGACCAGTGAAAAATGAAAACAACAACAACAACAAATTTTAAAAATTGTGAACATGTATCAAACACCTACTAAATAACATGTACTTTCTCAGGCTTTTTATGTGCATTTTTAAATCTAATTCTTAAACAATTCCACCAAGTAGAAAGTATTATTATCCTCATTGTGCAGATAAGGCATTTGCCACTTAGGGAATTTGTGTACCTTGCCCAAAGTCATGCAGATAATAACTGGTAAGGTGAGACACTGTTTCCTAGTGCCCAGAGTAGTGAACTTGAGCAAGAAAAGTATATCTAACACAGCTACTTGAATGTTCACACCAGCATCATTTGATGGATTTAATGGACTTAGATGAGCTTTTCCCTTCCAAGTTGTAGCTTCCCTTTTGTGATCTGTACAGATTGTATATTTGCAAGTGTCAGTTTCTAGGTCTTCTATATTTGTGTTATTTATCTTTAAAGTGCAGCAAATATCCTATCCACTCACATGTGGAATTTAAGAAACACAACAGATGAACACAGGGGAAGGGAAGGGAAAATAAGATAAAAACAGAAAGGGAGACAAGCTTTAAGAGACTCTTAAAATCAGAGAACAAACTGAGGGTTGCTGGAGGGGAGGTGGGAGGGGAGTAGGCTAAATGGGTGATGGGCATTAAGAGGGCACTTACTGGGGTGAGACTGGGTGTTATACATAAGTGATGAATCACTGGGTTCTACTCCTGAAACCAAGACTATACTGTATGTTAACTAACTTGAATTTAAATAAAGAAAAGAAAAGAAAAAAGAAATAAAGTGCAGCCAAAATAAACATATAAACTTTCTTCTAGGAGATTTTCCTTTTTTGAGATGAATCTTATGTGTTTTGTTTACCACTGCTACCCAGCAATTTACAATTACCTTCTTTGGGTCCTTTCTCCCTAGTTTATAATACCATCCAATTTAGAACAACATATTTAGTTAATATGATTTATCTACCTTAAGATTAATGAAAATGACAAGATGGAAAGCTGTGTGGAGCTCTCTGACGGCTCATTCTAACTCAAAATATTGATCAAATCAATCTTTGTGTTATTTTATTGTTTATAAGTGATTCTGTTGGAAGCAAAATAGCATTCTGATTAACTTTTATGGTACATACTTTTATGGTAGGTATAATATAATTGGTTTGTAGGGTAAGGAGATTAGTCTACCGTAGAGTCCATAGTCAGAACCAGATAAGGTTGAACCTTACTAGCAGCAAAGAACGTAATCTAGAATTGAAATTAAGTTATCATATCAGAGTCTGGGTTTATGGTTTAGGATAAAAGCAGTGAGGAGATAGAATATAGGGATGAAGGTCCAGATATATAACTTCATTTCATATTTGGGAGTCTTGACTCTGGCCAACCTAACCAGTCTTCCTTCTCCTGATTTTAATATGTGCTGGCAACAGGAGTAGTCAATGGCTACCATTTTTTTCCCTTGGGCATGCCTGCAATTACAATGGCCTAGAGTACTTTTGCTGCTCTTCAGTGTGGTGTCAGCTACATAATGTTGGTTGGAAATGCTGCCTCATAAGACTAGCATTTCTGGATAGCAGAGCAGAGATGATATCAATGTGAATTCTGATGCTTCATCACTTTAGGGAGTATGAAGAATGTAATTTGTTCCATGAAACTTGGCAACTGACTAAACAACTCAACAGTCTACAAAATAACCAGGCTTAGTGCATGCAGATACCATAAGGCTTTGACAATGATGGCAGAACCGGAATGAAATATGAAGGCATTTGACAAAAAATGGTCAAATTTCCATCCAGCCTTCATAAGAATGCCAATATCAGACTTCTATCAGACTTCTCTAGGATGCCAATATCAGACTATGTAACTGACATCCTAAGGAGTCTGGATTTTCGTTTATTGTCATATAATGTGAACTCAGTTTGAACTATCCTTTACATAATTATTTAGAAACTCAGGAACATACATATGCATTTGCCTTAACATATCATGAGAGTGCAAGATAGACTTGCAAAACCAGTGGTAAAATGCAATTGTATTTAGGGCTATCCTTTCTGTGGAATATAAAATAATCCTTTAGAAGGCCATTGAGTTTTTATATAAACTGTCTTCATCTAGTCGATCCCCACAATCAGTCTAAGAATGGAAATTTGGATTAGAAGAAAAACAGGGAATTTAATCTAAAAAGAGTAGGTTGAAGCTCAGCTCTTCCCTTTAGTGTCCATGTGATCTTTTGCAATTTCGTTGCCTGTGCCTTGTATTTTGCATCTGAAAAACTCAAAATATGTACCTCAAAGCAACTACAGTTATTCCAATCAATAAATGATACCTCTTTTTCTTCAGTCTACTGGTGAGAGCTCACTGCTAGTGAGGCTGAGAGGGAGGCTTACTCGCTTACTTCTGGTTGTATCAAAACAGTTTCGTGATCTTATATTTTTATTTAGATTCAAATCAGTTAACATATAGTATAGTATTGAGAGCATTGGTTTCAGGAGTAGAATTTAGTGATTCATCACTTACATATAATACCCAGTGCTCATTGCAACAAATGCCCTCTCTAATGCCCATCACCCATTTAGCCAATCCCCTTACCCACCTCCTGTCCATAAACTCTCAGTTTGTTCTTTATAGTTAAGAGCCTCTTATAGTTTGCCTCTCTCTGTTTTCATCTTATTTTATTTTTTCTCCCTTTCCCCTATATGCATTGTTTTTTTTTTCTTAAATTCCACATATGAGTGATATCATATATTTGTCTTTCTCTAATTGACTTCTTTCACTTAGCATAATACACTTTAGTTCCATCCACCTGTCTGAATGGCTAAAATTAACAACTCAGGAAACAACAGATGTTGGTGAGGATGAGGAGAAAGGGGAACACTTTTGTACTGTTTGTGGGAATGCAAACTGGTGCAGCCATTCTGGAAAACAGTATGGAAGTTCCCAAAAAGTTGAAAATAAACTACCTTACGACCCAGCAATTTTACTACTAGGTATTTATCCGAAGGATACAGAAAGGCTGATTCGAAGGTGCACATGCACCCCAATGTTTATATAGCAACACTATCAATAATAGCCAAATTATGGAAAGAACTCAAATGTCCATCGACTAATGAATTGATAAAGATGTGGGGTACACACACACACACACACACACACACAATGGAATATTACTCAATGAACAAAGAATGAAATCTTGCCATTTGCAACAGTGTCTTGACCTTATAAGATAGTGTGCTGCTGCTCTGAAGATGGCACAGGGGAAGGTTTGGGTGGAGTGACATGAGGAATATGATGGGTTCATTGCTATTAGTCTCTATTTCTAAGAGACAAAAGTTTGTCTACGATTCAAGTCACAGAGAAGCTAAGTTCATAAACCCATCATGGCTATTATAACTCCACTTGGGGGATTATGCATTCAAAATCTATTAAATACAAGACTTTTAAGTGGGAAATGGAGACTGAGAATTCAACCACTACTTATTCAAATTCTCATTTCTAGATGGTTTTTTGGGGGGTTGGAATTTGAGAATAGAAGAGATGTCCTATAAATTTCTCTTATTTTTTGAATTCTTAATATAGAAAAAAGACATTGAGAATCAAGTATTCCTCATTTTATGGAATATTGAGCTTTGGAAAATAAGAGTAAAGCTATCAGTGGGAATCCATAAAAGTATCCAGTTATCCATTCTTCAGGTATATATTTGGAAATATGACCAAATCTACATAAATATTTTTTTCTAGGTGACTGTATTATGAAAAGTTTTCAACATATTGTATTAAGAGAGTTCGACTTAGGAGGGAAATTCTCCATAAATTATTAAACTTTATAAGGCACCAAAATTAATTTCAGATGTGTACAGTGTTTTAAAAAGTGAAATTATAAGCTGTAAAATATATACATGATTATTAATTTATCTTGCAAGGAACATGGACTTTATAAGCATATAAAGAATAAGAAAATTTTTGAAGGCTGAAGCTGATGTGTTTGACTACATTAAAATTTAAAACTATTACAATATTTGTATCACATAAAATATAAGTTGATATGTTTTCTTCATGGAGCATTCTCACAAACTAATAGGAACTAAAATTAAAAAAAAATAGTATGCCAAAAAATTTACTGAAGGAGAAATACAAGTTGATAACAAGCACAATTAAAAACTTACAAAATTATTGGGGCGCCTGGGTGGCTCAGTTGGTTAAGCATCTGACTTTAGCTCAGGTCATGTTCTCAGGGTTAGTGAGTTTGAGCCCCCTGTCAAGCTCTGTGCTGACAGCTCAGAGCCCTGGAGCCTGCTTTGGATTCTGTGTCTCCCTCTCTCTCTGACCCTCCCCCACTTGAGCTCTGTCTCTGTCTCTCTCAAAAATAAATAAAACATTAGAAAATACTTACAAAATTATTAATTGTTACAGATGCAAGTTTAAATGGAATGATACTATTTTCACTTATTTAATAGGAGAAGCAAAAAAGAGATCAATAATTTTTAAAGTGAAATAAGAGGAATATAACATATATAATTGTTGTTGCTGTATTATAACATTTAAATGAAAATATGTAGTAGTATGAATCAAGCCTTAAAATATCCATATTATTTAACCTATAATCTTTACCTCTAGTAATATATTTCACAGTACATTCAGAGGTATATACAAAAAATGAAGCTACATGGAAATGAAAAGGAATATGTAAACAACACAAAGAATTATTTATTAAGAGTACAGTCATCCATTACAAATATGCGTTCGTTAAAAATATGTTTTCAAATAACATTTACTAGTAAGGTAATATTTTAATAATTTGTGAACATTTAAAAGAAAGAAAATAAGTAGAAAAAAGAGCAGTAAATGAGATTCTAGGGCAAGAATGACATTTTTATAGTGCAAACCTGGAAGAGATTAGAGAGACTCAATCAAAATGTAGCAGAACTTTTGGAATGTGTTCCTGTGTTACACAAGAAGGAGATATGGAGTGGAGGAGGGCTTTAATGAGCTAGGTTCAGCTGTGCAAGCGCTATAACTTTAGCATAAGAAGATGTTTATAGAAACAGCCTCTGGTAGGCTTTGAGGTCTAGCTCTTAGCAAACTTTAGTTAAATGTGTAGTCAGTGTGTGTGTGCACGCGTGCAGGTGTTAAGACTTTATAACCAAGTGCAAGACTGTATACTCTGCAGTGAAGATAGGAGCAGCACACAAAATTTTATTTTATTTTATTATTTTATTTTATTTTATTTTATTTTATTTTATTTTATTTTTATTTTTTCAATGTTTGTTTATTTATTTATTTATTTATTTATTTAAATATGAAATTTATTGTCAAATTGGTTTCCATACAACACCCAGTGCTCATTCCAATAGGTGCCCTCCTCAGTACCCAACACCCACCCTCCCCTCCCTCCCACCTCCCATCAACCCTCAGTTTGTTCTCAGGTTTTAAGTCTCTTATGTTTTGGCTCCCTCTCACTCTAACTTCTTTTTTTTTTTTTTTCCTTCCCCTTTCCCATGGTCTTCTGTTAAGTTTCTCAGGATCCACATAAGAGTGAAAACATATGGTATCTGTTTTTCTCTCTATGACTTATTTCATTTAGCATATTTTATTTTATTTTGTTTAAAGTTTATTTATTTATTTTGAGAGATACTGAGACAGTGTGAGCAGGGGGAGGGGAAGACTGGGAGGGAGAGAATCCCAAGCAGGCTCAGTGCTATCAGTGCAGAGTTCAATGTGGGGCTCTAACCCACGAAACTGTGAGATCATGACCTGAGCCAAAACCAAGTGTCATATGCTTAACCAACTGAACCACCCAGACACCCCAGCATAGAAGATATTAGAAGCAGGCCAAAGATCTACTGCCATAATATAGCTCAAATGGAGGCTCCACATCTGAGTAGGTAGCATGTGAAAGTTAGTCTAGTGTCAAATCAGAAATGAAAGACTGCAGGAAGGAAGTAGGGATCAGATATAGGATCTAGGGTAACTAGTAGTATAAGAAAGCCCTGTGGGTAATGATCTATTATGGTAACTTTTCTTTTTTTCTTTTTCTTTTTTTTTTTTTTTTTTTTTTTTGTTGAGTCAATATCTGTACCTGGTACACAGCAGAAATGCAGATGATAGGAAGGAAGTGCTGAACTGAGCCATCAGAAAATGAACAGATTTGTTTATGTTGTCATTTGAATTATACTGTTGTGTTAAATATTTTTATTAGGGTTTCCTAACAAACAGAATTCATTTAAAGAATTCATGCTGTGGCCAAGGCAGTACTCAGAAGAAATTTACATACTTAAGTGCTTTTATCCAGTTAACAAAAAAATTCAAAGCATTCAGATACTGTGCAGAATGAAAAGGAAAGTAGCAACAAAAACTAAAAATGTAGAAAGAAATGAGTAAAAGTAAAATAACAAATAAGGTATAAGAAAAATAGATTTTCTCAGTAAAATCAAAGCTAATTATTTGATAAGGCCACTAAAGTAACTAAAAATTGGCTAGTCTAGAAAGAAAAAAGAAAATACAAATAACAGAATCAAGAATGAGAAAAGCAGGGGAACCTGGGTGGCTTAGTTGGTTAAGCTTCAGACTTCGGCTCAGGTCATGATCTCATGGTTCCTGAGTTTGAGCCCTTTGTAGGTAGGGCTTTGTTCTGACAGTTCAGAGCCTGGAACCTGCTTTGAATTCTGTGTCTCCCTTTCTTTCTGCCCTTCTCGCATTGACACTCTGTCCCCCCCCCCCTCAAAAATATAATAAACACACACACCACAAAAAAAAAATGAGAAAGACAGTGAACTTAGAGTTAGGGAGTAAAAAGTATTAGAATTTTTGTATGATACCCCACTATGCTGGAAATGTGGATAAAATCAATGTTTTTTTTAGGAAAATATAAACTAAATTAACCCAAGAAGTGATACAAAACCAGTAATATCCTGGTTTTTAAAAAATTGCAGTGTTTGTCAAAAAAACATATCCCTCAAAAATGAATGAAGCCCAGATATTTTTAAGGTTGAGTGCTATGGAATATCATGAACATATGCTTAAATTTGCTCCATGCAGAAAAACAGATAAGCAACTTCTCATTTCATTAAGTAGAGCTTGGATGACCTTTGCTACACAAAATGGTTTAACAAAAGAAGAAAGTTTAGAACAATAAAATTTGAATATAGATGCAAATATATAAATAAGATAGTATTTGGCAGCTCATTTCAATATTATTTAACAGGTCCTTAAAGTCATAAAAATTGAAAAACTAAGATATCAGAAATGCTAAGATATTTCAACTTTAGTAAGCCTATTAATATAATTTGCACTCAGAAGGAGAAAAAGTATGATTTTCTTAATTAAAAGCAAAACAGGGGTGCCTGAGTGGTTCAGTAAGTTAAGCATCCTACTCTTGATTGCAGCTCAGGTCATGATCTCACATTTTGTGAGATCGAGCCCCACATCAGGCTCTGAGCTGATAGCACAGATTGGAATTCTCTATCATTCTGTCTCTCTGCTCTTCCCCCACCAAATAAATAAATGAACATGAAAAAAATCAATAAAAGCAAAACAAAAGATTCCCACTTCTTCCCATAATGGATTAACAGGGACTGGATTATCTTTCTACCTTTGATAACTAAATTCCTGGACAAAATATATAAAAAAATTATTCTTACATATTGGACACCAGGCAGTACAAGAATATTATTCCTGAGAAAAGGAAAACAAACAAGATGAGACCTACAATTGTCCAACTTATCACCTAACAAGAGTTTCCATCCTGTATCACAGGAAAAGGGAATCCAATCAACTGAATAGAAAATAGAGAAAAAAAAAAAAACAAGAGTAAAAATGTTTTTTTTAAAAGATCAATAAAATGGATATACTGTAAGTGAGATTAATTAGGAAAAAAATAAGAGAAAAAAAGAAGGCAGAAATTACCAATATGAGGAAACAGTTGTGCAAATCCTACAGACATTAAAAAGATGAAAAGAGAATATTATGAACCACTTTTGCTAATTAATTAAAAAATATAGTTTGAAAGGACAAATTCTAATCCTCATGCAAGAAGAATTAGATTGGGTAAAAAAAAGAATATGAACAGAAATAAAAGAAATAAATAAGAAAGAGAGAAAGAAAAGAAATAATAAGAAACAAAATATGACTCACTCATTCTCTATTATTAAATTTTAACTTGGCATAAACCCTTTAGAAGGCAATTTTACAATATCTAACAACTTAAATGTTCATAATATATTTCAACCTACCATTTACACTTTTAGAAATTTACTTTGAAATACTCAAATATGCATCTTGAATCAGGCACTGTTCTAAGAGTTAGGTATAAAATAGTGGCCAAAACAAACATAATTCTGTATCTTGTCAACACTCTACTTTCCTTGGCCATACTGACATTAAGAAAAGAAACCCGACAGCCAGATACCATGCACAAATACAAACTATGATTGTTGGATCCTTGAAGAAGTGTAGAATGCCATAAAAGAGCATAACAGAGGAATCATACATATACATAATGCACAAACACACTGTGTACACAGACCATGTAAACAATCCCAACTGTGATACAGTTGTTAACTTTATGCTCAAATACAATGAGTTAAACCTAATTTAGTAACATGAACATTTCTCTAAATGATAATTTATGTGAAAAAAGTTTCTAAAGAGTATGTATAGTCTCATCCTACTTATCTTTTTTTTAAGTTTATTTATTTATATGGAAAGAGGAGGGGGAGGGGCAGAGAGAGAGGGAGAGAGACAATCCCAAGCAGGCTCTGCTCTGTCAGCACTGAGCCCAATGCAGGGCTTGCATGACCTTAGTGGAATCCAAGAGTTGGACGCTTAACCAACTCTTTTTTTCTAATTTTTCTAAATGTTTATTTTTTTAAACGTTTATTTATTTTTGAGACAGAGAGAGACAGAGCATGAACAGGGGAGGGACAGAGAGAGAGAGGGAGACACAGAATCTGAAACAAGCTCCAGGCTCTGAGCGGTCAGCACAGAGCCCGACGCGGGGCTCGAACTCACAGACCGTGAGATCATGACCTGAGCCAAAGTCGGAGCTTAACCCACCGAGCCACCCAGGCGCCCCAATGTTTATTTATTTTTGAGAGAGGGGGAGACATAGTGCAAGCTGGGGAGGGACAGAGAGAGAGAGGGAGACACAGAATCCGAAGCAGGCTCCAGGCTCGGAGCTGTCTGCACAGAGCCCCACGTGGAGCTCGAACTCAGGAACCATGAGATCATGACCTGAGCCACCCAGAAGCCACCCAGAAATATGTTTCTTAGCTCTTTCTGAAACATACAATCAATCATCTCACGCTTTCCTGTAAGGATTCTTAGAGGCTAATTTGTCCCTTAAGAAGTGTTTGCAAGCGGAACCAGGAACTTAGCATGCCAGTGTTAACATCTGACAAAATTCTCCACCATACTTCACATTGTGTTCTGAAACCAAATGAGAAATCAGGGATCTAAAGACAAAACATAGTGTTGGATAATGAGTAGCTCAAAGCTGGGGGTAGTGTTAAATATATGGGAGGAATGAAGAAGTTTCATGGGCAGAAGGAAGAGATTTTATACTACCAATGTTTCCTAATTGGCATTGAATGTCTCTAAATTCTTCACAGTATCCTCCTTATCTTTTAAAAATATTTTCTGGATCTTATTTATGTCTCTTCTCTCATAATAATGTTTTTGTACCTTTCTTTGTTTCTTCATCTGTGTTATTAGGAGTTTGTTAATGCATTAGTCCTTGCAAATAAGTAATTGTGGTCCTGTCAAATTGTTTCCATTTTATTTTTTTGGATTTGTTTTGCTGTTCCTTTTCTACATTTTTTAAATGAATTCTTAACTCATTAATTCAGTCACTCTCTTCTCACATGAGGAATTTAAAGCTATCATTTTTCCTCAAATTACTGCTTTGGTTTCATTCCACAAGGTTTCACATGATGTATAGTCAAAGTAATTCAGTTTAAAATTTTTTTGGGGACACCTAGGTGGCACAGTTGGTTAAGGGACCAACTCCTGATTTCAGCTCAGGTCATGATCTCATGGTTTGTGAGATCGAGTCCCACATAGGGCTCTGTGCTGACAGCGCGGAGCCTGCTTGGAATTCTCTCCCTCTCTCTCTGCCTCTCCCCTGCTCATTTGCACTCACTCCCTGACTCAAAAATAAATAAGTAAACCTAAAAAAACTTTCTAATTACCTCGATAATTTAATTTTCTTTAACCCATGAATTAGTTATAATGTAAAAAAATTAAATGGGACATTTTCTAGTCATCTTTGTATTATCTATTTTTGTTTAATGATGTATTCATCAGAGAACAGACTGATTACTTGTAATGTTATCTCTTTTTAAATATATATTTTCCTACAGGCTTTGTGGTTATTTGAATGTTGGTGTATAGTATTGTTAAATATTCAACATTTGTCCATTAGGTCAATGTTGTTAAATATATTGAAATCTGTATTCTTAGTTTTTCTCTGCTAATTATTCCAAATTTAGGATTTTATCATATCCTACTCTAATAATTTCCTCTTATAGTCCTGTTGATTTTTGATTTTTATATTTGAAGACTATATCTTATGCATAAAAATCTAGAGTTTTTATATCCTCCCAGTGAACTGAAATTTTATTCTGAAGTAAGCCTGTTGAATTCTATTAATATTTTTTGTCAAATGGTATATTTGTATAGTATTAATATACTACATCAACTTTTACATTTCATTCTTTGAAGTCTGGCTACTTTCAACATTTCCATTTCTGTATGTTTTATGGTCTAATAATTTATGTCTTTTAACTAGATTTAGTACCTTTAAATTTGTTTTATTATTCTTATGGGTGTATATAACACGTGTATTTCTAATGATTTATTTTCTACTTCATCTAATCATTTTTTAAACTTTTATTTAGGTGTTTAGTGAATGCTTTTTATTTGAATGAAATATTTTCTAATTTCATTTTTTCTGTTATTTCTATTTTTTGATGACTATTCCTCATTTTTAACATGCATTATTAACTTAGTCAAGTCTACATCTTGTCAGTAATTTGCAATCCTTTTAAACAACATAAAGTTAAAATGTTCCCTCCAATCATATCTCCCCAATTGATATCCCATTATTTTTTAGTATTTTAGCTTTATTTTGAATTTTTAATACCTCAAGTGGAATTATTTTAATGTTTTTATATGGTGTTTGTTTAGACTATACACATATTTATAATTTTTTAACCACGATTTTTTTGTTGAATGTCAGATATTCATTCCTTTTGAGACTATTTTCACTCATCCTTTAAAAGTTCCTTTAGTTGACACTATTAGGAGGTAATACTTAGTTTTTTCTTTAATTAGACATTTTTTTGTTTTATTCTAATTTTTGAAAGATAGTTTTGCTTATTATAAAAATTCTAGTTTAGTAATGTATAGCACAGGGAATACACTCAATATATTATATTACCTTTGTATGGTAACACATGGTAATTATATTTATTGTGGTGATCAGTTTGCAATGCATACAAATGTCGAATCACTATGTTATGCACATTAAACAAAGAGAATATTGTATTTCCAGTATACTTCAGTAAAAAAAGATGATAAGGCATAAAAATTCTAGTTTGATAGTTACTACTTAAGCATTTTATTTTTTTAAGTTTTATTTATTTTGAGAGAGAGAGTGAGAACAAAAGCTAGAGAGAGAGAGAGAGAGAGAGAGAGCATGAGCAGGGGAGGGGCAGAGAGAGGGGCAGAGAGAATCCCAAGCAGGCTTCTTGCTGTCAGTACAGAGCCTGACACGGGGCTTGAACTCATGAACCATGAGATCGTGACCGGAGCCAAAATTGAGAGTTGGACCCTTAACTGATTGAGCCACCCAGGCACCCTGATTTAAGCATTTTAATACATGTATAATTGCTTTCTCACATCTCATGTATGTATCTATCAAGTAACATATTTGCTTAATAAAATCAAATTATTATTTGAGATGGCATGATTAAAAAGAGAAGAGCTACCAAATATAATTATTTCGGTTTTAAAGAGACAAAGCAGCAAAGAAAACACTGGTTTCACTTGCATATTAAAATAGTAAATTATTACAAAATAAAAGATAATTACAAATAATTGCCTATCTGATAAGGTGGCAAATAAATAAATAGGTTTAGCAAACTCATTCCTCAACTCATACTAGTTCAGGTGCTCATTCAATATTTACAGAGAACTAGTAGGAGTGGGAATCCACAAGAAAGCTGAAGATACAAAAATATAGCCTAGACTATGCACTTGGGTAGGGAAGAATTCTAGAATGATTATTTGTTATCATGTGAATACTAGAATGAATTGTTTGTGTGTGATTGCTAGAAATAGTCCTCAAGCTAGTTCCTAGAAAAAAATTAATATTTAAACTCCTAATTAACAGTTTAAGATTGTACAACAAAGAGATGTAGAAGCAGTTATTCTTTTCTGCAGAAGAATCTTACTGATGTGAGCTGACAAGACGTCTCTAAGAGGGGCAGCTTTTTTTTCAAAGATTGTTTTTTCTAATTTATTTATTTATTTTGAGAGAGAGAGAGAGAGAGAGAGAGAGAGAGAGCATGTTTAATGTGAGTGAAGGAGGGGCAGAGAGAGAGAATCCCAAGCAGGCTCTGTACTGTCAGCAAGGTGCTGGTTGCAGGGCTCGAACCCACTTACCAGTGAGGTCATGACCTGAGCTGATGAGCCAAAACCAAAAGTCAGACACTTAACCTACTGAACCACCCAGGTCCACCTAAGAGGGGAAGCTTCTAATTGCAGGGCAGTATTTTAATGTGTTAATGTGTAGATAACAGAAAGAGCAGGTCTTCCATTGATGATGTCTCTGCCAGGAGAGCAGTTTACTCTGTAACTTAGGCAAGTAAGTTCACATTCTGAGGTTTAGCTTACTCATTAGTAAATTTTTTAAATATTATGATGATTATAAAAATCTAAGTTTGTGCTAGTGATTACACTGTCCTTTATAAATGTTAACATGTTGTAGGTTTTGCACATTTTTACTATGATAGCTTCAGACAAAGAAAAGCTAAAAAAATTTACAATGGACAGTCATATACCCACTGCTTATATTCAATAATTATTTACTATTTGCCTCAAACACATATACACATGTTTCCATGTGTGTATGTATGTATATTTGTATGCACATATATATTTACATATATATTCATGTATCTGAAATCAAGTTGCAGACTTCATGATGATTCACCCTATATATTTCAACATAATCTCCCAAGAATAAAGATTTTATTTTATAAATTTTTTTATGTGTATTTATTTTTGAGAGAGAGAGACAGAGTGTGAGCGGGGGAGGGGCAGAGAGAGAGGGAGACACAGAATCTGAAGCAGGCCCCAGGCTGTGAGCTGTCAGCACAGAGCCCAACGCGGGGCTCAAACTCGGGAACAGTGAGATCATGACCTAAGCCGAAGTCAGCTGCTTAACTGACCGAGCCACCCAGGAGCCACTAAAGATATTATTTTATATAGCTACACTACTATTATCTTACATATAAGAATTAACAATAATACATGACATTATTCAATAACTTTTTGAACCAGGATCCACTGTTTGTGCTTTTTATTGAGATATGTCTCTTCTATCCTTTTCAATTTGTCATGGTTCTAATTTTTCTTGCCGAATGTAATTGTCTAATTGAATGTCTCATTTTCTGGATCTACCTGATTATTTCCTTATGGTGATTAACTTGTTCTTCTCTCCCTATATTTCTTGTAAATTGGACGTTATGCCTAAAGGTTTTAGGATATAGGTTAAATATTTTAGGCAATAATAGTTCAAAGCCGGTGTTTTGTATTTCACCTTACATTATTTCAAGGAGCACAGAGGCAGGCTGTGCTGTTATTACCAGTAGTGTTCAGTGTGATCACTTGATTAAGGTGGTGATTATCATATGGTTATTACCATAATATTAGCATCACTCCATTGTCAAAAAATATTTTCTCTTTTGCAAATAGCAAGTGTTCTGTGGTATGATGTTTTGGCACTGTGTAAAAATTCTGTTTCCCAACGTTGTAACGAATGATTTTAATACTTACTCATGAATCTTTTCAGAATCTAACATTCACTGAATGTGGCAAAAATGGCAATTGATTGATCTTATTGGTTCCTTCATTATTTAGTTGGCATTCTTTTGTAAAGAAGAGCTTTACAACTAGGGATAAACTACAGAATCTCTTATAAAGACAGGATGAGTCTTTCTTTATATCTACTGATTTTCAGAGTAAAGAGTTGGTGTAAGTTACCTCTAATGGAGGCAGATTCTTTTAAAATTCTTCCCATCACTCTCACTCTTTTTTCTTTCCAAGTATTATTGTGCTCATCATGTGCTTTCTCCAATCCTTCCTTTGCTCACATCTGATCAAGGGACAGTGGACTCAGTTTCCCAGGCTTCCTTGTCAAGTGGCCTCTAGGAAAAGTCAGCTGGTAGGAGAGGTATTGGAAGACTGGAGGGCAGAGACAGCATGAAACCAGGGCCTGCCTCCCTCTGGCTCCGCTTCTTCTGACAGTGGCTGTGACTCCAGCTCTCTCTGGACATCCCATCCCTCTGTAGTCCCAGATCGCACCATCCACTTTAGTTCTCCCTCCTGTTCTGGCTCCCCTGCTGGGCTCTGATAAAATAACGCCTTTGCACTTAACACTGTTGGGGTGTTAGGGTTTCTAGGCTCTTTTGGTGGAAAGTAATAAGAAAGATATTTTTAAAGATCATGTGTTCATATTATATTCTCAATTCAAGTTCTTTCTACACACTTTATACACACTTTATCACCTAGTTTTTGATTTTACATTTTCTGTTCTCTTACACTGCAAATTTGATTCTTAATAGCATCAACATAGTCTAATTTTCTGTATCCCATGACATACTTTTTTGTTTCCTGGGCAACCTGTATCTGCAACACATAAAAGAGTTTTAATATGAAGAAGGCTGACATTTCTACCAACAGAAATAAAATTACTGATCATTGTTTAAGATTTTTAAGTTATTTTTATTTAAACATATATATATATGTATATATGTAGATATATATATATATATATATATATATATCCCCCTAAAAATGTAGTTTCATTTTCAAATTCACCTGAAGTGTTTACTTTATTTGTAAGTTTTGTTACTAGTTTGATATACTATTACATATTTGATATACTTTTGTTTCTATTCATTTTCATATTTAGGGTTTGCTTTTTCTACTTTTTAAGCAAATTTTTTCTGAATATATAAAACATTGATATGGTTGAAAAGGCAAAACTATCTGCTCCGCACCCCTTTCCCAAGGAAGCAGAATCACCATCTCACAGAATTCCATCAACTCCCAGGATGAGAGGTGGTTCAGTGTGTGCCTACCTTCTTGGTCTCAGTATTCTGACTTCTTGATGTGGACAGAATTCTTTTTTTCCTTATATCTTCATTCCATCTTTTACAAGAGTATTCTTAATAGTGCATCAAGAATTTTCATAACTGTATTACAGGAGGCTTTCCAGATCTCTAAACCACCAAATTGCCAGAAGAGGATCTCTCAGGCCTGTGTCAAATCTATCTCTGTTAGAATCTAAGGCAAACTTTGTGCTGTTTAGTTTCTTAGTAAATGGTCATTGAATAGAATTGTTCACTCTCTAATACTATATATTTTAATCAGTAAAGACTGGAGTTTCTCAATAGTGATGCTATTTTTTTAATGTTTATTTATTTTTGAGAGAGAGAGAGACTGAGTGTGAGTAGGAGAGGAGCAGAGAGGCCCCAGGCTCTGAGCTGTCAGCACAGAGCCTGATGCAGGGTTGGAACCCACAAACCATGGGATCATGACTTGAGTCGAAGTCAGACACTTAACCGATTGCGCCACCCAGGCACCCCAATATTGATGCTATTGACACTCTGAATAGAATAACACTTTTTGTGGGAGCTGTCTTTTTGTATTCTAGAATGTTTAGAAGCATATGTATCTGGTCTCTGACTACTTCATGGCAGTCTCAATCATGGCACTCAAAAATGTCTCCAAATGTTGTTGTCAAATGTCCTTTGGGGGAAAAAAAATCACTCCCAGAAGAGATCCACTAATAGTGGACTATATGGGAGGACATTTTGTTATGTCAATCATAACAATGTTCTCATACTCTGAATATTAGAGTTTTAGTCAACATGGGTGATGTTTGTGGTAAAATGAAGTTACCTGCAATTAGTTCTTGACTGGATTGAGTCTCTCCTTGACCCTTCATTAAGGAGTAGCTACCTCCCTTGGAAGTGATAAAAACAGGCCAGTAAACCCCCCCCCCCATGTGGTTGTCATGGAGGCCAGTTTGTTTACAGAGCTTCCCTGCCCATTGCTGGCTGTGTCTTGCCACGCTCTGTATTCTCTTCTGAGGAAGTCTGCACACACCACCTCGTTTCTGCCAGCCCAAGTTGACAAAGGCACCGATTTCCACAGGAATCTTAACATCAGTCTTGAATATGCAGTTGGACTGGTCACATGACAGGGATTTATTGGTTGTGGTAACAAAAGATATGAAAACTCTTATCAAAAAGGCTGGTAAGTTCCATTAGTGAAGTTTATATGCTCGTTAATGCAGCTTTTACTTTTTCTGCCAAAATATTCAGTTTTCCTCCATTCCACATCACTCTGTTTCTATTGACTGATATTTTTAAACCCATCAATTATTTAAGGGCAATGGAAGTATTATTAATACGTATTAATAATAATTAATATTATTATTAATAATAATATATTATTAATATATTAATAATATAAGTATTATTATAACGTATTATTAATACGTTAGAAATAAGTCTTTTGGAGAAGATATTCCATTCAGGGAAGAGCTAAGAGAAAAAATGCACACAGAGACAGGAACTCCTGACTCTTATTAGATGGGTTAGCAAAGCTCTCGTCCTTTTTTCAACCAACAAACATCTGTTGAGAGTGAATTGTGCACTTGGGGATACCAATGAGACCTAGGGCATGCCTTGCCAGTAACTTGCCATTAGGATGACCAAATTAGGCATTTTGAGAATGAAAGAGGCATCATTAATAAATACACTGGATAGCAGGCAGAACCGAGAGTGTTCCAGGCAAACCAAGATGAATTGGCTCCAGATTTGGTGATAAGGTTGGGCAGATAAGTCACCTAATTGGCTAGATTCAATGGCCCTGCAGTTAGAGGTGAGACATATGAAGCATTCTGCCCTGTTGAGGACAGGCAGATGAGTGCCAAATTCCTGTATGATGGAGACAGAATAAGAGGAGGAGATATAATTCAGGAAACTCTCTGAATGATCTCTTGCATTGTTTGAGTACCCACCATGTGTCATCTGTGTGACAGAGAGCATGGCCCCATATAACATCTTCTAGAATTCTCTTACCCTTCCAAGGAAAGCAATTTTATACCTATCTAATAGTGGAACTTAGTGAGGCATTGTAATGTCATTAAGGTTGGGTCACCTCAGTTCAAAGCTATTCATTGAACTTGTACATGTTTCAGGTGTCATAAGTTTAGGACTCAAAGATAAAAGGAGTGTCTCTCTACAGGAAGTTCACCATCTAAGGGAGGAGGCTGCAGCCTAGTGAGTGTTCTCTTTAGGAGAGATTTTAGAATCTGTTTTAGTAAAGGAGGTGATTATTACACTGAATGGATTTTAAAGACCTAAAGGAAGTGAATTTTTTATCTGCTTTCTGAAACTTTTACTTTTTTTTTACAGGCTAGGAATACAATATATTTACCACTGCTATTTAATGGCAGCTCTTGGTAAATACATAATAGCATTGTACCTATATTATCTCATTTAATCTGGATAATATCCTTGAAAGCTTGTGTTATTTTTCACTTTACAGATGAGAATACTGGGATTTTAAATAGTAGTGACAATTTCAAACCACAGGATAATGCTGAAGTTATAAATTGGGCTTGTGTAAAACATTTCCCTTGAGTTCACTCTGACACCAATTCTGGCCCCATCTTGGATGATGGGACAACCAACCGTGGGTCGGTGCCTACAGACAGGGGAAGTACCCGGGGAGGTCAGCAACACCAAGCAAAACATAGGGCCGCTGCTTATCACAGGTAATGCAAATAGTAGTCCCATTGTTTTATTCTATTCTAGTAAATACAATAAATTATATTTCTTTTAAAGACAAAGACTATTGCAGTTTCTTTGTTTTAGATGAACAAAACAGAGAGACTAGAATGAATCCTTCTGTAATATGAGGTGGATAAAGAGCCTGTATAGTCCTGTTTATTTCTTTTTGTCTTTAGTCCTGTTTATTTCAAGTATTTTAGGGATGACATTCTTTCATAGTCTCTCACTTTTAGTGATATTTATGATGTTATAATGTCTTAGAATTGCAAGAATAAGGAAATGCATTGTGATCTCTTATTTCTAACACCAATGTGGTTAAACAAGACTGTGATACAGGCATTTAATAACAACACAGGGATTCAAGAAGAAAGGGGAGGGATTGGGGAATGATTTAGCAAAAGTGCACTGCATGACCTCATGAGGATAGAAAATGACTTTCTAGCCTAGACAGGAAAAGCAAAATGGCAAAAGAAAGAATCAAGATGGCAACTACAAGGAGAAGTCATTAAGTTCTCCTTAAAAAGGATTTTTGGTAGCATCAGCACCTTGAATAAAGAAAGGAAAAGAGTAAAACCTTTATCCTATCTTTCCTATATCCACTATCCTACTGGGCAAACAAATAGTAGATGAAGGGAAGTTTCTCTTTATACTTTCTCCAACTAATGCCGGAAGACTACTGCCATAATTCATGGAACTAGATATTGCACATCAATGCCTGCTAATATCACTGGAAGAGAGCCAACAAGTATATTCCTCCTGGTGGAAGAACATACTTCTATTTGTGGAATAGTAATGGTACTGATTATGAATAGATCTTCGGATCCTAATGCTAACTTACAGGAGAATCAGAGAAGGGAGGAACTAACCATAGTTAGTTTAATCAACAAAATCTGAATGGGTGACTCTAAGATAAATGACTTAGTTTATTCCAGAAATGACTATAAGGACAAAGGAAGAGAAAGAAAGAGATAGAAGAGAAACTTATAGAGTAAAAGAGATTTGAAGTTTGTATCACCCAATCATAATATGTGGATCCAAATTTGGATCTGTTTATTTTACAAACTTTACAATAAATTTATGACATTTATGAGGCAATTGGGAATTTGAACACTGAGAATATTTGATGATATTAAGGAACCGTTAATGTTTTAGAGTATGCTACTGGTATTATGGTTATGTTCCATAGTAATTCTTTTGTTTTAGGGATACAATATGAAATACTTAGGACTGAAATAATTTGCTTCACACTAATACAGAAGGGGCAGAAGCGGGTGATGAGATAAAAGAATCAAACGATAATTGCTATGGCCTGAATGTTTGTGTGCCCCCAAACTGATATGCTGAAATCTGAACCCCTAGAGTGAGGGTATTAGGAGGTGGGGCCTTTGGAAAGTAATTAAGTCATGAGTCTGGGGCCCTCATGAGTGAGATTAATGCCTTATAAGAAGAGACATGAGAGAATTTAGAGAAATAAGTGTTTATTGTTTAAGCCACCCAGTCTATGGGAATTTGTTGTAGCAGTTTCAATGAACTTAGACAATAATGATCAGGTTGGTGATGGAAACATGGGAAGTGGTTATACAGTACAGTAATGCATACTGTCTACTTTTTTATATGCTTAAAGTTTTTCAGGATAAAATACCATGAAATGTGGGGTGCCTGAGTGGCTCAGTGGGTTAAGCATCTGACTTAGGCTCAGGTCATGGTTTGTGGGTTTGAGCCCCCCGCATCGGGTTCTGTGCTGACAGCTCAGAACCTGGAGCCTGCTTTAGGTTCTGTCTCTCCCTCTCTCTCTGTCCCTCCCCTGCTCGTGCTCTGTCTTTCTCTCTAAAACAAATAAATAAACATTAAAAAGATTTTTAAAAGATATTATGAAAAGTAATGAAGTTGCCGAAGAAAAGGTGACAGTTGGTCTGCAACAGTACAGAGAAAATTGTTCTCACTTCTAAGACTTAGCATCTCAGTGGAGTAGAAAATCTAGGAAGCTGCTCTCTAGAATCTCCACTTCTAGGAAAAATAAGTAAATTTTAATAAGAATGAGTCAGGGGAATGAGTTTTGGAATTTATGGCTGCCTAGGAATGTTATGATTCATATGCAGCTTATAATCTTTATACTTCCCTATCCGTTATTAATGAATCTTCTAAATATATTTTTTGCACTAAGAATGGTTATAGCAAATCTCAGCTGTTCTGGAATTCTAGGAAATGGGCAAAATTCAGTCTGTACCCAGGCAGTAATTTTATGAAACTAGTTATGGGAGCAGGGGATGGGAATTGAAGGTAGATTGGTATGGTGAAAAAATGTGTTTTGCTCCTATATTTTATGGAGAATAAAAATTTGTCCTGGAGTCCTATTGATTATGTTTAATGTCCTATATAATCTGCAGTTCCAGATACTGTGAAGGTGATGATATATAAGAGAAAGGGAGACTTGTTCCTCTCCCTAGGCAATATTCACGCAGCATCTCCCTTGCTTAGATGGTTGATGTGGGCTCTCTGCATCTTTGCCCCTATAAATATAAATATAAATATAAATATAAATATGAATATGAATATAAATATAAATATAAATATAAATATAAATATAAATATATATTGATATGCTAAAGTAGATAGTATGCATTACTGTACTGTATAACCATTTCCCATGTTTCCATCACCAGCTTGTATGTATGTGACACACACACACACACACACACACACACACACACACATATGTATATATATATGTGTGTGTGTGTTTATTTATTTTTGAGAGAGAGCAAGACAAAGTGCAGGTAGGGGAGGAGCAGAGAGAGAGGGAGACACAGAACCCAAAGCAGGTTCCAGGCTCTGAGCTGTCAGCACAGAGCCCAACATGGGGCTCAAACCCATGAATCGTGAGATCGTGACCTGAGCTGAAGTCAAGACACTCAACTGACTGAGCCAGCCCTAGGAGCCCCTGTTGCCAGCCTATTTTTATTAACTGGGTTAAATTTTTATGTTTCTCAGAAAAGCTGAGGTACCAATATTCATTAATAAGGATAGTTGTTAATTTTCATGGAGCAATTGTGATTCATTTTAGTGAAAATCTCAAACCTAAAGAGAAACCAGAGAATGTTAATGTTCCCATCGCTGAGGAATAGGCCATTTTCTTGTGAATCTCTGACTAACAAATGGCATAGCATTTGGAACAAAAGTTTTTCTTAGAGCAGATTAATGCCATGGCCAAAATATATTTCTTGGCTGGAGTTTCTCCGCAGAAGGATCAGGCAGAGACATGACGTCCTTTTATTAAATTCTTTTGTCGTATATTTTGATTCAGGGAGTATTCTCTTAGGTTCACACTTGGGTATGAATGGTTGGAGTTGACTGAAATACAAATTAGCAAGCTCTCCCCATATAACAGATGTGTCTACAAACTAGCTGTTGGCAGGTAGTTACTGAAAGAACTCTTGCATCATGGTGGGGAGCACATGCCCTGGCATAAACTGTGCTCAAATCCTGATCCACCATTTTCCAGCTCTGTAACCTTAAAGCTACTTATCCTGCCTGTGTCTCAGTTTCCTCACCTGTAAAAAGGTAGTGATAACAGCAGTTATTTCCCAAGGTTCTGTCAGGCTGTTACAGAAATTATATGAGCGAATACATATGAAGTCCTTAGAAGACAGCCTAGTCCATAATAAGCACTCAGTCAGTGCTGGTCATTATTAATGCCTGGTCTTGTCAAACCTGCTCTAAGCTATCCTTTGTCCTTTATCACTTTGTTCTATATCCATTACTTTTCTCTAGTGCAATGGAAAAAAGATCAAGCAGTTAGGAGTGGACGATCCTGGCTTCAAATCCCGACAGTGGCATTACATAACTTCATTAAGCCTTCGTGCCATATCTATAACATGAGACTACAATAATACCTACCTACCATAGTTGCTGTGAGAATGGAATGAGATCATGGTAGTGGTGTTTAGAAGAGCCACGAAGAGTGGATTTCAGTAAATACGAGTAGCTCTCCCTTCACGAGGACCTTATAATCTGTCTTCTTGCTCCTGGAGTGTTGATTCTTTACTCCTAGTGCTTGCATTGCTGCCCAACATGATGCTTCCACATTCAGGTGTTTTGTTTTGTCTTCTCCATTCCTTGTGGGTTTCTGAGACATGGACTGAGTCCCATTTTTTTGGGGGGGGGGGGGCAGTTAGTAAAGGCCAAGAAACTTATGTTATGAATGCAACAAATATTTATTGAGTGACAACTATGGAAGCACTGTGGAAGAGAGACATGGGCTCCTATTGTACTTAGTATAAAATTCTTATTTCTTGTCAGGGTCTCAATGATCTGACACCTGCCTTCCTTGCCAATTCAGGCCTCCTTTGGGTTCAAGAGCAGAGGTTCTCATGCCAGATGCCCCCTCTTGCCCAGGCCACTCCCCATGTCATGCCTTATGGTGTTTGCTTCTCATTTTTCAGGCTTAGACGTGTCTTCCTTGGAGATGGTTTACCTGACACTGCCTATTTTCTATTACTTTACTGGGTTTATTGCCTTCAGAACCCTCACCACCCTCGTAATGATAGGAATATTCATTTACTTGCTTATACTCTATATCCTCTCAGACTATAAACTCTATGAAGGAACATATAATATGCAGTATCTAGCATGTTAGCTGGCACATAATTGGTACAATAAATAAATAGTAGTTGCATGGATGCATTTTTATTAAATGTCAATGAAAAAATAAATGAGGAAAATGCCAACCTTGTCCCCAACAATAGTCAGACTTAATTCATGCTATAGCCATAAGGGTTTGGGGCAAGTTGCCACGCACCTTGCTGGGCTTCCCCTTCCCAGTAGGGCCCTCACCAGCCTCCACAAAGCCGGGGTCCCCTTGCTTCCTGTTTCTGGAGATCATGAACTTTTCCCTAAGTCAGGACAAAAAACTCAGGTGAAAATCTTCTAATAGCTCTGTTCTTCTCATTCAGCACTAGCTTCAGATGATCACACCAATTTGTATGGACATTGTTCATGAACAAAGAATAGAGCCTCCCTTCTACAGGCATTTTAAGGACTCTCTTAAGTGCTGGACATTTTTATTTTTGGAGGCTCCACTCCCTCATCATATCAAACATATTAAAATGAATTCATATCCCATATTTAATATGATACTTTTGCTATAAAATATGTTAGAAAACATTTTTGTAATGTTGTTCTTAGAATTTTTGGTTGGGGGGCACCTGGGTGGCTCAGTCGGTTAAGCGTCCAACTTCGGCTCAGGTCATGATCTCGCGGTCCATGAGTTCGAGCCCCGCGTTGGGCTCTGTGCTGACAGCTCAGAGCCTGGAGCCTATTTCAGATTCTTTGTCTCCCCCTCTCTGACCCTCCCTATTCATGCTCTGTCTCTCTCTGTCTCAAAAATAAATAAACCTTAAAAAAATTAAAAAGAAAGAATTTTTGGTTGGGACTAACATTTAATTTTTGTTTGACTGTTAAAAAAAAAGAGATAGGCATGAGGTCTACCAATTTAGACAGAGCTTCTAAGTCTTCTGAAGGAAACATTTTGGATAAATAATTACACAAGTAATCTTTAAATCAGTGCTATTGGAGTTACTGTTTTTGGATTGTACTCCAGAAATAATTTTTGATGGAGCACTTAACTTTAATTCTTAAAAACCTATGGTCCCTATTGCTTAATAGTTCTAGATTTATGAATCAGAAGATGTTATTGGAAGGTAGTGTGTTGTCTCACTAAAGGAAATGAGCTGCTTTGTGAGGTAATGAGCTTGCCGTTACTGGAAGGGTTCATGCTGGCCTTTTGGAATGTTACTACATCCTTGCATTTTGTGACCATATAGCATACATTTGGAACATTTCAAGGATCCCAAGCTGGAAAATGTCTCCAGAATGTCGATTCTCCCAACTAAGGAAATATACGCATTTGGTTGATATGCTGAACTGTGATGATAGGTTGACAGACTTGATTTTGACAGCTGAGCCCATTGATTTTCCTGGCTCACATTGCAATTGTGCACTTTAGGTAGGCGAGGGTCCTATTACATACAATAGGAACCTGCAAGTGCCTTTGCATGTGCACTCACAAGTGTGCATGTATGTGCACACACAGAAACATGTAACTGAAACTCTGCAAAAGACATTCAGGTCCAAACTGACCTCGGCCAAAAAGTCTGAAGTAATTTCATTGTCAAAATATACTTTGCCGAAACCTTTAAGGCTCCTCAGAATGAAGCTGGGTGATGAGGTTCATTTCAGTTAATATTGTATCTTTTGTGAGGGAATGAGTTTAAAGGACTCCTTGCTGATTCTAAGGAAAATGTGTGCCAGGGATTGGAAAATCCTATGTGAGAAGCTGATTACAGTTCGAGGAACTTTATCTGTATTTTGGGGGTGCTGCACTTGCAGTTAAAAGCTTGCTAAATTAGAAGGAGATGCGATCCTATGGAACTAGGAATGCAGTAAATGAAGGTGGAGGCATATTCCCCCCCTCTCTCATGCCGCTTCTCTCTGTATTTCTCTCTTCTCCTCCTTGCTGGCTTTTCCTATGACTCAGTGGAGATGGCAGGAAATGCCAGCCCCCACCCCCCAGCTTTGAGGTTTACAGCTTCTCTGTTCCAGACACCGGACCATGCTGGGATTGAAATCTTTAGCCACAATTACAGATCCCTATGAAACGGTCTGGGAGTCTGTTCAGGTTGTGTTAGACCTGGCCATGGGGACCGGATCTTTCATGTGACTTGACTGTCAGCAGTCCGTTCGAATGAATGGGGTAGACAGTTCTCTGGAAAATAGGGTGTCTTTGACTCAGTCTAGGAGAACTCCTTTAAAGGTATCTGCTCTTTCACCCATTTTAAGTTTTGTTTAAGAATAATTGAGAGAGGGGATTTACATTTGTAAGAAAAAAAATACCCATTGTAAATGAATATTATATAGAAACACAGGTAATCAAAGCAAAAGATAATGGAAACTAATTTTGTTTTGCCTGCACATAAAATACGATTAAATTACTCCTCAAATTAATAATTAGCTTTGCCTTTATCAAATACTTTCCTTTGCATGCCTTCAAGAATTCTCATGATTGAGTACAGAATAAGCCTGAGTTGTACTTTGCCACAGATAAGACTGGGGCAGGAATGATCCCTTGAGGAAACTTATAGACCAAGATGGCTGAATCACTCCCCTAAAAGATCACCTCTGATGCCTGGGACATACTCAGGACCCCAGAGTTCCCAAAGAACAAGGATCCAAATATGCAAATCCTGCCAAATTATTATTGAACAAAGCTGCCTCTGAATCATTGGAAAGTAAATGAGGGAAATAATCTCACTCAACCTGTCCCAGTGGCACTGTTAACTCATCCCTGGCCCGCCCCTTCCCCATTTGCTCTATCTTCTCTCCAATATTTCTGAAATCTGTGGCCACTGCCTCACCTAAATGGACCTTATCATTACTTGGCAGAACTACTGGGAAACTAGTGTTAAAAATTATTCATTCTTTAGTGAATGAACATCAAAAAACACATTCATATGGGGTTGCCTCTGGAACGAGGGAATGGACAAGACACACTTCCGGCTTAGGAAAGGTTCTCCCGGAGACTTTTCTCATTGCACTTGTACCAAGTTTTATCATTTTTTGTTATTACTGATTCCTTGCTAGGGAAAGAGTTTCTGAGGGAGCCATAGGCTAAGGCATAGCATGCTTGGGAGCTATATCGGTTTGATTTTGGATCAAGTTTTGCTAGTGGTCAGTAGTTCTTACCACTTCATTATGGCTCCTGTAGTTTCTGCCAGTGATTTAGAAGTGTGTGTGTGTGTGTGTGTGTGTCTGCCTGTGCTTGCTTTGTGTTTTTATTAGGGTATGGAATTTTGCTTTCTCCAAATACCTGAAATATTTCTTTTATGTACTCTTACCAACCTGCTATTCTTGACAAGGCCATCTCAGATCCAATTAGATAAAAAGTAGATTGCCAAGGGTTTTGTGACATTTAATGATACTTACTTTGTAAGATCAGGATAATCATTCGTGGGAAATAAAACACTTTCATTTGTTGGTAAATTTGTGACTTCTTTAAAAACTCGAGCAAATCAGGCTGGACATCCCTCAGCCTTCTGTCTCCCACCTCGCTAAACTCCTCCATAAGTGCACATGGCCATCCTTCTCTTCCTTCTCTCCCACATGAAGCGAAGTCTCCCTACCTGCGCCCTGGAATGTGCTCCTGCAGGACTTGACTCTGTCCACAGCTCCACCTAACAAAGTATACAAACGTGACCATAGGCACATCTGTCTCCCACTTAAAAAAGAGAAGCGGCAGGCACCAGTCTCTCCTGCAGCTCAGCAACCTGTGCTAGCTCAGCTCCACCTCTTTCCTCCCTCATAGTCGCCTCCTCCCCTCTTGGTCACTCCTCAGTTCACTTTCGTCCACCTCTCCTGTCCTCACAGCCTGGCTCAGACTTCCTACACCGAGGTTAGCAATAACCATAGCTTCGCCCAAAGCACTTCTCACCTCTAAACTTCCTGTCCTTGCTGCTGCCCTTGACACTTTCAACCACTCCCACAATCCCAAACCTAACTCCTCCTTGCCTTCTGGGCACTGCTTTGGGTTCTTCTCTGCTGTCTTCCTTGCCCTGGTGCCTTACACCATTTCCTCCTTACCCGGTGTTCTCACTACCCCATCTTCTGAAGTCTCCCAAATCTCTGTGTTCAGTCCACATGTCTCTTCTGAGCACCAGCCACGTGTGTCCAACTCCAGACATCTGGACTTCCAATGTGGATACCCCATTGGTCTCTTACATCAATATGGCTGGCCCACTCTTGTCCACTGCACGGCGCCTTACCAGACCTGCCCCCCTTCCTGTGTTGCCTAGCTCAGAGGATGACACCAGCCCGTGCCCAGTTGCTCAGTCCAGAAACCTCTGAGTCACTCATGATTTCCTCATGCTCACCCCAGGCATCAGGTCAGGCACCACATTTTGCCTTTCACAGTCCCTGTTCCTTTTTTTAGCTATCAGTTGTGCCTTTCCTGGATTATAGAAACAACACTGAGCAGTCTCATTTTATTGATTTCAGTCTTTGCCCTCATATCCATCCAACTGCACTGAAGCCAAGGTAATCTTTCTGAAACACAAATGTGGTGATGCCAATTCCTTGCTTAAAATTCTTCAAAAGCTCTCAGTCATGCAGAGTAAAGTCTGTGTTCCTTAGCACAGTACATTCAGCCTTAATCTGGCTTTAGCTTGTGCCTCCAACCTCATTTCCTGCCAAGCCCCTCACTCTCAGCCGTGTGCTCTGTGGCTTGAGAAAAGCCAAATCTTTTATTTTTTTTCTTATCCTCATCTTTCCAATCCATAAGAGTTTCATTTCCTCTTATAGATTTGCCAAAAGCAAAGTAGCAGCTCTGATCCCCTGCAATGTAATCAGTCTATAATTTGCTTCAGCATGAAAATGTTTCTGCTTTCGATGTCCTTGGTTATTTATACTTCTCTATTTTTGCCCCTACTGCCCGGAAGGAGGATTCATGGACTGGAGCATTGACAGTGAAGAAACAGGTGGATTCTAGGCTTAGAGCCTAGCTATTCCCATTCATTCTTTCTTTTGTTTTATCATTTCTAAGGAACTAGAAGACTGGTTCCTGACCAGTTGGCAGTTGGTCAGTCTGAGCTCATGGTGGTTACTCTTCATTAATTAGAATAGGTAAATATTAAGATTTCAGGCCGGTACTTTGCATATGCCAATCCTTACACAAAGAATTTCCTCCCAATTCCATGCCCTGTTTTCCCAGTGTGAAATCTTCCTCTTGCCTCCAGATCTAGCTCACACACTTTTTCCTCTTTACACCCTTCCCTCATGCTTGTCCTTCGCAAGGACAGTCCATGACTTCCTTGAAGCTCACACAGTTAACATGATACACAGAATTACGGTTAACATGGTACACACTGAATACCAACCTCCTGTCCGTTTCTCTCTCTCCTGCACTTGACTGAAGTCTCCACAGGCATCCCCGCCAAGTCTCATTCATTAATGTCATCAGTGTCTGACCCAGTGCCTGGTATGCAGTAGCTGCTTAGTAAATGTCTGTGAGATAAAGTGTTTACATACTTGGAAGAAAATAATGGAATTAATTTATCCTATTGTTTAACCCTATTTACAAAGGCATTTCATTTTTTTTATGTTAAATACAATTTATTATCAAATTGGTTTCCATACAACACTCAGTGCTCATCCCAACAGGTGCCCTCCTCAATGCTCCTCACCCACTTTCCCCTCTCCCCCACCCCCCATCAGCCCTCAGTTTATTCTCAGTATTTAAGAGTCTCTTATGATTTCCTCCCTCCCTCTCTCTAACTTCCCCCCCCTTCCCCTCCCCCATGGTTCTCTGTTAAGTTTCTCAGGATCCACATATGAGTGAAAACACATGGTATCTGCCTTTCTCTGCCTGACTTATTTCACTTAGCATAACACTCTCCAGTTCTATCCACATTGCTACAAATGGCCAGATTTCATTCTTTCTCATTGCCAAGTAGTATTCCATTGTATATACAAACCACATCTTCTTTATCTGTTTGTCAGTTGATAGACATTTAGGCTCTTTCCATAATTTGGCTATTGTTGAAAGTGCTGCTATAAACATTGGGGTACAAGTGCCCCTATGCATCAGCACTCCTGTATCCCTTGGGCAAATTCCTAGCAGTGCTATTGCTGGGTCATAGGGTAGGTCTATTTTTAATTTTCTGAGGAACCTCCACACTGTTTTCCAGAGCGGCTGCACCAGTTTGCATTCCCACCAACAGTGCAAAAGGGTTCCCGTTTCTCGACATCCTCTCCAGCATCTATAGTCTTCTGATTTGTTCATTTTAGCCACTCTGACTGTCATGAGGTGGTATCTCAGTGTGGTTTTGATTTGTATTTCCCTGATGAGGAGTGATGTTGAGCACTTTTTCACATGTCTGTTGGCCATCTGGATGTCTTCTTTGGAAAAGTGTCTATTCATGTCTTCTGCCCATTTCTTCACTGGATTATTTGTTTTTTGGGGAGTGTTGAGTTTGATAAGTTCTTTATAGATTTTGGATACTAACCCTTTTTCTTATATGTCATTTGCAAATATCTTCTCCCATTCCGTCGGCTGCCTTTTAGTTTTGTTGATTGTTTCCTTTGCAGTGCAGAAGCTTTTTATCATGATGAAGTCCCAATAGTTCATTTTTGCTTTTAATTCCCTTGCCTTTGGAAATGTGGCAAGTAAGAAATTGCTGCAGCTGAGGTCAGAGAGGTTTTTTCCTGGTTTCTCCTCTAGGGTGTTGATGGTTTCCTGTCTCACATTCAGGTCCTTCATCCATTTTGAGTTTATTTTTGTGAATGGTGCAAGAAGGTGGTCCAGTTACATTCTTCTGCATGTTGCTGTCCAGTTCTCCCAGCACCATTTGTTAAAGAGACTGTCTTTTTTTCCATTGGATACTCTTTCCTGCTTTGTCAAAGATTAGTTGGCCATACATTTGTGGGCCCAATTCTGGGGTCTCTATTCTATTCCATTTGTCTGTGTGCCTGTTTTTGTGCCAATACCATGCTGTCTTGATGATTACAGCTTTGTAGTGGAGGCTAAAGTCTGGGATTGTGATGCCTCCCACTTTGGTTTTCTTCTTCAATATTATTTTGGCTATTTGGAGTCTTTTGTGGTTCCATACAAATTTTAGGATTGCTTGTTCTAGCTTTGAGAAGAATGCTGGTGCAATTTTGATTGGGATTGCATTGAATGTGTAGATTGCTTTGTGTATTATTGACATTTTAACAATATTTACAAAACATTTCAAATAGTACACGAGGCATCACAATAGATCAGAGCCTTTGAAATCACCAGAGCGTGCTGGTAACTGTTTCCCAGTGAGGATTCTTATGCAGATGTATGTGGATAAATGAGAGGAACCTCTGCAAGATTCCACCAGATGCCACTTTGGTTCGCCAGAGTTGGCCGGTCCCTGTAATACAAAAACAAATCTGACACTGAGCCCTGATCTGAACAGATTTGTTCTTTCTTGAAGCAACTCCCACTAGGGTTCCTTGGACTCTTCAAGGTGAAAATCCTAAGCCTGGGTAGTAAGTATCTCTTCAGGCCACAAAAACGTGGGACATTTTTCAGTACATCTCTTTTCCCTCCATGCTCCCAGTTGACTGACTGGAACTCACTCTGTTGAAGTCCTTCCCTCTGATTCGATACCGGGTGGTCTGAGGCACTACACCATCATCCTCGCCATGTCACCAGAGTCCCCTTCACTTCCAGGCCCTGGCACGATGAGGCGATGGCTGACTAAGCACAGCTGCCCCCAGACCACATCCCTCCAACTCTGCCCTTTAAGGATTTCATTTCTAGCAGTCACCCTTGGGGTGGCTCTTCTTGCCCTAGTTTCAGCAGGTTTGGGCCGGGTGCAGGGTTAGGGCTGCTGAAGAGTCTTGTTCATGGGACAGCTGTTTCCTACTTTCCCTGAAGACCAGATCCCCTTCCCTGGTCAAACAGGTGGGTTTGTGTTTAACTTCAGGACCCGGCACAGAGATAGGTTTGTTTCCCCTCCTTCTTCATTCGAGGCACTGGCTTTCCAATGGGGATCTCCTGCCAGCTCTGCTCCCTCTCAGGACCGTCCTGCTTATTCTCTTTTCAGGTTCAACCAATGAAGCAGCTCAAGTTCCTCTATCACTTTGGGGCTCACAAGACATTTGAATTGATCAAAGCAGCTCTTGACTTTTGCCTTCTGAGACCTCAAAAGCCTCCCAAGCCCCACCGGGTCCAGGCACTCACACACTGTTGCCATCTCATTGATACTGCTGTCTAGAACACAACACAAACTCCCCGCATCCCTCAGAGATGGTATTTTGAGAAAATTACTCAGCATTTAAATGTCAAAATAATCGAGCCCACGCCCCCATAAATAATGATGTAAAGGACAGAAATGAGGCATCACCACTGCCCAGGCTACAAAGGACCTTCAGGGCCATGGAGTCCAGCCCACACCTTTCACAGGTGAAGAGCAGAGAGGGGGCAGTGTTGGGCCATATGGCTCCACACTGCAGCTCCCAGTGACCTCTCATGAGGTCACGTCTAGGACCAGACATCTTACCTGCATAAAACCCCCAATGTCAATTGTTTTCTTTTCAGAATTATCTTACATCGTCCTTCTGCTAAGATAAAAGGAAAGGGAAATGGATGTTGACTCTTGAGGAAACACTGTGATGCTATTTGGGTCCTGCCAGAGCAGACACTCTAATTCACTTCTTGCTAATGGGAGGTAGCAAAATCACACACAGCTCTTTAAAACCCATCTTGGAAGTAGGTCCTGGAGAGCAGCAGCCCCAGGCAGGCGCTCTTCTATGGAGACCTTCACTGTGTTTGTCTAATGAAAAAGGGGACCTGACTCACTCAGTGAGATGTTTTCCGAATTTGTTTTTCCATGTGGCAGAGGCAGCAGCAGCAGCTAGACATTTTGAGAGGGTGGAGCAGCAGGACGAGACAACAGATACTTACACACAGGCTGGCAGAATGTTCCAGCAGGATTAGTAGGTGGAAGGAGCACTCGCATTGAGAGAGTCTGATTCCCCAGAGCCATCTCTCTTGCACAGACATTTTCTCCCAATTAATTTCTTTTCAAATAGTTGTCCTGATCCTGATCATTAAAAACAAAAACAACCCCCCCCCCCAGAAAAAACACATATCATGAAAGTTGATACACATTCTATAGATGCCAGGTGCCAAGCTCCATGCTGGGTGCAAGGGGAAAACAGCACTCTTGTAGGTTCCGACTAAGAATATCAGCAAAGCAAGGTACCTGCGAGTCTGTGGCATCTCAGCAGTGAAAACCATCCCTCCTTAGGGCAGTCAGAATGAGATCTGAGCCTGGTAATTCGTATAATCTAAGAATTGAGCAGGCTGTTTATATTCTGTATCCTTATAGCCTTATATGTGATGTTACCTCCTTTTGGGAGGCTTTTCATTCCTCCATTGTCAAAATAATTAAGGTTCATAAAGCCCATATAAATAGGTTCTCTTGGAGAATATATTGGGTGCGGAATTCATCTGGTTGGTGGTACTCTTCTCTAAGCTTCCTAATCATGCTGTACATGTTTCATTAGATCATCAATGACCATAATGCAAATTCTAGAGGTCATTTCTTGAGGTTGTCCTATCAATAACATTTGACCTAGTAGATTGCTTACCTTCTAGGACACAATAGTCTCCTGGCCTGACTCATCCTACGCATGTTGTTCTGCTTCATGGAGTTCTCATCAACTTGAGCTCTAAACAATACCTTCTACCAGTGTTTCATTCTTAGTTTTGTTGGGTGCTACACTGATTAACACCAGGGGGGTGCATTCACAGAGATATCTATATCCTTGGTGCTCCCTGGAGTTGTGCAGTGCCCTGCTATCCACACAGACCAGTATGTACTATAGCATGATCACAGAGTAGACAATGCTGATCTGCCCCGTTTGTTACCAGTTCATGAAAAGATGCAGACAGATATTGACAGAACACATCTAGAAACATTTAGAACAGTGTGACCTTGGTGTTACATCCACATCTGCAGTCAGTAGACTCTTCCCATTGTTCATAGTATAATGGGGACAGTTTGAGCATCGGTGGACTCAAGTGGTGAGTCACAACTGATACAAGCTGGATCCTGGGAATGAGCAATAGAATCGTGTTGAAACATGTGGTGTTTTAGGTTTAATTAGTCAACTGAAAACTACACAAAATTTCTTCTATTGAAAGAATTTAAATCATCGAAATGTTATCAGATAAATTGTTTAAAGTGACTACTGATGAAGGATTGAAGACGAGTGTTGAAAATATGACTTCCTTTGTTTCATTTGTATAAAAGTTAAAAAAGAATATTCTGAAGCTCAGAAGTTGATTTAACATTTCTTTTTCCATTCTTATCAACCTGCCTCTTTACCATAAGTAATATATAAACAAAACATAGGAACAATTAGGCATATATTACCCTGAATAAATACTGTTGTCATCAGTCCAACCTAGAGTAGATAAATCAGCAAGCAAGAAGCAAGCTCATTTATCACATTTAAACGTTAGATATTGATATCTGCAGTGTGTGTTCAGGTTTTGAAAATGGGGAATCAGTATTTAATTCATAATATGTTATTTAATTATAATTATAAAGGATAAGAAGTTACAAACTCAATGCTCTTATTACTCACCAGACACATAATTTCAATGAGCAATGTGTAGTTTTGGTTATTTTCTCTTGATTGTGTTTTTTTCTTATATTATTGAAATGTACTTTTACTTTTTTAAATCTAATAATAAAAATGAAGGCCTGTGTTATGTATGCCATTATTTTTATTTCATTCCCCCTTTCTAGTAATTTACTTTTATTTGCTTTTATCAAAATATTAGTTTGCAATGGATTAAAACATAAGATATATGTTAGAAACACATACACCCACACACACACACACACACACACACATATATATGTGTATATATATATATATATATATATATATACACACAAACACACATATATATATGTTGGGGCACCTGGGTGGCTCAGTTGGTTAACCATCCAACTCTTGGTTTCTGTTCAAGTCATGATCTCACAGTTCACGAATTCCAGCCCCACGTAGGGCTCTGCTTGGGGTTCTCTGTCTCCCTCTATCTGCCCCTCCCTTGCATGCTCTCTCTTTCTCTCTCATAATAAATAATAAATGAACATTAAAAAAAGAATTAAAAAAATATATAAACACACACACACACATACACACATGACAGAGCTCCTGGAGTTGGACAAGTCCTTCTCTTCTTTATGTATACTCACTCCCATGATATCATCAAGATTCACATTCTTAAATTCCACCCAAATGCCAATGACTTCTAAATGTATCTCTTCAGCCCAGACCTCTCCTCTGAACTCAGCCTGTCCAATTGCCTACTTGACATTTCCACCAGGATGAGTAACAAATCCAAAATTGAACTCCTGATCTTCCCCCATCCCCACCCAAGATGCTCTGCTTACAAGTTTTGTCATCTCAGTAAATGGAAATATCATCTTTCTACTGGCTCAGACCAAGCACTCAGAGTCGTTCTTGACTCTTTTTTTTCTCACACTCCACATCCCATCTATACTGACATCAGATTGGTTCCATCTGCAAAATACATGCAGAATTTAACCATTTCTCACCACCTCTCTTTCATTCAAATCCTAGCCTTTATCCCCATTTGCCTGGATTATTGCAGTGGTGTCCTAAACAATTTCTGCTTTCACCCTTGCCTTATAGTTTCTACTCAGCAGAGCAACTAAAATGAGTCTTTCAAAGCTAAGGGCAGATCTTGCTATGCCTCTGCTCAAATCATTCCAGTGAAACCCCATCTTGGTCTGCAAGTCACTAGTAAGGACTAACGACCATACATGATCTGCTTTCCTCCTGGGCTCACTTGACTCAACCTCACTGGCTTCCTTCTTTCATCAAATGTATGAATCATGTTCCTGCCTTAGGGCCTTTGCACTCATGTTTTTCTTTTCTGGAAACTCTCCTCACCTATAGATCCCTTTAGCTTGCTCTCCCAGTATTTGCTTCAATGTGACCATATCAAAGAAGCTTCTTTTTCAGGCTTTATTTAAATTTGCATTCCTCTGGCTTCCTCAATGTCCTCCTTTTTTTTTCCTCCATAGAAATTAATACTTTCTAAAATACCGTATAATTTTTTAAAGGTTTTCACTATAATACAAACAGCTGAAGAACAAGGATTTTTATCTCTTGTGTTCACTGTCAACTCCCTAGAACCTAGAGCAGAACCTGACACATAATAGGTACTTATTCTGTATATTATGAGCTCTGTTATTTGACTGTGAGCCCCTGATCAGGAGAGAAGATGCCCTATGACATTTTTCATTATCTGGGCTTAACCCAGTGCCTATTAAAGAGCAATGAATGGGCATATTCACTAATAAATCAATGAAAGGCTATCTTGGGACACTGCAATTGGTGAAGGTATATCACCAGACCTCTGGGTTTTTATTACCTTTTTATAAAGATGAGACAGCTGCAAAATAAAAATATTTATCTAGATGGGAGGAACAAATAATAACCTATGTAGTTCTGGGAAAGAATATGTAATTGATTTTGGGGGGTAGAACAGGTGTATTTTGAGTCATAGTCCATGGCCACAGAGAGTGAAAGAAGGTTTTCTCCAGGTGAGATGGGAACAGGTTTGAATGAAGTATGTTTGGTGGGAGTTTGAGCAAATCACCGGGGCTGAATGTACCTCTCCAATTTTGAAGACTTAGCCTGTCAGTCATCAATATCTCCTCTCCCTTTTCTCTTTCAAAAAGTAACATCCGAAAGTAAAAACTCTGATCCACTAGAAAGAGAACCATATCCTCAAAGTATTTACCTTAAGACAAGTTGCAGACTCAAATTTCAGGAGACAGACTTCAGCCATCGTGTACATGTAAGAGATATATTCTTCTAGCGGTTAAAAAAAATATTTCCTTTTTCTCAGAAACAGGGAAGAAATGGTGACTACATTTTAGGAGGTGATAGAAAAGTTTATAGAAGCTCATGGAGGCTGCTTCCCCTTCCCAAGATTATAAAGGAATTGTGTCATGTAGTCACTCATGCTTTAGTGTGAACAAGCCTATCTTATTTCTTCCTTGGGGAGATTTGCACCGTAGACCTCATCTGTGCTTATAAATGAGTGGATTCAGGTGTCAGCAGTTAAGTGAGAGAAGGGATAGTTCTATTTATTAAATTAATGTGCTTCCACCCAGCTTATATATTTCTCTTTATATTTCCAAATTCCTAGACAGGTTGAATGGTTTACTTTAACCCAAGAGATCACTAAACATGGAAAGTGTTGTCAGGAAAGGCCTCTAACCCCTGGGTATTTGACTTGCACTCCTATTGAATAGCTTTAAACTTCAAGTGGTAAGAATACTCATGAAGAAGAGCTTTTATGATGGCTAGTGTGTTGTACAACTTGGCTCTTGCTGAATAGGGCCAGAGTCCAAGGTATATAATATTCTCCAACATTAACTGGGACCTTGGAGAATCAGAATGGTATGCTTTTTGGGATTCTAGATGTGAAAATCTATTATTTATCCTGCCTGGCATCTATTATACAGCTAGCTATGAAAATGCCAAAACATTGATTATATTCACTGCTTTCTTAGTTGATGCTCTGAATTTTGTGAAGTTGCTGAACATTCCATTTTTATATTTCCATTAATTATTTATAAAAGGATATTTGTTCCATGGAAAACTTGAATTCAGTAAGTTCTAATTTGTGAAAGGGGGAAAGTCCACCTATCAGTCAGTATGTCACTTCTGGAAGCCTCATTTTTCTCGTCTTGTATAATGAGATTTTTGAACCAGAGAACTACACAGTTTGAGCTGAGAAATAGAGCATGGACTTTGCTTCTTATTTTGGATGGTGTGACAATCTTGGAAATGCACTGTGGATGTTGAAATGTTGACATATGAGAGACATGTTGGTGGTTTATAAGTACAGAGAACATAGTGACATAGTATTTGAAATTATGTCTGTTTTTGTGAGCCTAGGAGGGATAGTTAGAACAATGTTCGGGCCCCACTAGATAAGAGAATTTCTAACTTTAAACAATACCCATGAACAGTCTAGAGATGTATCCGAGAGAAAGATGGGTGTAATGTAGGATCTGAATTTATTCTCTTCAAACATCAATTCCTCCTTTGTGTCCAGTTTATTTCTTTGGACTGTTTTTGTTTGTTTCCTTGGGAGAAAAACATAAAGTGTTTATCTGCAGTAGGAAATACTACAATGTTCTGAAGTACGGCAAATCATTCCTCAATTTTTTTTATCTTATCATAACAACTATCACTCCTGTGGTGTTCATCATGTGCCAGAAGTTTTCAAATCATTTCACAAATACTAACTATAGTGACTCACACAACAACATTCTGCAAGGGGTGCTATTATTATCAGTGTTTTATAAATAAGAATACTGAGGCATGGAGAGGTTAAGTAACTTGTCCAAGCTCACATTGCCAATAAGAGGCAGGGCCAGGACATAGATGTAGGCAGTCTGGTTCCAGAATCCATTGAATATTATTATATTTAGCCATCTCTTATTAGTAAGATTAAGTCTCCTTGAAAAAGTGTTCTTATTTTTTGATATTAAAAATATTTTGATTTTAGGTAAATTAAGGCTATAAGAGTCTATCAGTATTCTACTTATCCTTTTATCTCCCTTGCATACTTCAATATTTCTTTCCATGTATCAAGATTTCAAACTGGATCTTCAAGAAAAATCAGTAAAGTTAATAAGCCTCTAGAATTTGATTACAGAAGATAGAAGACAGAATTTATAAGAATTATGAATCAGAGAGCTGAAATCAATATAGACTATACAGATATTAAAAAGGAATGTTATTAAAGACAATATTTCTATACATTTGAAAACTCTGATGAAATGGACAAGTGCCTTGGAAAACACAAACTAAAAAAGCTCATTCACAAAGAAACAGATAACCTGAATGTATTGAGGTAATTGAACTTGTGGTTAAAAACCTTACCATAAAGGAAACTCCAGGTCTAGGTGGTTTCACTGGTAAGTTCTAAAATTCTGCACATAACATTCCAGAATATGAAAAAGAAGAAATACTTCCTAATTCATTCTATGAGGCTAACATTAACTGACACACAAACCAGGCATATATATTTCAGGAAATGTTCCAATAAAAACCAGTATCTGTCATGAACATAGAGGAAAATTTTCCAAAGAAGATTTTATTTTTATGTTTTTAATGTTTATTTATTTTTGAGAAAGAGAGGGACAGAGTGTGAGTGAGGGAGGGGTCGAGAGGAAGGGAGACACAGAATCTGAAGCAGGTTCCACGCTCTGAGCTGTCAGCACAGAGCCCGATACGGGGCTCAAACCCAGGAACGGTGAGATTATGACCTGAGCTGAAGTCGGATTCTTAACTGACTGAGCCATCCAGATGCCCCCAAAGAAGATTTTTAAAATGTATACAAAGTACAATACATCATGATCAAAATGAAAGATTGATTGAACATTCAAAAATCAAGCAATGTGATTTACCATGTTAACAAATCCAGAAAAAAAAATTGACAATATCTAACATCTATTCTTGGCAGGTTAAGAATACCAGGAAACTTCCTTACTCTAATAGAGGGTATCTATTAAAGCCATATAGTTAACATCATACTTAATGGTGAAAGATCAAATACTTTCCCCTAAGGTCAGAAGTAAGGCAAGGATGTCCACTTTTTATCAATTCTATTCAACATTACCTTGGAGGATCTAAGTGCAATCAGGCAAGAAAAATAAATGAAATGAATAAAAGGCATCTAGATTGAAAGAAAAAAAAGGTAAACTGCCTTTATTTCTAACCTACATCATTGTCTATGTGAAAAACCCGATGGGATCTACTAAAAAGATTAGAAGATTATTCAGTTGAAATTTTAAAATGTAATTTACCATGGTGTCAAACTATGTGAAATAATTACAGGTAAATCTGACAAAAGTTGTGAGTGACATGTGCACTGAAAATACAAAATATTAAGAGAAAACTAAGACCTTAGTTAAAGAAGACTTAAATACATTTTTTCAAAGGGCAGAAGATTATTTACTGTTAAGATGTCAATTATTTCTAAATAATCTATAGATTCAAAGTAACCACCATAAAAATCCTAGTTAGCCTTTTACAGAAACTGACAAATTGATTGTAAATATTATATTGAAATGCAAAGAAATTATGATAACCAAGACACCTTTGAAAATGTAAAAAAAAAAAAAGGTTGGAGAATCCTTGACTTCAAGTCTTGTAAAAGCAACAGTCACCAAGACAATGATATTGACATCAAGATAGGTAAATTGGAGCCCAACTTTGGGAAAGACCGTGGAGTAGGAAGATCCCAGACTCACCTTGACCAATGGATGCAACTAAACCCGCATCAGTATAAATAACCCAGTATAAACAACCTGAAGACTGGCAGGACAGACTCTCCACAGCTCAATGTAAAGAGGCCACATCAAAGAGGGTAGGAAGGAAGGAGACCTAGTCAAGAGCCACACAGACTCATGGGACTGTCCCTGGGAGGAAGGGACACCACAGGTGCATACAGAGAAGAGAAACAGATGCTTACATCAAGCACCCAGCCATGGGTGACACACACTGGGAAGATGAATCCCCATAGCATTTCGCTTTAAAAACCAGAGGGGCCTAACTTTACAAGTTCTTACAATAAGTAGGGCTTAACACCTAAACTTTAAAAATCAGTGGGCTTGTCTCTGGGAGAGCTGGAGGGCAATAGGAAACTGAGTCCCAACCCTTGCAGAGATAGCACATCAAACAGCCCCTTGGAGATACAGCATAGAAATAGCAGTTTGAGAAACTTCAGGGGTATATGTAAAGGAGATTTATTTACTAATCAGAGCATGTGATGGAGGGCTGGGATCTTTAGGAGACTTCTCCAAGAACAAAGGAGCTGGTGGGTGGATTTCTCACACCCCTCCAACTAGACACAGGGACCTGTGGGGACCAGCTCAACACCAACAGTCTTCATCTAATTTGCTAACAGTGTGCTCTACCCCCACATTCTTCTGTGGACACATCCCCTCAAGATAGGCCTCCACTCCAGATCTCCTCCCACAACAGATTCCCACAAACCTTGCTAACATTGCTTCTCCACACTTTGCCTTCCCCTCATGCTCTTCTGCAGATGTGTTCCCTCCCTGCCTCACCACAGGAATTTTCTAAACCAGCCTCAGTCCCCTCCCACAGCAGACTTGTGCAGATCTTGTTAACAGCATGCACTCTGCCCCCATATTCTCCTGAAGACCTGCCCCCTCCAATATAGTCTTGGCCTGAGCCCATCCAAAGCAGTGACACAAGCCTGGCAGTATGCAAGCAGCCTCAACAGGGGCCGGTATGACTCCAAAGTGATTCCTGTTCCAGGGAGAGGGGAACATGACCACACATAGCAGTCTGACTGCAGTCCCAGCAGTGGGCTGGGAGTGGACATCTGGTCTGACTGCAGGTGCTGTCCGCCAATGAAAGCTTCTCAGGGTACAACACAAGGAAAGTGCCCTGTAGTTCAGTGCTACTGCACCTCTGGCAAACACCTGGTCTCACTCATTTTAAGCCCTAGTCAGCCCCAGAGTGGCCCACTAACAACCTAAGTACCAAACCCTGCCCACAAAAGGTAAAGAGAGCCATTGCAGATGACTGGACTGAAGACACACATGGCTCAGAACAATAGTAGGATACATGAAACACACACAGAAGACATCCCCAAATTGCCAGGTTCTGATGAACAGGGGGCATTGCACTGCAGGGCACTACAGGACCTCTTCTTCATAAGGCCACTACATTCAAGATCAGGAGACACAGACAAAGAATTAGACAAAAGGAGGAGACAGAAGATCATGTTCCTAATATAGAATAGGACAAAATCACAACAATAGAGCTAAATAAAATGGAGATAGGTAATATGTCTAATAGAGTTTAAAGTAATGGTCATAAAGATACTCACCGGACTTAAGAAAAGAGTGAAAAATGTCAGTGAGACCCTCAACAAGGATATAGAAAGTATAAAAAAGAACCAATCAGAGAGGAAGAACTAAATAACTGAAATTTAAAAATACACTAGAGGGGATAAATAGTAGACTAGAGGAAGAAGAATGAATCAACAACCTGAAGGACAGAGTAATGTAAAAAAATCAAGCTTGGTGGGAGAGGAAAAAAGAGAATAATTAAAAAATGAAAATAGATTAAGAGGACAAAGCAACACCACCAGGCATAATAACATTCACATTATAGGGATCCCAGAAGGGGAAAAAAGAAAAAAGGGAACAGAAAATTTATTTGAAGAAATAATAGCTGAAATCTTCCTGAATATAGGGAATGAAACAGAAATGTGGATGCAGTAGGCACAGAGAACCCCCAACAAAATCAACCCAAGGAGGTCCACACCGTGACACATAGTAATTAAAATGGCAAAAAGTAGTGATAAAGAGAGCTTTTTAAAAGCAGCAAGAGAAAACAGTTATACATATGGGGAACCCCATAAGGCCATCAGCTGATTTTTCAGCAAAAACTTTTCAAGCCAGAAGGGAGTGGCATGATATCTTTAAAGCACTGAAAGAAAAAAAACCCCTGCAACCAAGAGTATTCTATAAGGCTATCATTCAGAATAGAAGGAGATATATAGAGTTTCCCAGACAAAAGTTAAAGAAAATCATCACCACTAAACCAGCCTTACAAGAAATGTTAAAGGGGACTCTTTGAGTGGAAAGAAAAAACCACAAGCAGGAGTAAGAAAAGTAGGAAGTACAAAAGCAGTGAAATTAAGTGTACCTATAATAACCAGTCAAGGATTTCACAAAATAAAATGATGTAAAATATGATGCTATCTACCTAAAATGTGGTCAGGGAGAGGAGTAACAAATTAGTGCTTTTAAAATGGGGGTGAGCTCTTGGGTGGTTCAGTCGGTTAAGTGACTAACTTTTGTTTTTGGCTTAGATCATGATCCCAAGGTCATAGGATCAAGTCCCATGTCAGGCTCTGCACTGGGCCACTGGATATGGAACCTGCTTGATTCCCTCTCTCTCTCTCTCCCTCTACCCCTTTATCTCTCTCTCTCTCTCTCTCAAATATAAATAGATATATGATAGATAGATAGATAGATACACAAATAAAATGGGGTCAAACTTAGGAGACCATCAACTTACTATAGACTTCCATATGCATAAGATGTTATAAACCTAATGAAACTACCAATTAAATCCAGTAATAGATATGTAAAAAAATAAAGAGAAAAGAATCCAAGTATATCACTAAAGAGGGTCAGCAAACCATGAGAGAAGAGAGCAAGAGAAGAAAGGAACAGAGAAGAACTACAAAAACAACCATAAAACAAGAAACAAAATGACACTAAGTACATACCTATCAATAATAACTTTGAATGCAAACAAACTAAATGTGCCAATCATAACATATAGGATGATGAAATGGATAAAAAAGCAAGATACATCTATATGCTGCCTATAAGAGATTCATTTCATGCCTAAAGGCATATGGATTGAAAGTGATGGGGTGGAAAAGCTTTATCATGCAAATAGAAATGAAAAAAAAAAAAAAAACCCAGGTTAGCAACAATCCATAAAGATATCGCAATGCAAATATTTATGCACCCAATATGGAAGCACTCAAATACATAAGGCAGCTAATAGCAAACATAAAGAAAATAATTGAGGGGTACCTGGGTGGATCAGTTGCTTAAGCATTTGACTCAATGTCAATTCAGGTCATGATCTCACAGTTCATGAGTTTGAACCCTGTGTCAGTCTCTGCATTGACAGCATGGAGTCTGCTTAGGATTCTCTCTCTCTCTCTCTCTCTCTCTCTCTCTCTCTCTCAAAATAAATTGATAAACTTAAAAAAAAGAAAAGAATTGATAGTAATACTTAATAGGAGACTTAAACACCCCACTGACATTAATGGTTAGATCATCCAAACAGAAAATCAGCAAGGATACAGTGGCTTTGAATGATATATTAGACCTGATAGATTGAACAGATATATTTGGAACATTCCAACCTAACTGAGGAAAATACACATTATTTTAAAGTGCACAAGGAACTTGAAGAGATAACATAGTAGGCCACAAAACAAGTCTCAACAAATTAAAAAAGATTGAAGTCATACCATGTATCTTTTCCAGCCACAACACTATGAAACTAAACCACAAGAAAAAAATCTGAAAAGAACACACATACATGGAGGTTAAGTAACATGCTACTAAACAATAAATGGGTCAACAAAGAAATAAAAGAAGAATTTTTTTTAAACTTGGAGAATAATGAAAATGAAAACATAACAGTCTAATTGGGATAAAGTAAAACCTGTTCTAAGAGGGAAGTTTATAGCAATACAGGCCTAGCTCAAGTAAGAAATGTCTCAAACAACCTAACCCTACACCTAATGGAACTAAAAAAAGAAGAACAAACAAAACCCCAAACCAGCAGAAAGAAGGAAATGAAAAAGATTAGAGCAGAAATAAATAATATGGAAACTAAAAAAACAAAACAAAAAACCCCAATAGAACAGATCAATAAAACCAGGAATTGGTTCCTTGAAAAAATCAACAACATTGATAAACCTTTTTGCCAGACTCATTAAAAAAAAGACTCAACATTAGAAATGACAGAGGAGAAAAAACAACCAATATATAGAAGTGCAAAAAATTATAAGAGAATATTATGAAAAATTATATGCCAACACACTGGACAACCTAGAAGAATGGATAAATTCCTAGAAACATATAATCTCTCAAAATGGATCATACATCTAGATATAAAGCCTAAAACTATAAAACTTCTGGAAAAAAATTGGAGAAAATCTTTGACCTTGGATTAAGCAAAGATTTCTCCCCAAATCATAACCCATGAGAGAGTAAATGGGCAAACTGGACTTCAAAATTAACACAGCTGCTTCTCATAAGGGATTACTAAAAGAATGAAAAGCCAATAGACAGCTTGTGAGAAAATCTATTTGAAAAGCACACATCTGCTAATGGACTTGTATCTAGAAAAAAGATCTTTCGGAACTCCATAAGAAAACAAACAACCCAATTAAAATTTTGCATAAGATTTGGACAGACATTTTGCTAAAAAAATAAAAATTTAAAAAATTTAAAAAGTACAAGATGCCATCACACTTCTCACAGAACAGCTAAAAGTCAAGACAGACCATGCCAGGTGCTGGTGAGAATGTGGCAGACAAGAAATTTCATCTGATTCTGGTGGGAACCTAGAATGATACAATTCCTTTGGTAAAGGTTTTGGCAGCTTCTTTTAAAAATGTTGAGCGTATGCCTAACATGTGATTCGGCCACTCTCCATATTCACCTAAAAGAAAAGAAAGCATATATCCATAAGAAGACTTAAACAAAATTGTTTATTGTGGCTTTGTTTGTAAAAAAACAAAAACTGGAAATAGCTCAAATGTCCATCAACACATGAATGTCTGAACAACTTGTGGTATATCCATATAATGCAACACTATTCATAAATGAAAACAAATGACTTACTGATGATGCATGTGACAATATGAATGTTGTAAACATGTGACAAGAGTTACACTCCATGAAGAAATCAGGCAAAAAGAGTACATGCTATTTGATTCTATCCGTGAAAACCTTCAGGAAATGAGAAAGAATTTATAGTGACCGAAATCAGATCATTGGTTATGAGGAACAGGAAAAGGAAGGACAGGAGTGAGTGATTACAAAGGATCTCGAGGAGACTTTTGGGGGTGACAGGTGTGTTTATTGTCTTGATTGTGGTGACGGTTTCATGCCTGTATGTTTGTTAAACATATCAAATTGAACGCTTTAAATATACACATTTTGTTGTGTGTTTATTATTCGTCAGTGAAGATGCAAACAAGAGATGAACAGACCTGAGCTCTTTGTAATAAATGTTGAGTAGTTCTATAAAATCAATTGCTTTTAACAATCCCCTTATTTGAAGTTATGTTTGATGTGGGGAAATTCTGATGCAACCAAAATATTTAGTCAGTCTGTGGCCTATTCTGGAAGCAGATTAACATGTATTGGAGAGACTAGTTGGCTTCTCGCTTGGCTGATTTAAATTCTGTGCTGCAGAGGTGAAGTTATTTGTATGCAGCCCATGTTCTTCACCAGCAAACACAGACTGTAAGTCTACGAGTAAATCTGAGCAAGCCTTCTGGTTGTACTGTGAGCAACTTGAGTCTTGAATGACCTTGACCATGAGCATATCTAACCTGCAGAGAAAATTGCATCTTTTTTACAATTTTAAGCTAATAAGTATCGATTCATTTTCATCATACATAGGGAATCATACATTGATAGTACCTTTTAAACATCCTTTTAACAACATTAATCAATCCGCCAAGTATGAACCCTTGCTATCCCTAGGAAGAATGAAGCAGTTGTGACAGTTCATGCCTATTTTTTAACATATGTTTTAATCGAGCCTGGGGTTTAAACAAAAATGGCAAATTCTTAACATGTAATGTCTCTTTTTCATGTTACTTTTAAAGGCCTCAGGATTAGGCAAAACTGGCATGTGTTTGTGTATATGCTCATGAATAATTTCCTAATTCTTACACATGCCCAAATATGTGGACAAGGCATGCCAGAGGATGGATTAGGCATCGAGCCGAAAGTAACAAAACCTGAATACCTGGCCTTGATGCCTAAGTTTTGCTGTTTTTTAGCTCTTTGAATTTAGTCAAATCATTTTACACAGCTGGGCCACAGATTACTCATTTGTAACATGAGGAACAAGCACAGGAATTACCAGACTTATCTAGTACATGTGCCAAAAGTTCAAATTGTACAGGGTCGCGCCCATGAAGGTGCTATTAGTAGCCGGACTGAAGAGTCTTGGATTGCAAACCGATCTGGGTAAATGCAGCACACTGTGGGGGGTAGGAGCGGGCCTTCTGGAGCAAGACAGTTGGATTCACATCCCAGGTTCACCCCTCCCAGCTGTGTGATCTTGGACCAGTCACCTATGTCTCTGAGCTGCAAATTCCTTATCTGCCAGGAGAAGGGCAATCCGTCTCAAAGTACTACTATGAGAATTAAATAAAGCAATTTATGATAATATTGAGGGTTGCTCAATAAAAGCTAGCAATTATCATTTTGCCAAATGATCAAACAAAAGTTTTATGATCAGAAAAAAATGCATTTTTAACTTCCTGATGAGTACAAACACTTCAGCTAGGAGTACCAAATCCTTGAACATGTAGAAGTAGATTTTAAATTTAAATGCATTCCTTCTAAATGAGAATGTTCCCCTTATTATCAAATAAGGGACTCTGTTTCTGAGGAAAGATTGATATGCCATACACAAGTTTTAATGAATAATTTTTAATATAATTGAGACAGTTCATACCTTAGTCAAATGAATGTTAATCCATCATTTCAGAATAAACATTATGTATCTAAAACTCGCATGGGTAGTTTTATGATGCCATGAAAGATGGAGAAATGAGGAACAATAAAAATACTTAAATTAATGTTGTTCAATTTTCCCCAGTAACTTAACCTAGAAGATGTGGAATGTTTCTCAAGTAATTGATCATTATTTAAGATAAAAAGCACCAGATATTGTAGAAACAACCCTAGGACAGTCTGGCCCATGTCTCTGAATGTACAGGGATGAGTGAAACAATGTTACTCGGTAAATAGTTAAGAAATGGTGAGACAGTGATGCAGGAAAATAAGTAATTAAAATAGGACAAAGTGAGTACATAATGGATGTAGGTGTGGGGAAGAGTGATGGCCTAAGACAGTGGCAATCTACTCTACTTATGAAGCTAAAGAGAAGTTTCAGTCAGTAAATACCTTTTGGGCTGATTCTCAAAGGGTGAGTAGATGTTTTCCTGGGAAACAATAGAAGAAATGGAAGACAGAGGACAAGTCTGTTTGAGGAGCAGTGAGTGGTTAAGTACACAGTGGGATTTAGGTGTGGAGCAGGAAAAGGAGGGACTGAAGCCCAAGGACCAGTGATGGCCCTTTATATAATATATAATAAGAATGTGGCCCTTATTCTGCAGGTGCCTAGTTCTCTAATTATACTGGCACCAAGGAGTCTTTGCTGTGGGTCAGAAGGTTGGTTATTTCAGGGGAGCATTGTGGATGTAGAGAAAATCAGTATGCCAAATAGCTGATAGAGATTCTTGTGTAGTCTCAAGTATTCCTAGATGTATGGAGACTTGTGTATTTGCTTGAGAAAGATTGTTGTGAATGGACCCATGACCACATGTGGGAGCTGTGTGAGCAAGGCAGCAATGGCCACCAAGTGGTAAGAGAATCCTGGATCCCTGTAGTTCTGTGTTTTTCAAAAACTGAACTTTGTAAGAATGTTATAGTCTTCACCTATACCAAAAGCACAAAAACCTGCCATTATGGGGTTGTCATTTCTATTGTAGCTGGGATTAAAGGGACATCGTGGCCTGTCGAGTCCAGGAATCTTGTTGCTGATTGTCAGATGACTACTGCTGGGGACTTTCCACCCCGGGCGGTTTTAACCATCTCCTCTGAAAGGCAGCATAATGCAAATCCAGAAGGAGGTGGCTCTGGAAAGGACTCTCTATATATCAGAAAGTGTCCAACCATTTGTAATCATCTCATTCCTTCCTTCCTCAAGGGTGTCTGGAATATCCCTGATGTGCAAAGCCCTGTAGAAAAGGACCATTCCCCACCTCCCTGGAGCTACATTGTAATTGGGGAGGAAGCTTCACACTTAGGGCAACAACAACTTGAGATGACTGATTGGCTGGGTGTCCAAAGAGGGGCAGAGATGGTCCAGGCTGGTAGAACTCAGAGGGAAAGGGAAAGGGTTCTGAGTCATGATGTGGTCAAGGCTGATGGCCTTAATCTGGATTTCGAAGGATAGTGATTGAATCAATTGATAAGACAGTATTCAGGCCAGAGAAAGGACAGGAGCAGAGGCCCAGAGGCACTGACAGAGCCTCTGCTCACCCATTGGCAAGCTCTCCAGAATCAGGCCCTCCTCCTGTCTGCCCTCTTCACCCTGCTCTCCTGGCTCAGCTAGGCTGCAGCTCTTTGCCTTCTGCTTGGCTGCTTGTCTCAGTACTGTCATTCAAGCCATTCTCACTTTGGGGTGCTTTTGTCCCCAACCCCCCCCCACTCCTATCAGTGGACATATTTGATTGTCACAACTGGGAAGAAATGTTACTGGCATCTAGAGGGTGGAGGGCAGCCTGCAATGCAAGGAACTGTGTGTGTGTGTGTGTGTGTGTGTGTATATTTTTTTTTTTTGCAAAAAATTGCAGAGAGTTATCCAGTTCAAAACATTAATAGGGCTGAGGTTGAAAAACCCTGAGTTATTATTCTATTTAACCCTTGTCTTCCCAAGCATAGAAAAAAAGATGCTTCAGTGGGAATTTTCTTCAACTCCACAGTCAACTTTAGACACAATTGTGACATTTATCCTGGGACCTGAGCCCTTAAGGCCCCAGCTCTGAGGTGTCCCCCAGAGAGACTGGCCCCCTGCCCACCTGTCCACCATATCAGCAGGCATATGCCACAGAGGGTCAAGGAGGAAGAGGAAGGAGGCCATGCCAGTCTGTTTGAAGGTTTGACTCTTATTGGGGCTCTTTGAAAATGTGTTAAGGAGCAGAAATGGAAACACTTTTCAAGAGGTTAAGGAGAAAAAGCGTGACCAGAATATAGACTGAAAGAATGTGTATTAGTTTACTAAGGCTACTGTAAGAAAGTACCCTAAACTAGGTGGCTTAAACAACTGAAAGGTATTGTCTCACAGTTCTGGGGGGCAGAATCTGAGATCCAGGTGCCTGCAGAGTGGATTCCTGCTGAGACTCTGAGGGAGAACCTGTTCCATGCCTGTCTCCTAGCTGCTCGTGGTGTGTTGGCATTCCTGGGCATAGAGGCATCGCCTCTCTCTGTGCCTCATCTTCACCTGGCATTCTTCTTCTGCATGTTTCTGTGTCCAAATTTCCCCTTCTCACAAAGCCACTAGGAATATTGGATTAGGATCCGTGAGGATGACCTCACCTGAACTAATGACATCTGTAACAACCTTCTTTCCAACAAGGTCAGTTATTTGAGGTAGTAGGGGTTTAAGACTTCAACATGTGAACTTGGAGGAGAACCAGCTCAACCTGTATCAATGTGCTAATCATCACTCCTTCCGGTCAACTTCCAAACACTTTACTTTGTACTTTAAACTTTAGAACTATTACTGAGGGGGCACCTGGGTGGTTCATTCAGTTAAACATCCAACTTCAGTTCAGGTCATGGTCTCACAGTTTGTGAGTCCAAGCCCCCCTGCATCAGGCTCTGTGCTGACAGCCCAGAGCCTGGGGCCTGCTTCGGATTCTGTGTCTCCCTCTCTCTGCCTCTCTCTCTCTCTCTCTCTCTCAAAAATAAATGAACATTAAAAACTTTTTTTAAAAAAAGAAAAAGAACTATCACTGAGTCCACCTTTATATAGGAACTTGTAAAGCAGGATAATTCTACCATGGAATTATGAGCTTCCTGAGGGAAGAGGCTGGGGCAGATAAACGTGTAGAGCTTTTATGAAACTGAGCACAAAACAAATATTTAAGTGCTTTGAAAACTTAAAGCATTGCAGTACTAAATGCTGTTTTGATCACAAAATTTATATATATATATATATATTATATAATTTATATATATATAAAATTTATGTATATATATAAATTAAATATACATTAAATACTATATATATGTATATATGTATATATATATAT